>NW_022146509.1:257558-601389 GCF_002938485.1 Sitophilus oryzae
TACAAGAATATATATTGATTTTTACAAAAGGCTAATTTGTTAGAACGCAATTAAATTCCAAAAAAAATGTTTCCCAGTATTATTTAACTAGAAAATAGAAAATGACGATGAGACACCTCTTAATATTAATATTAAAAGCACAAACTTTACGAGAATTTTTTTTCATTATCCTGAACGATATTTTCAAGGTAACCAAAAAGATAAAATATTATAGTAAAAAACGCAGATTAGGTTTTCATTTGGTTTAAGTATCTAAATTTGGTTTAAAAAAAACAAACGTTTCGGCTAACATTATAGCCTTCGTTAGCTTTACTACAATTAATCAAACAATATAAATTTGTCAAATGATAAACCACATATTTTTTTAAATTATTATTCTTAAACGAAATTTATCTACATTGTCTATGGCTGAAATCGTACTAATAATAGGTAATATTACTTTAGGTTACTAACTTAAATAAAGGAAAATGCAGAACTGTTAAATCGAATTATTTTTGTTTTTATATGTCATATAAATACAAATCCCATTTTCTAGTCGTTTCTAAATTGCCACTGACAACTTGTTGATACAACCGGTATAAATCGGTAAATATCATTCCAGGCAGTAACGAGTTTCAATATAGGTTTGAAATACGTTAAGCGTTCGGCTGGTAAACAGACAAACAAAAAGTTGCCAGCTCGTAAACGAAAACACAACGTTATTACAAACAATACGATGCATAATTTGTTACACAAATCGACCATTCTCCTCCTCGTTATTATTTATTTATGCTTATATTCGTGTCTGGATATAAACAAGAAGGATTTGATGTTTATTATGCGGACCATGTCTGCAGGTACGCGTTCGCGGTCATTATAGTGCATCGTTTTTACTTGAACAACAATTTAGAGAGTGCGAATTTGTGCTATTATGTATAATTTAGATTAATTTGGCTCTCTATTATTCATGTACATAGAAAATTTTTAATTCCTCCTTTATGAAAATTAGTGATGGGCTATTGGTAAATACCCGACGGGTATGATGGGAATGACCCGACAGTAGACGGCCTATTACTGCCATGTAATTATTATAGGCGACTGCCGTAAGACTGGCAATGACTGTCAGGGACTGCCAATAAAATGTGCATCTACTCCAGTAGTGAGATACTTATCAAAGCTATGATCTCAGTGATCTGGCTTCCACACTTGACGTAAATAATCTGCAGTTTTTGTTCCATGTTTAATCTGCCCAGTGCCGCTAAATGGTTCAGCAGCTGATGCGGCTTATATAAAATCCTTCTTTTCTTCCATTAATAAAAGAAAAACTGTAATAGAGGAAAATCTCTACCGAAAATAATACAAATGTATAGAACTTGTAGAAACAAAAGTTTGAAGAGTGCTTAACTGAAGAATACTACTCCTTCAAAGTTTTCCAACGCAATTAGCTTTTCCTATAATCGGGAATACATTCATTAACCGAACAATTTCAATAACAATCGGGTTTGCGAACCGAACAATTAATGAATATAATCGCGAAAACTTTCTCGAAGGGGATTTGTTTTGTTTTATCTTGCAAATGAGGAGGCTTAAATTTATGAGGCTAAGATAATAACGAGGAAAAGCAAAGCAACTGATTTGTGTTATCTGGATAAAAGCGCCCAAACTTTCTTTTCTTTCCTCTGTTACCCTCGCCGTCTTTCTTTTTCTTTGTTAATCCCCGCTTTTGTGAAACCCGAGTGGAATTTTAAATCAACAGATATAAAACGGCCTATTTTATATGTATGCGTATACGTATTTGAAATTGGTATCACGCAGTGCGCCAGAGAGTGTTTTTAGAGAAGTTAAAATATTTTATTTTTTGCATGATATATAAATTGTGAAAAAGGAGAGTGGATTCTAATGGAAAGGGGCAGTATGATATGGTAATCATTTCGATTAACATGAATAGGGAGCGTTAAATTTTGTAAAAGAGCGACTTTGGGCAAATATCGGGATATTTTATGTGTTGCTTATACTTACTCAACAGAAAATATTGTAAAGAATTTTAATGAAATTCTGACTAACTATGCACAACTGAGGAGTGCTTAACTGAAGAACAGTACTTCTTGAAAGTCTTCCAACATAATTAGCTTCTTATATAATCGCGAAGAAACCCATCAACCGAACAATGTCCATAATAATCAGGTTCGCGAACCGAACAATTAATGCAATATCTCGAAAACTTTCTCGAGGGGGATTTGTTTTGTTTTATCTTGCAAATGAGGAGACTGAAATTTACGAGGCTAAGATAATAGCGAGGAAAAGCAAAGCAAATGATTTGTGTTATCTGGATAAATGCTTCCAAACTTTCTTTTCTTTCCTCTGTTACCCTCGCTGTCCTTTTTCTTTGTTAATTCCGGCTTTTGTGAAACCCCGGTGAAATTTTAAACAAACAGAAATAAATTGGCTTATTATATATCTATGCGTATACAAGATATTTATTTAAAATCATAATTTGATATAGGTGTCATGCAGTGTGTCAGCGAGTGTTTTTAGAGGCTGTAAAATATTCATTTTTTGTATGGTAAAATACATACATTATGCAAAAGGAGAGTGGACTGTAATGGAGAGGGTTAGTATATAGGTACCGCATTAAGTGGTAATGATTTCGATTAACATGAATAGGAAGTGTTCAATTTTGTAAAAGAACGATTTTGAGTAATACTTACTATTTAAAATTAACTTGCTACTAATTTCGGTATATTTTATGCTGATTATAGTAACCTAACAGAAACTAAACATATTGTTTAGAATTTTAATGAAATTTTGACTAAGCATGCACGACTTAGAAGTGCTTAACTGAAAAATACTGCTTTTTCAAAGTCCTCCAACATAATTAGTTTCTCGTATAATCGCAAGTAAACCCATTAACCGAACAATTTCAATAACAATCGGGTTCGTGAACCGAACAATTAATGCAATATCTCGGAAACTTTTTCGAAGAGGATTTGTTTTGTTTTATCTTGCAAACGAGGAGACTTAAATTTACGAGGCTAAGATATTACCGAGGAAAAGCAAAGCAAATGATTTGTGTTATCTGGATAAAAGCGTCCAAATTTTCTTTTCTTTCCTCTGCTATCCTCGCTGTCTTTATTTTTCTCTGTTAATCCCTCCTTTTGCGAAACCCCATTGGAACTTTAAACAAACAGATGTAAAACGGCCTATTTTATATGTATGCGTATAGGAGATATTCATTTAAGGTCATAATCTCAAATTGGTGTCACGCAGTGCACCACAGAGGGTTTCTTAGAGGCTCTAAAATATAATTTTTTGTGTTGTAAAATATATAAATTATGGCAAAGGAGAGTAGATTCTAATGGAGAGGGTCAGTATACATAGCATTATATGGTAATGATTTCGATTAACATGAATATGAAGCGTTAAATTTTGCAAAAGAGCGATTTTGGAAAAATATCGGGATATTTTTTGCTTTTTATAGTTACTCAACAGAAACTATTGTATAGAATTTTAATAAAATATTGACTAATTATGCACGACTGAGGAGTGCTTAACTAAAGAATAGTACTTCTTGAAACTCTTCCAACACAATTAGCTTCTCGTATAATCATGAATAAACCCCTTAACCGAACAATTTCAATAACAATCGGGTTCGCGAATCGAACAATTAATGCAATATCTCGAAAACTTTCTCGAGGGGGATTTGTTTTGTTTTTATCTTGCAAATGAGGAGACTGAAATTTACGAGGCTAAGATAATACCGAGAAAAAGCAAAGCAAATGATTTGTGTTATCTGGATAAAAGCGCCCAAACTTTCTTCTATCTGCCACCCTCGCTGTCTTGCTTATTCTTTGTTAATCACCCTTTTGTGAAATCCGAGTGGAATTTTAAACAAACAGAAATAAAGCGGCTTATTTTATATTATATGCCTATACGTAATATTTACTTAAGATCATAATTTGAAATTGGTGTGTTCACAGTGTTCACAGAGTGTTTTTTAGCGGCTGTAAAATAATATTTTTTTGTGTTATTAAATATATAAATTATGCCAAAGGAGAGTAGATTCTAATGGAGAGGGTCAGTATATATATATACAGCATTATATGGTAATGATTTCGATTAACATGAATCGAAATCGTTAAATTTTGTAAAAGAGCGATTTTGAGCAAATATGGGGATATATTTTGCTGCTTATTATACTCGATAGAAAATATTGTATAGAATTTTAATAAAATTTTGACTAACTATGCACAACTGAGGAGAGCTTTACTGAAGAATAGTAGTTCTTGAAACTCTTCCAACACAGTTAGCTTCTCGTATAGTCGCGAATACACCCATTAACCGAACAATTTCAATAACAATCGGGTTCGCGAACCGAACAATTAATGCAATATCTCGAAAACTTTCTCGAGGGGGATTTGTTTTGTTTTATCTTGCAAATGGGGAGACTTAAATTTACAAGGCTAAGATAATAGCGAGGAAAAGCAAAAGCAAATGATTTGTGTTACCTGGATAAAGGCTTCCAAACTTTCTTTTCTCTTCTCTGCCATCCTTACTGTCTTTCTTTTTCTTTGTTAATCCCCCCTTTTGTGAAACCCCAGTGGAATTTTAAACAAACAGAAATAAAACGGATTATTTTATATGTATGCGTATGCGAGATATTTATTTAAGACCATAATTTGAAATTGGTGTCACGCAGTGCGTCACAGAGTGTTTTTTTAGAGGCTGTAAAATATTTTATTTTTTGTGTGGTAATATATATAAATTATGCAAAAGGAGAGTGGATATATTATACAGAATTTTAATAAAACTATTACCTAACTATGCACCACATAGAAGTGCTTAACTGAAAATAGTACTTCTTGAAACTCTTCCAGCACAATTAGCTTCTCGTATAATCGCGAATAAACCCATTAACCGAACAATTTCAATAACAATCGGGTTCGCGAACCGAACAATTAATGAAATATCTCGAAAAGTTTCTCGAGGGGGATTTGTTTTGTTTTATCTTGCAAATGAGGAGACTTAAATTTACGAGGCTAAGATAATAGCGAGGAAAAGCAAAAGCAAATGATTTGTGTTACCTGGATAAAGACTTCCAAACTTTCTTTTCTCTTCTCTACCATCCTCGCTGTCTTTCTTTTTCTTTGTTAATCCCCCCTTTTGCGAAACCCCAGTGGAATTTTAAACAAACAGAAATAAAACGGCTTATTTTATATGTATGCGTATGCGAGATATTTATTTAAGACCATAATTTGAAATTGGTGTCACGCAGTGCGTCAGAGAGTGTTTTTTTAGAGGCTGTAAAATATTGTATTTTTTGTGAGGTAATATATATAAATTATGCAAAAGGAGAGTGGACATATTATATAGAATTTTAATAAAATTATTACTAACTATGCACCACATAGAAGTGCTTAACTGAAGAATAGTACTTCTTGAAAGTCTTCCAACTCAATTAGCTTCTCATATAATCGCGAATAAATTCATCAACCCAACATTTTCAATAACAATCGGTAAACCGAACAATTAATGCAATATCTTGAAAACTTTCCAGAGAGGGATTTGTTTTGTTTTATCTTGCAAATGAAGAGACTTAAATTTACGAGGCTAAGATAATAGCGAGGAAAAGCAAAAGCAAATGATTTGTGTTATCTGGATAAAGGCGCCCAAACTTTCTTTTCTTTTCTCTGCCACCCTCGCCATCCTTATTTTTCTTTGTTAATTCCCCCTTGTGCTATACTCGAGTGGAATTTTAAACAAACAAAAATAAACAAACGGCTTATTTTGTATTAATTCATATAGGGAGATATTTATTTAAGTTCATAATTTGAAATTGGTATCACGAAGCACAAAGTGGTACAGTCAGTGGTTGTTTCTTTAGAGGTGGTAAAATATTTTATTTTTTTGTGTGGTAGAACACATAAATTGTGCAGAAGGAGAGTGGCTTCTAATGATAAGGGTCATTATATACAACAATTTAGAGAAATGGGATATAATATAAAAGAGGAAAAATACTATTTTTATATGTATTTATTTTTATTCATATTGGAGCTTATCTTCTGAAATGTGTTATGTGTAAATTAAATTGCTGTATTGTATGCTGTATTGAAGGACATTGTATGAGTGCTGCTCTTGCTGTTTTTGGCCTCTCAGAACCGCAACTCAAAGACTGCAAGATCAAAACGGGTCTAGCACTATACTAACTAATAAAAAAGTTTATGTCATACAATTTGGTTTATTTGAGGAAATCTGCATTGATTAAGAAATTTCGAAATATAGTTGGATGACCAATAATAACTAACAGTTTCCTGTTTTTAGATTTTTTTTCTGTCGATTTATCTGTAAATATTTTTTTTTCAAACGGCACATTTTAATTCCTAAGCATAAAATTAATGCATGACTTTTACGCCTAAGCACTAAAGTACGAAAATATATTATTAAACTGACGTAAAGTTTCAAATTCAACGAGCGGGACCACAGTTTCTCGATTTATAATTACATACAAGGTATTACTTTTAAATCTTTTTATATTATTTGGAACGTTTGAAATTGTTTAAAAAATGATTTGTGGCGTTTGAAAAAATAGCCTGTTCTGTTTGGAGTAAAAATTACTTTTTGCGTCCCGCCACAAAAAGTATAATTTTTACTCCTAATAAAAGAATAGGCATACTATTTTCTTTAATTTCTGTCATTAAAGCTCTGTTTATTTGAAGCTACAATATATAATACACACATACACTGTATAGTATTTCTATTTTTAAAATTACCTCTAAATGTATGTTTTATTTTCTCTGTAACTAACGACAGCTAACAAGCATAATAGATATACTCACCTGAATATATCACTATTAAGCAAATTAAAGGACCTCAAATATTGGCACATGTGTCAAACCCAAACCAAAATGTAACTATAGCAGAATCGAAATAAAGATTTTTATAGAGCACTTTTTAGAGCAAATTTAGATAAATATGTGTGAAAAGCTATAAATACCACACAATTTAGGTATATGATGAATGATATAGGATATTTAAAACCGCTGATATTTTTGTTTATTTATCTTGATTTGTGTGGTTAATAGAGACAATGTTAAAACGTGTTTTAGTTTGTTGGGAAACGTTTAATCTGTAACAAATTTATTTTTCAAAATGATGGACCTTGACCAGATAGTAAAAATGTTATATCTTTCTAAAAAACGATGTGCCGGTAAAGCTTAATCACGTGACTAAAGTTTATTTGGTATGATCTACATATATTATTTCATAATCTTAACACAAGAATATTATTTTCTTTATATTCGATAAATTTAACCGGATAAATATCAATTAGTTAAACCCAAATCAAAAAACAAACATGTCGGTAATAAATCACTAAAAGAAAATCGAATTTATCAGAAACGCGATCTCTACAGTTGTTTCAATTTGTATTCAGAAAGACGAGAATGTTTTTGTCAAAGAGAGTGTGATACAGAGGGATTCCTTACCCTGAATCTGAAATTAAAATGATCGTCCTAAATATACATCGAAACCAAGAGTTTTGTGCTGCTTCTAAATTTACCTCTCAATATCTCGGTTGGCGGTATTGGAAATATTTTTTGTTCCAGACAAAAAAGGAAATTACTTAAAAACATCTCTCTGCTTGAACGCTGGCCATTTTGATTTTTTGCTATTGACATTTAATAAAGTTGGAAATTTAATTTAGATTGAACGTTCTTTTTCAAACCAAACCTCAGGCAGAGTTATGAAAAATATTGTTGAAAATTAACTCTTCATATGTATCTCGCTTCAAATTTAATCTGTAAATATATATAGATTTATATTTTATGATATTTCAATTTAACACACTATCACGATGTTCACAATAATATTTTTACGCTTGTGCACGTGTGTAAATATACTTTAGTTTTATTATTGATAAATATAAATCGTCCAAATAACAATATCATAAAAAATGGATTTGATTATTAAAACTGCAAATTTTATGTTATTTTTAAATGCCGATTCAGTAAACAATTTTGTTCAATTTATTTTGTACCAAATAATTTAAAGAAAATACATAAAGTTGATTTAAAATTGACTATGTATGACATTCATCATAAAATGTATGCTGAGAAACCTCAAAATAATTTTAAGGACATACATTTTTTTTTTAAGTTGGCTGTTTTTGTAAGTTAACGATTTGGCAGCATTCATGGGACAAAGGGCACAGAGTAAATTTTAAAAATGCCAAAATTATAATGAAAGAACCCATAGCCTCTAAACGCAAAATATAAGAAACTCTTTTAATTCAGTCTAATAAAAATATAAATAAATACAGATGTATTGATTTCGCATCTCCACACGTTACTAATGCAGGGCTATTGTTTCTTTGATTTCTTATTTATTTTATCTGATACCACCACATAACATAAATAAACATATATGTAAAAACTCGTTTAACTTCATCTAATGTCATTTTAAAACAACGTCAATGGTTATTAAAGTGTACTTTTTTTAAATATTTTAAATGTTTTTTTTTTCTGCTTCTGATGATGGAAAACACATATACTTCCTGAAACGTTATGCATTATTTGTCGGTAATGCAGTTTTGTTTCACTGGTAAAAAGCCACTGATTAGTTGGTGTCCGTCTGGATCCAACGCAATAGCAAGCAATAGTATCTACACAAAACGGATTTAATAATTTGCAGATTTCTGAAAAGTCGAAAAATTTTGTGCTAACGCTGACGGTGCATAAATATATCTTTTTATTCATGACTCAATAATATCAATAATAATTATACTAGAGAGCCAGAGGTGGGTAAATTGGTTTTGAAATAATATTTAAAATGAAAATGAAAAATAGATTTAAAATCTATTTAAAATACTGAAAGAAAATACTTTTTAAATTTGTTTTTAAAATACAAAATACAAAAACAGGTAGTTTAAACAACCGATTTATTCAAAATGAAGAATGCTTTCTTTCTTTGTAATGATATGTTGCTGCCTGTACGTTAAGTATGTACCTGCAAATCTGCATAGCTTATTTTGATAAGTTATTTTCGAAATAACTATAACTAGTTTAAAAAGTGTTAATTATTATTTCAATTATTAAAAGTTTTTTGAAGTCTTATTTTCTGAAATTTTTCCTTTTTTATAAATTTAAATGTGGGATTCATTATAATAGCTATATTGTTTCCTCTATTATTAACCCTTTATTACTTGCAATTATTTCAGTATCCGTATTGGTATTATATTTTATTGGGCATTTTTATACATTTATACAGTTTCCCTAATAAATGCTTTGTTACTTGTGATAAATATGGACCACGCTGATGAAATGGATACGTAAAATATTTTGACGAAAAACTCGTCCGATTTAAATAAAATTTGGTATGTCGATAGACTGGACCAAGATCAACTTGATCGTCTACGACACGTGTCATTGTGATAGTTAGTTTTGACGTACGAAACGTCAAAAGTTGATCCGGTCGCGTCGAAATTTGGTGGGTAGGGTATGGAAGTGACGGTGCACACGGCGCCGGCGCCACCTTGTAAAGTTGGATACGACGCGACGTTTCGTTTACATCTTCATGAAGGAACGTCTAAGGATTTGATATTAAAGAAAAATGTGGGTCGATATAGGCATAATTGGATAATTTTATGTATAATTGCATATAAGATACAGGATGACATCCTCAACGTTTCAAACCGATGCCTCTAAATGGACGAAATCATCAGGACTTAGTTAATTAGGGAATAAGTTAAATAGGGACTTAACTAGGAACTAGTTAAATAAGGACTTAATTAGGGAATAGACTGGAACCAAACTCGGCACGTGGACAAAGGTACCCGAATCGAGTCCAAGTTTAATCTTAGCATCCATTTAATCTAATTAAATGGAGGCTAAGTTTTTTGGAGGCCAAAAAAATTAAATTAATTTATTTACTCCACCCTGGAGTGTTTTTTCGTAAGAAATAAACCAGATAGACATAAAAGTCAGGAGACAAAAAATTTTTTAATTACTAAATCCAAAAATAATATTAAACTTCTAAAAAAGCAGTGGCCTATTTTTTCCTTTAAAATAATTTAACAGTGATGCCCCACCGCCGCCCCTGGCCACTAAACTTAAATCTAGTTACATCACACACAAATTAAGTCCAATAGCGTATTATAAACGGGTCAAGTTATATCAAAATCGATTAAATAGTTCTTCAAATATCTTATTTTTTTTTTCTTTTTTAAGTAACTTTAACACCCTGTATCTCGAAAAGGAAGCTTTAAATCTTACAAGTTGCATGATATGAACTTTTTGTTTTATTTTTGCATGTTATTAACTATCGTCTATTAAATTTTCCCGGTTAAAATCTGAGACACCCTGATATTTTTTTTATTTTGTGTAGCTATATTAAATAACTTCTTTTGAAATAGTTACTGAGCTCTATAGAGCGCAAATTAACTTACTAGAACTTAGTTCACCGATAAAATCTTTTCAACTAACAACATTTAGTAAACTATAGTTCGCTTAAGCGGCGATACACATCCCGAAACACAGTGGTTGTCGGCAAAAAGTCCATAAATATCTCCTACGCCCCCCTCCCTCTAGACACAACCCCGCCCAAACCGTAATAGATCGGTTCGTTACTTTATCCATGGGCCGGCAAAAACCCGAATTTACTGGTAGACCAGAGCCTCTTTCATAAATCATCGCGCAACGTGTGACCCTCAAAACCAAAATATCAAAGAAATCGAGCCGGCCGATCCATCAAAATTCAAAATGAAAATGCTTTCTTTCTTTGTAATGATATGTTGCTGCCTGTACGTTAAGTATGTACCTGCAAATCTGCATAGCTTATTTTGATAAGTTATTTTCGAAATAACTATAACTAGTTTAAAGAGATGTTAATTATTATTTCAATTATTAAAAGTTTTTTTTTTTTTTTTTTATTTTCTGAAATTTTTCCTTTTTATAAATTTAAATGTGGGATTCAGTATAATAGCTATATTGTTTCCTCTATTATTAACCTTTTATTACTTGCAATTATTTCAGTATCCTTATAGGTATTATATTTTATTGGGCATTTTTATACATTTATACAGTTTCCCTAATAAATGCTTTGTTACTTGTGATAAATATGGACCACGCTGATGAAATGGATACGTAAAATATTTTGACGAAAAACTCGTCCGATTTAAATAAAATTTGGTATGTCGATAGACTGGACTAAGGCCAACTTGATCGTCTACGACACGTGTCATTGTGATAGTTAGTTTTGACGTACGAAACGTCAAAAGTTGATCCGGTCGCGTCGAAATTTGGTGGGTAGGGTATGGAAGCGACGGTGCACACGGCGCCAGCGCCACCTTGTAAAGTTGGATACGACGCGACGTTTCGTTTACATCTTCATGAAGGAACGTCTAAGGATTTGATATTGAAGAAAAATGTGTGTCGATATAGGCATAATTGGATAATTTTATGTATAATTGCATATAAGATACAGGATGACATCCTCAACGTTTCAAACCGATGCCTCTAAATGGACGAAATCATCAGGACTTTTCTTAATTATTAGGGAATAGACTGGAACCAAACTCGGCACGTGGACAAAGGTACCCGAATGGAGTCCAAGTTTAATCTTAGCATCCATTTAATCTAATTAAATGGAGGCTAAGTTTTTTGGAGGCCAAAAAAATTAAATTCATTTATTCACTTCACCCTGGAGTGTTTTTTCGCAAGAAATAAGCCAGATAGACAAAAAAGTCAGGAGACAAAAAAATTTTTAATTACTAAATCCAAAAATAATATTAAACTTCTAAAAAAGCAGTGGCCTATTTTTTCCTTTAAAATAATTTAACAGTGATGCCCCACCGCCGCCCCTGGCCACTAAACTTAAATCTAATTACATCACACACAAATTAAGTCCAATAGCGTATTATAAACGGGTCAAGTTATATCAAAATCGATTAAATAGTTCTTCAAATATCTTATTTTTTTTTCTTTTTTAAGTAACATTAACACCCTGTATCTCGAAAAGGAAGCTTTAAATCTTACAAGTTGCATGATATGAACTTCTTGTTTTATTCTTGCATGTTATTAACTATCGTCTATTAAATTTTCCCGATTAAAATCTGAGACACCCTGATATTTTTTTTATTTTGTGTAGCTATATTAAATAATTTCTTTTGAAATAGTTACTGAGCTCTATAGGGCGCAAATTAACTTACTAGAACTTAGTTCACCGATAAAATCTTTTCAACTAACAACATTTAGTAAACTATAGTTCGATTAAGCGGCGATACACATCCCGAAACACAGTGGTTGTCGGCAAAAAGTCCATAAATATCTCCTACGCCCCCCTCCCTCTAGACACAACCCCGCCCAAACCGTAATAGATCGGTTCGTTACTTTATCTATGGGCCGGCAAAAACCCGAATTTATCGTACGAAATTTCATAAATCTATCGGCGCAACGGACCCCGAAACCAAAATAGTCAATAGATAATCGGAGCCGGGCGATCGCATGCAAGACGAACTCGTAATTAATTATGGGGAAGGAGTGTCCGAAGCGCTTGTTTATGCGGATTTGCATACAATTTAGCTTTCCGGACAGAGTTCTCTTCAACCAACAGCGGCCTCGGTTCGGATTCGATAGCTTTTCGAATTTTAAATGAAAATATACTAGTATCGATTCTCATTTAGGTCTTAACCAACTATTCTTTATGAAGTTTTTTTCCTAATACACTCACCGGCACGAAAAACGGACTCCTTAAAATTTTCATGTAAGTTTTATATGTATACTGGGTGCATCTGGAAAAAAGGCTTACTCGTATAACTTTTTTATTCTTCCAGATAAAAAATCGAGATTTGGTATGTTAGTGATATAAATTAGGATTGATTGGCGTATTCAATTCATTTCGGCCACTTCCTGGTTCACCGGAAATGACAACAACTTTAGATTTTTAAATGGAACCCTCTGTATTTTTTTTAATTTATTTGATAGAAAATGGCATTGTCAATAGAATGATATATCATATGTCAACTTTTGACATTTTCGCTTAAAACAAAATTGTATTTTAAATTTCAATCTAGAGTGTCATGGTTATGTGAAAAACACTAATTTTTAATCAAGGAGCCAGGGAATTTAATTGATCAATAGTTTTGATCGTCTAATGTTTTTAGTGTTTTGTCCTGGCCGGTTAAAAGATGCCCAAATCGTATTTTTAATTATATCTCAATTTTTTCAAATGGAACGAGGATTGCTCGTTATCATATTTGGAAAAAGCATTTTTTTACGAATAATTACTTGGTATTTCTAGTCAAATTATCATTATGACTCGCATGTTGCGATTTCAAATAAACCATATTCGAAAATGTCAAAAGTAGACATATTATATGTCATTATATTCAAAGTCTCGAAAATTGTAGTAATGCCTACAACTTTCGATGTCCGGAAATGTCCGGTGAAACAGGAAGTGACCGAAAACAATAATTGAATAAGGTAATCAATCCTAATATACTAACATACCAAATCTCGAATTTTTTATCTAAAAAAAAATAAAAAGTTATAGGAATGATCCACTTTTGAGACGCACCCAGTACTGTGTTCTAGTGGGCCGATTTTGATTAATTTTTGAGGAACTTGCAGCTAAATTATTTGAATTTTTAATATCTTTTTCTAAGTTAAATCTAATATGATGGTGGTATGTCACCTAAATCAATTACCAAAGATATCAACTTCATCTGTGATGCTGTACGTAAATGTTCAGTCATATTTTAATCACCGAGTAGTTAGCATATATGTACTCGTATTTTACACATTACAATCGCTATCTAGAAATATCCATGTTACCCAATAGTCAAGCAACCCTAAGAGCGATCAACTCAGTAACCAATAATTTGAAGTTGGTCAAAGAACGCCTAGTGAAGCTGAACACATTAGACAGAGAAATTAAAGTCCGCCTACTCTGGGAGCCAGCCCACCAAGGGATAGAAGATGATGAAAAAGCAAACGATCTAACAAGGAAAGGAGCAAACACTCCAATAACTGGACCAGAACTTGGAAAGCAAGTTAAAGCAGAACTCAAGAAGCTGGAAGACTCCATCCGTAACCTGGAATGGGAATCCTCCAACGGTCTAGAAAACTCAGGGTTTGAACAGGACTCTGCCTCGTTAATCAAATCTGAGTAGATTGTAGCTAAGAAACAATGGCGAATGCAGATTCTATTGGGGAAGATGTAGAAACACCAAAACACCATTTGAATGCGCCGAAACGACAACCACTTATTCTTATCATAAACTTAAGTTCGACTTATATCGGAGATGGAGAACTAACCTCTGTGAAACCGTATCAAGTACTGTCTTTTGCCAAGGCACTTAGACTGTCTAATGAGTTATAACTCAAGAAAGGGTGGCACAATAGATTTATAATGTCGCGGTTATTAACCTCCCATTCAATCTACAATCACTATCTAGCCATCGCTGAATCTTATGCGAGTCTTGCATTATATATTATAAATTGGCATGCATAAATAACTCCGTCCAACAAAACGCTCTCCAATATATATAGCGCTGCAAGGATAAGTTTAAAGCGCTATTTCTGCTAACAGAGCACATTTTTCTTAACATATATTCGCCGCTGCGTTCTCCGCCATTATCCGGGCGATATTTCCATAAAATCTATTGCCGCTTATTCTCGACAGGAAAGTGTTAGAATAATTGATTCTTAAGTCCGCCCTCTTCTCCGTAGAAGAATTCGCGTTTTATTACAAATGAGAAAGTTTTAAATTTAAAAAGTTTTAAAAAGCCAACTGATTTACTTCGGAAAAGTCGATTTCTTCAGAATTAGTTTTCGAAATGGAATCTGAAAATTTCCACTCGGTTAAATTGGTTTCTTGTCAATGGGCCGAACAAAGTTCCTACATGTTCCAAATTAGATAGTTTAATTTATCGAGATATTACATGTAGCCTTGTTCTTTTGAAAACTTTCTTAAGACACTCAACGTATTAAGTTTTAAGTTTTCTCTTTTTACATTTACTTGATTATGTCAATATATACCACACGAGCGAAAAATTATTTATTAACGGCTTTTAATGCCAGTTGGACTTAAGAAGGTGGTCATTTATTTTTATATTGAGTAAAAATTATTTTTAAATGTTGAAAAAAATATTTCGAGACAAAACTAGATTTGTGTGTCTGGAGACGTTCTGTCCTTCTAATCTTTCTATAATTAGTGTTAATTAGTGTTTTATGTCAATTTTTAGTAAATGGCGTCTAGAGATTAGCTCGATCAGATAAGTTCATTAGACACAATTTACCTCCAAACAAAAGTGCTTCGTCAGTCCGTTAGAGGGCATCAAATTTTAATAAAATAAACACATTTTTTCAGATATTTTAAGAGCCGTTATTCCGATTTAATCGAAATTTTGGGTGTCTCTGTTTTGATAAGTACTTTAACATTTGACTTCTTTCACAAAAATCAAGAACCACCAGTACATCAATTTTAGTACGATCGACTTTTTTTCGTTATATTGTCCTTCTAATATTTACTAAATTTTTATCCCTTCTAAAAAAACGCCACAGCGCATACTTTTTCAGGAGGCAAATTATTTTTCCGAAGATGATTTTCAAAATTTCTTTTTGTCGCATTAAGCTATGGAGGCGCCTAAAATCTATTATGCTCTAATAATTTAATTTAGGTATCACAAATTATATGTAACAATAACCTTCATAAAAAGCTTTAAAAAAATATTAAACTTTAAATTAATTAGTGTTCGAGTTTATTTTTTATTGCTACCATCTCACGGACAAACCAAGCACTTTTGTATAAAGGTGAAGCAATTAACTTATTTTGATTCAAAAAATACGTTTTTCTTCTATGTCCACCGAATATTGGAACTCCATGTATATTTTGTAGGCCTGCTTTTTTCACAAAAACTATACGATGTGGTGTTTCTTTTTATCAGGGACAAAAAATTTGGTAAATAAATAAATAAATGCATTTATTGTCAAAAAAATTTTCAATTTGTAGACAAAGGTAAACTAACAAACAAAGTAAATAAAACAAGGTACACAAACAAAAAAAACAAAAGATAATACAAAACATTATACAAATAATATTGTCAGTCTTATTGTTAAAATAAACATTATAAATATTTATAATGTCGAAGAACAAAAGATAAAAATAATATTCAAAAATATTTAACTAGTTTATAGTAAAATATCAATGACCTCTAAATAAATTCATTTCGATGTCATTAGTAAATATAGCAATAGCAAACATTAGACCAGTGTTTACAAGATCAAATTTGACTTTCAAAATATAATTCATTTACGGCGTAGAAAGCCTTGTCTAGTAAATAAGAGTTCAATGCTTTGCGAAATGATAAAAATGATGTTATGGATTTGATGTCAAATGGCAGGTGATGTGTGCATTTTTGTTGAGTTGTATAATATTGAACTTTTAACTAACTCTGAGCATGGGGTAGGTAGAAAAAGATCTTGCTCCGCGTTCCTGAGTGGATAAGTGTGAGATGACCTTTCTTGAGAAGCTGATACATGTTTACGTATTAGGCAAACGGATTCAAATATAAATAAGGAAGGAAGAGTCAATATTTTTAATTTTTTAAAAAAGTCCCGGCAATGAGTTCTGCTGTTTAGTCCCAGTGAATATCGAACAGCTCTCTTCTGGAGCCTGAAAATGCGGTCAAATTGAGTCGCACAACACGTACCCCAGAATGGAAGGGCATACCTGAAGTGCGACTCAAAAGTGCATAATAAACAGTTCTAGCCACTGACAAGTTAAGCTCCTTAGAAACAGACCTTAATGCAAAACAGGCAGAGCTCAATTTTTTTTGACAAAGCTTCGATATGTATGTCCCATTTCAGAGAATTGTCCACAACAAGCCCTAAGAATTTTACAGACTTGACGACGTCAATGGTGGTGTTGTTAAGTACAAAAGGCTGCAACGAGTTTTTATACGACAAAGCTTTAGTTTTAGAAATGTTGAGACTCAGGAGGTTCGAATCGCACCAAGATTTAATGGTAATTAAGTCATTTGATATAATCACATGAAGTGCCGTGATGTCCTTGTTGCTCCAAGTGAAGCTAGTGTCGTCCGCAAAAAGACATATTTTGCCACTGATGTTTATGTTAGCAATGTCGTTAATAAAAAGAAGAAACAAAATAGGGCCTAGTACTGAGCCTTGTGGTACTCCACATTCTATTGACTTGCTAGAAGACAACGTGGTATCCACTCTCACAAGTTGGCTTCTGTTGCTCAGATACGACTTAAACCATACGAGAGATGATCCCCTGAACCCATAGTGCTGCAGTTTATTAATTAAGATCTTATGATTTACACAATCGAACACTTGGAACGACATGTTTATTAAAGTTGTTAGGTGATTCATAGTGCTTTCTGGCAGATTCAAAAACATTTTTAAAATACTAGAGGGACCAATTTACGAAAAGAAAATCTGTCGTCGGACTTGGAAAATATATGCACGAAAATGTATGTAGAGGTGGGGGTAGTTTTCACCCATCCTGTAGTTTTTCTTAATTTTTGTGAAAGTCAAATGTTAAAACAATTTAAAATATCTGAAAAAATGTGTTTATTCTTTTAAAGTTCAATGTCCTCTAGCAGACAAACGAAGCACTTTAGTATAGAGGTAAATTGTGTCTAATGAACTTATTTTGATTCCAAAAATACATAGTAGTTCTATATCCAGGAATATTGAGACACCCTGTATAATAACAAAAAAGTTAAATTATTTATAGGAATGTTTTTTTTATTATTATAAAATAATGGCATGTTTATGTATTTTCTTCCGTATGCTTTTAATATTTCTAATACCAATAATTGGTAATAGAATATAATTGTGTCCAATTAAATTAAAAAATAAATACATATTTCTACTAAGTAGTATTTTATTTAAAAATACGCCAATTTATTTTGCTAACAAGCTCTCAAATATTCTTCAATTTAAATGGCAAAAATAATGTAAAAAGCCAGAAAAATTTATATATTTTAATTTATCTCTCTCCGGAGTTTTATTGCGCCGGTTGAGATTACAAAAGCATACAACTCGGAGGGATCGCCATAAATTGAACATTCTTGAGCCAATTACCAGAGAACGGAGCAGCAATATTCAGCCACGGAGATATACGAATAACATTATTTAGAATTTAGGGATTCCCATAGTAAGTTGGTAAAGGATGATTGAATCGGTCATTCCAAATTGTCAATCTTGTTTACTATTTATTATAAAAATAACAAGAATGGTGTTTGACAGCCAACAAGTAAATATAATTTCTTCTTAAAAAAATTTCATAAAAAAAGTCTTCTGGGTATTTACTGTATTTTTTGTAAACACCGCTGCCTTAATCCAACGGAGACCAATTTGTCATTTTTTTCGCATATTTTTCCGGATGATTCCTAACGTAAAAGTAAAATTTATTTCTCATATCAACATAAGTCCGATTATGCTTTGTTTCATAGCTACAGGGTGTTAAAGTTTTAATATTTTTTTGATTTATAATAATTTTCTTCCAAGTGCTTTTAGCGTTTTGAATGAAATTTTAGGGGTAAAAGTTACTATAAGTGCTATATATTTATAAGCGCTATATAGGGTGTCTTAGAAATAAGAGCAAGTATTTTAATTGGTAGTACAGCTCAACCCCAGAAACACGCCTATGAGGTTTTTTTCCCAAAAAAAAATTTGAAAAAACTTAATTTTAAACAGTTTTAACATCCTGTAACTCTAAAACTAAAGACTTTCATACGTTTATAGGAGCTTTTTTCATATTTTTTATGGGGAATCAATGGTTACTTATTTAAAACTTTCGCAAGTTAATGATATTATTTTTTTTAAAGTTGCTATTAGACTTGGATCAAGGCAAATTAATAGTATTGTCTTTATCTCATCAAGGCGGCCGAAATCGACATAATATTAAGAGACAACTTTTAATCGGTATTAAACTGCATACACTATTTTGCTAACCAGTGAAAAAGAAGTCGGCGCACATGCTTTTTTCAGAAAAATATCCCAGCGGTAACCCATATCGTCCCTGTTAAAGATGAAGACACTTTTTTAGATTTAAAATATGTCGCATTTATAGTAACTTTTACTCTCAAAATTTTCTTCGAAACGATAAAAGCACTTGGAAGAATATTATAAGAATTCGAAAACTGATTGAAAAATTGATTTTAATTTATTCTTTCGAGGCGTCGCGTCGATTCTATATATCTATTAGTATTACTAATCGGTTCCACTAAATGTAACTAAATGTATCGTAATTATATATATATATATATATATATATATATATATATATATATATATATATATATATATATATATATATATATATATATATATATATATATATATATATATATATATATATATATATATATATATTTATTAAATCGACGGAGTCAGACCCGGTACGTTTAAGATAGGCCGTCAGACCCGGGGTATATCGGACGAAAAATGTTCAAGCGATGCCTTCAGGCCCTGATGCTGGACCGTTTAATTTGTCCCATTTATATAAAAAATAGAGGTTTATTCGTTTCGCCAGACCCACGACGTTGCCGCTTTTTAATTCTCAAATATTTATATTAGAATTAGAGGAACGGACCTTTTGACGCGGTAATTGATGACAGTGCAGAAGTAAAAACGGTTGCATTTCTGCTATAGTGAATATTATTGTACTTATTGTTAGTATTAGATATATTCTGTCTTATAAATGCATCTGTACGAAAGCGTTTTTATCTGAAATTTCTTTAAAAATCAAATTTCTTTGTAATAAGCATAATCAAGTTGCAATGCATTATCAATTTTGTTTAGTAGATTTTGTAAGTGTTTACTATGTGATGATGGAACCCCGTTTATTATCTTTATACTTTAAAAAAAAAAAATATACTCGTACAATTTTTTTGACACGACGATCGATTCCGACAAAAAAAATTTAGTTACTTCTACAACGATATCGTAGCATCGATATAAATATTTAGGTACTCGTACAATTTTTTGACACGACGATCGATTCCGACGACTGTCATTTCTAAGGTAATTTGACGCCGTGTTTTGGAATCATAGGGTATGTGTGTATTTATCATTAACCTTTTTTCTATTTTGTTATAAAGAATTATTTTAACTTATTTTTTTATTACATACAGATATGAGGGCGGCAATTTAAAAATTTGCACTGTGGGCAAGACGGGTTCTACTAGTTTTATATAAAAATATAAATAATATAAGGTCTAATCTGGCGAGTTGAGTTTGGATGAGACTGTAAACAAAATTTTTAAATGTATAAATGTAATAATTTAAATTTTCTCCGTCGGATAAAATTTATGTAGCAGTAAAGTAAGAAAAAAAGTGTAGGTTTAAAAGCATCAATTTCTGGGAATTCCCTATTTGTAGAGGCTGGGAACCACCTACTATTCTGGGAACCCCATACTTTCAAGTTTAAATTATTAGAACTGTGATTAAAACAAATCACTATTTTCATTCATATTGCAATCAATGAATAATAAGAATATTATATTATCAAATATTACTCTAATTAAATTTTCGAATACAAAGTAAATATAGAAGATAGAACATATTATAGAGATGCAACCATAAAACGTGTTTATCATATTTACATGGTGTTGGTAGATAGCATCCAGCCGTAAACTGAATATACAACGTACCTATTACTGTAGTGTGTAGCCACAGTTTAAAGAATACGTGTAGCCGTCAAAATTTTTGTTTCACTGAAATTACTATTTTAGATCTCACTGAACGAAATAATGCAATAAAATTAATTATTGTGAAATAACTGAATTCTATCATATTTATGATCGAAAAAAAAACGGCGTCAGCGATGGCTATGAAATGAAAATTGCTGTCATTTTATATGTAAAATTATATGGTGAATGTCATCGATCGTCATTTCCAAGCCAACTGGACGCCGCTTTTTTTTCGATCATACGGTACCTTTTTGTTTAAACTTTTTCCTGTGGGGAGAAATATCATACAAAACGGCCTTATCGTACAGTCACTATCATATATACGATGATCGTAATTATTTTGATGTAATTACTTCGACAATGAAATCATACCGCCGAAATAAATCTTTAGGTACTCGTATAATTCTTTGACCCGTCGATCGATTTAGATGAAAAAAATCTATTAGCACGAATAAATTTTATCTCACGAATAAATTTTATCGCACGATCTTAGCACGAAATAAATTTTTAGGTACTCGTACAATTCTTTGAAACGACGATCAATTTAGACGAAAAAAAAACTTTAGGTACTACTACAACGAAATCATAGTACCGAAATAAAATTTTGGGTACTCGTACAATTTTTCGACACGTCGATTTAGATGAAAAAAAACTTTAGGTACTTCTGTATATGTATAACCATATGCGAAAATGTCAAAAATTGACATATTATGATGTCATTCTATTGAGGGTGCATCCACACTATCCTAAAAACGGCGTAACGGCGTAACGGCGTAACGACCTTGAATAGATTTCCAGTAATTCTATTGGCTGAAAAATTCATCTGTCAGAAATTTTATCTGTCAAATTCATCTGTGAAAAATTTCAGCTAACAGAATTACTGGAAATCGATTCAAGGTCGTTACGCCGTTACGCCGTTTTTAGGATAGTGTGGATGCACCCTCAGAGTGTAATTTTGTATCGAATAATGTCAAAACACAAATACGACGACTGATTTAAACGAAAAAAATTTAGGTACTACTACAACGAAATCATAGTACCGAAATAAATTTCTAGGTATTTCTACGTACAATTCTTTGATACAACGATCTGTTTTCTGAGACGAAAAGCATTTTTAGGTACTTCTAGGTAAATTTCTAGGTACTCGTACAATTTTTGACCCATCGATCGATTTAGATGAAAAAAATCTTTAGGTACTTCTGTAACGAAATCATAGCACGAAATAAAATTTTAGGTACTCGTACAATTTTTTGACACGGTGATCGATTTAGATGAAAAAAACTTTAGATACTCGTACAATTTTCTCACACGACGATCGATTCTGACGATTGTCATTTCAAAGGTAATTTGACGCCGTTTTTTGGAATCATATATATGCCATGTGTATACTTATCTAATAAGTAAAGTGTATTCATTTAGAATATTAAGAGATTCAGACGAAAAAAATCAAAATAGGTAGTAAGTATTTTTTAAGATTGTTTCTACAAGTTTTATTTAAAAATTGTAACAGAGAACTATTATTATTATAGGGCCCCTCTCGGACCGCTTGGACGAGTCCATTATAAAAAAAGAGCGAGGGACAGTAGGTAGAAAGAACATATGATTTGATTTGTCACGGAAACGTGAAGTTTATTAATAAAAGTGTTTTGTTGAAATTCTTCGAGTTTTATCATAAAGTTTATGGTTCGACACCCAACAAAATAATTGTAACTAATCCCCGTCACAAAATATAAATAATTTAAAGTCTAATCTGGCGAGTTGAGTTTGGATGAAACTAAACAAAATGTTTAAAAGTGTAATGAAAAATATGTAATGAATAATAATGAAAGCACATTTAAATTTAAATAAAATTCGTATAGCAGTAAAGTATATATATATAGCAAAAAGTGTAGGTTAAAAAGCACGAACTTCTGGGAATTCCCTATTTGTATAGTCTGGGAACCACCTACTTTTCTGGGAAACACATACTTTCAAGTTCAATTTATTAGAATTGTGATTAAAAGAAAGCACTATTCTCATTCATATTGCGATTAATGAATATTAATATTAATAATACCGTATGATCGAGAAAAAACGGCGTCAGCGATGGCTATGGAATGAAGATCGCTGTCATTTTATATGCAAATTTATATGGGAAATGTCATTGATGTTCATTTCCCAACCAACTGGACGCCGTTTTTTTTCGATCATACGGTATTATACTACCATATATTACTCAAATTAAGTTTTGACTGATTAACTACCATATAATCGAAAAAAAAAACGGCGTCAGCGGTGGCATGAAATGAAGATTGCTGTCATTTTATACCGGGTGCGTCTCAAGAGTGGCTCACCGCTATAACTTTTTAATTTTTTTTTTGATAAAAAAACGAGATTTGGTATATAAGTATATGACATAAATTAGGAATTATTGACGTATTCAATTGTTTTTGGTCACTTCCTGTTTCACCGGAAATGACTACAACTTTTGATTTTTAAATAACACCCCCGGTATGTTTTTGCATTATTTGATAGAAACACTCTGAATCGAATGACATATTATATGTCAACTTTTGACATTCTCGCTTTAAAAAAATTGTATTTTAAATTTCAATCTAGAGTGCCATGGCTGTGTTAAAAACACTAATTTTTAATTAAGGAGCCTTGGAAAAATAGATTTGATAATCTAATGATTTTCGTGTCTTGTCCGGGCCCGTTCTTATAAGATGCCCAAATCGTATTTTTAATCATATCTCAATTTTTAAAAACGGAACAAGGGAGGCTCGTTAGCATATTTGGAAAAAGCATTTTTTACGAATAATTTGGTACCACACACATGGTATTTCGAGTCAAATTGTCATTATGAACCGCATGTTACAATTTCAAATAAACCATATGCGAAAATGTAAAAAAATTGACATATTATGATATGTCATTCTATTGAGGGTGCATCCACACTATCCTAAAAAACGGCGTATCGGCGTAACGGCATAACGACCTTGAATAGATTTCCAGTAATTCTATAGGCGGATGCGTCTCAAAAGTGGTCCACCGCTATATCTTTTTTATTTATTTTTTTTTTTGGATAAAAAAACGAGATTTGGTGTGTTAGTATATGACATAAATTGGAATTGATTGACCTAATCAATTGTTTTTGGTCACTTCCAGTTTCACCGGAAATGACTACAACTTTTGATTATTAAATGACACCCCCGGTATGTTTTTACATTATTCGATAGAAAATGACACTCTGAATAGAATAATATATCATATGTCAACTTTTGACATTTTCGCTTAAAAAATAGTATTTTAAATTTCTATCTATTATAGAGTGCCATGGATGTGTTAAAAACACTAATTTTTAATCAAGGAGCCTTGGAAAAATAGATTTGATAGTCTAATGATTTTCGTGTCTTGTCCGGGCCCGTTATAAGATATCAAAATCGAATTTTTAATCATATCTCAATTTTTCAAACGGAACAAAGGTGGCTCGTTAGCATATTTGGAAAAAGCATTTTTCTACGAATAATTTGGTACCACAATTTGGTACTCGAGTCAAATTGTCATTATGAACCGCATGTTACAAATAAAACATATGTGAAAATGTCAAAAATTGACATATTTATGATATGCCGTTCTATTCAGTGTGATTTTCTATCGAATAATGTAAAAATATACCGGGGGTGCCATTTAAAAATCAAAAGTTGTAGTCATTTCCGGTGAAACAGGAAGTGACCAAAAACAATTGAATACGTCAATCAATCCTAATTTATGTTATATACTAACATACCAAAACTCGTTTTTTTATATGACAAATTAAAAAAAGTTGTAGGGGTGAGCTACTTTTGAGACGCACCCGGTATACGACGATCGATTTAAATGAAAATAATTTTTAAATACTTCTAAAACGAAGTCATAGTATCGAAATAAATTTCTAGGTACTCGTACATTTTTTTGACACGACGATCGATTTAGACGAAAAAATTTTAGGTACTTCTACAGCGAAATCACAGCATCGAAATAATTTTGTAGTTACTCCTACAATTCTTTGACACGACGCGACGATCGCTGATCGATTTAGATGAAAAAAAATTAGGTACTTCTACAACGAAATCATAGCATCGAAGTAAATTTGTAGGTACTCGTACAATTTTTGACCCGCCGATCGAAATAATTTTGTTTCTAGTATTTATTAGCCGAACGACCGGTTTCGACAATAAAAGTTTAGTTACTTCTAAAAATCCGGTGATGACAGCAATTCAAAAAAAAGATTAGACCGTAAATTATTGATATTTTTAAATGAAACTAGTAGGAATAATTTGAAAAGAATACTTATTTTCATTTTTTTCGTCTGAATTTCTTAATATTCTAATTAGAGTATGAGCATTTTGTTTTCTACCAAATATAACACGGCTATATCTTCGTTTCCCTTTAATAGTTTGCTTTACCGTGTTGCCGGTTCTTGGGTCTGAATACATCGATTCAACGTAAATCGGCTTATACACTTATACTAATGTCGAAGGTGGCGCCGCCCGTGAAAATACCGGTGTACCCCCAATCGTATATAAAAACATAAAACCATTTTTTTCAGGCCCAGCTGAAATTTGGTCAGGGGAAGGGGAAACCGTTCTAGACGATAACCACTGAAATCGTACTCAGACCCGACCCCGGGCCTGAAATGTCGAAATCGGGTCTGAGCCCAATGAAGCAACGTAGTTTTTGGGCTCGTATAAGCGGTTTAATAAATCTATATATATATATATATATGTATATATATATATATATATATATATATATATATATATATATATATATATATATATATATATATATATATATATATATATATATACGTATATAAAAATATATATAATATATATATATATAAATCTTTGAATGTAGATATTTTTTCTAGTTTCGCATACGTGAAAACCAATGAATCCCCATAGGGATTTTCTCTAAATTTAACTATAAGAGTGTACATGAATAATGCAGAATTTTCTGTAACAGTTGCTTTAGTTATATGCAAATGAACTTTAAGATGAAACCTCCTACTCTATTCTCAATAGACCAATTGCATTAAATAGTTCTAGTTTAAATATTTATTCAAAGGAAGTTCTCACCAGGGCCGTAATTTTTCCTTCTATTAAACATGCATTAAAATGGTAATTTAATACACTTGATTTTATATAATATAACTAAATATGTCTCTTTAGAATTATGCATCTAATTTTCCTCTTTTTTTTTAAATATATATGTATATTATAAATATCTTTAGTTATTATAAATTATGACATATTTAAATATCTCAGTAATTCATGTGTATTCTGGCGTTTTATCTTTATACAGGGTGAGTCTTAAATAAGAGCAAATATTTTTAGGGGTAGTATATTTCCACCCCAGAAACACAACGAGATTTTTTAGTGGAAAAAAATTGAAAATTTCAAATTTTAAAAAAAATATTTAGTTCTTAAAAAACACAATTACTTGATAATATGGCAACATAGGTAGCAGATTAAATTTACAAGAAAAAAAAATCTAGAAAAGATCCAGTGGTTTGTAAAATTTTAGCAATCAATATTTTTTTTAGAAATTTTCAAAATATCTGGGTTATTTTGAATTTATTTGATAAACGGTAAAGAGAAAATATGTTTCTTTTATCGAGATTTACCAGTCCTGAAAATATTTGCATTTATCTAAGACTCACCGTGAATTACTAGCATAGATACCTGTCAAAAAAATAAATATAAAGAAATGCGCATCATGTTCAAGTATATTATGGTCATAACTAAACTAAAATATAAATAAATGTTCAGCGATAGAATTACTGGTTACTAATTTTTTTTTATAAAAAAAAACATATTTCTGTAAAGTTAAATTTATTGTTTGCCATAATTTGTAGAAAAGTTATGAAAAAGTATAGAAATTGAATTTATTTTGAATAATACTAATTTATTTAATTTTCTGTTCCTCTATACTTCTAGAATTTTATTATTTAAAGATAACTATTTTAGCAAAATTTGACATAAATTAATATATCATATATGGGAGGCAGTATAAGAAATAATTAAACATAGAATAGAACAAAAAATTAAAGAAAAATATAACAATCATTACGTAATTTACCGTTTAATTATACATCATTTTTATATTATACATACATCAATTTTATATTATACATCAATTACATCAATTTCAAGATATGTTGAACACAAAATAATATATCTGGGGATACCCCGGCTTTGGGCCTTAGGCTTAACATCAATAAAACTAAAATAATGTGCACTTCCCCGGAAGATTACAACAATGCTATAAAAATCGGAGAACTATCGGAATATGTAGCCGAATTACAATTGCCCCAAGGAAATTATTTTACAATTGCATTCTGGAAATTAAGACAGAGTTTTCTACACTCATGACTTGAGCACAAAAACGAAACTTGCAGTGTACCGAGCAATAATACTCCCTACCATGTTATATGGAAGCGAAACCTGCGTGCCGTACCGCCTGCACAAGAACGCATTAAACAAGTTGCACCAGAGAGACAATACAGAGAGACATTAGATAACTCTTAAGAATTAAATGGTTCTACCACGTCTCAAACGTATCGGTTCTTGGAAAAGCTAGCTGCGAGAGCGATGAAGTCATAATTACAGAATCCCGTTTAAGATGGGCTGGTCATGTATGCAGAATGAAAGAAAGCTGCCTACCTAAATATCTTCTTTTTTCCATATAATAACAAGGGGTTGTTATTAAATATATTCTCTGCCGGAAACACTGCGACCTGTAAGGAAATCTCTTCTTTAAGGTTGGCTTGTATAAGATAAGAGGAAACCGTGGGACAACTGAAAATGTACATGTATATTTTTCACGGAAACTTAAAGGGGATAAGCATGCAGAATAAGTGGGAAGAAGCAGCGCACAATAGAACACAAAGGAGAAGAATTGTAAACTCACTTAACAGTGACAACCAAATAATAGAGTGGCAGCAAATCAATGACATTTTTGAATGTCCGGAGTGCGGGAGAGAGATAACATCACATATCGGGCTTTTCAGTAACAGAAAAGCTTCTGCTGCGTGTCAAATACTCGTTAGTGAGTAATGGCAGTAGTAGTAGGAATTTACTATAATAATAAATACAATACCATTAACATTTAAAGAAAATATTAGGATAACTTTAAGTCAACAATCCATAATACAACTTTATAAGAATTAAGAGATCTATTGTCTTGAAATTATAACTTTTAAAAATCGGTCGCAGTAAGCAGAAAAATATAATTAACTGTTTAATAAACTGCATAAACATTTTCCAAACTGTTGTTAGCTAAATATAGCATCGACCGTTCATACGGTAATAAAATGATCTATTACACCATAGAATATATTTAGTGATTTAACATCGATTTCGGATAAGGAGAGACAACCCAGTCCCAAATGGGAGAGGCAGATTGGATTAATTGCGTCGGTTTGGAACACATTGACAGGTCGTGTTAGTGATTTAATAAAACTTGTCTGGGGAAAATTTGACGTGCTGTGTTTGAGCGTTCAGCCATCCTGATAATAAATTTATAATTTCTATCTGGGTTTGCGCTGGGTTTACATTGGAACCAATGACCTTATAAATTAGATAAATTTAATTAATTAATTTCAACAATAATATTAGTAATTATACATTTAATATATCGTTATTAATTACTGTAATACCGCTAAAAAGAGGCGTCGAAGTTTTATTTGATATTACAATCGATGATATTTTCTGTTAGGCATGTATACCGGGTGCGTCTGAAAAGAGCCTCACTTCTATAGCTTTTTTTATTTTTTTCAGATAAAAATACGAGATTTGGTATGTTACGAGGTTTGGTATATGACATAAATTAGGATTGACTGACGTATTCAATAATGGTTTTCGGTCACTTACTGTTACACCGGAAATGACTGACTACATTTTTTGCTTTTTAAGTGGCACCCTCGTTATTTTTTTTACTTTATTCAATGGAAAATAACGACACTCTGAATAGAATGGCATATCATAGAACAACTTTTGACATTTTCGGATATGGTTTATTTGAAATTGTAACATGCGGTTCATTACGACAATTTGACTCGAAATAGAAAGTTTGTGATGCCCAATTATTCGTAAGAACTGCTTTTTTCAAATATGCTAATGAGCCTTGTTCTATTGTAAAAAATTGAGATATGGTTAAAAAAAAATAAAAAATATGTCGAAAATGACATTTTTAATTTCAAAGAGCAGCGGCTGGTAGAATTTCAATGTATTATGAAATATCTCTGGTTCTTATAACATATGATCCACTCCAAATTTTAGTCAGTTAACTTAGGGCCTACCAGAATCATGTTTGTTTTATTTAAATCAATTTTAAAATTGGCGATTTTTTTAATTTTTGCATATGGATCATAAACGTAATTTTTTTTTTTAAATAAAAATTAATTTTGCTTTTATTTATTTTATAATTTTTCTTGAATTTTATTAAATAATTTGAATATTGTTAAAAAAATCATAAACTCTGTGAAAATACTTTTTATTATTTTTTTACTTGAACTGAAAATTAAAAAAGTATACCCGGATAGAGAATGAAAAGACGGATAGGGAATGAAAATCGATGATAATTATGGCAAGGTCAAGCCCTAGAGATTTTAATGATGCTTACTGCCAGTTGGCCTTAAAAAGGTTGTAATTTATTTAGTTATAGTTTATAATTCGAGAAAAAAATATTTTTTGCAAATAAATTTGTATGTCTGGAAAGTTGCTTTTTGTCAATTTTTAGTAAATTACGCATAGAGATTGACCTCCCCAAAACTATCATCGATTTTCATTCCCCAGCCATCTCTGACGTTTTTTTTTTCGATCATACGGTACTAGATATATTCTAAGATAATCAGCAGAGGATGCTACTCAACTTGCAATAATTCTATAGATGTGTTTTTGTATAACTCAAAGTCCAAAATACTGGTTATCGTTATCAGGCGAATTAAAAAAAAACGAATCTAGCTTTTAAAAACTCGTTTTATCTCAACCACTTTACCTCTCTACGTGGACGAGTTTCAAATGCGTCTAGATACCGATAAAATTAAATGGTCTTATCTAGCAGTAAATTTAGATCCCAAATGGTTATTAAGCTGCTCAATATATGGCAATTCTTTTTCGGATAGCGATTCTGCTATTCTTTCTGGCTTATGTTCCATGAATAGTAATGCTATTCAATTCGAATCTCGATATAAAATTGAAATGAGACTGGGAGAGACCAGTTTTCAGAGAAAAGCTCACTAAGGAATGCTTCATATAATGTTTTTTGACAGCATAATTACATTTTGAAGAAACTTTTGTGACTGCGACTAACTAAGATATTTATTTTCGTATTTTAAATTTGTTTGAGAATCTGGTAATTATTTAGATAACTCTATGGTTATACAGCTAAAAAAGAACACAAACAAAATATCAAGTTAACATAGATACCTTTTGTTTTTCTTTGAACCACCAGAATTATTTAATACTTTACTATTAGAATATAAAAATAAAATAAAAAGATTGCGTTATGGAGACTCGCTCGGTTTATATTCAATACTAGAATTTAAAGGACTAATAAAAATATAGGATCTTCTTTAATGCGCAGTAGTGCACGCAACGTTTATCGATAGCCAGACGGCCCACACGCTGTTCCAGTGAGCATAGTAAAAGATATATCAAAGAGCCACACTTCTTTAAATACTTGTTTTCCCGACGTTGCTAGTTCTCGTACTATTCAATCAACATTTGTATTCAGATTTTTTATATAAATCATGACTTAGATATTATCTAAGGTTATGTTTTTAGAGGAACACCTTTTCTATTTTCTAATATTCAAATCAAAAATGCTTTGAGATTTTGAGAAAGGTAGAGCATTTATAAATATCTTTAGTATTGGCACTGTATTTAGTTAATTTCCAGATTTATAGTCAATTTACTTATTTACAATATCTAAAAAAACAATTTCTGGCTCAGAAAACATTTTATTTTAAACATTTAATGTTAAATATTAAACTGATTCAAATGTAGCTTAAACTTTACCGATTTTAGTTTCTCCCAGATTAATATGTTATATTTCTTTGTTAATTCAATTTTTATGGTAAATTTCACACTGACAAAAAGAATAACAATTTTAATATGTAATTCTATATCACTACATGTCATATGCAACGTATTTCAGTTTTTAATCATAGTTTAGTAGCTTTTTTCATTAGCTTGATTGTATTCAATTAAAAAATAAAAATTTATTGTGGATTTTAAATCTCGACCACAGATAAAATTTAGGATTAAAAGCGCACGGGCAGGACATTGGCAGAGTTTAATGTATATTTTAGCGTCAAATGCGCCCCTCTATGGCATTTTCAGCGAACAGAGTTAATCATATTATCATTTTGATGGATATTGGAATTTTGCAGACGTTAAATCCGATGGTGATTTTTAACTTTATTTTGTGCCATATTGAATTATTTACCAGAAATCTGTCATTGATTGTGGGATTGGTGTCAGTTATATCTTGCAAAAAATTTAAAATAGTATTTTAAGAAATAAAATTTATTTGTACATATCAATTTACTAAACATATACTATTTTTACTATAAGTAATGAAATATAATTAATTTAAATAAATATTTTTGTTACAGGTTTCTTCAAGAGGCAGTTCTAGGATGTTGTGTTGTTAAACCATTGGAGTACAAAAGGAATTTAAAATTATGGCAAGAGTACATCACTTACTTATTATTTTCTCTATTGGTAAGTATTGTTATCTGGATTTGCATAGATAATTTCGTTTTTTTTCTGTAGAATATTAGATGTAGCTAAGAATGAGCCAGTTTATTAGCCAATTATTTACAAAAAAAATACTGTTAGCTAAAAAATATGAAACAATTTGTTTCTATACAGGATGAGACTTAAGTGCAAATATTTTCAGGGCTGGTAGATCTCGATAAAAGAAACATATTATTTTTTCTTTACCGCTTTTAAAATAAATCTAAAATAACCGAGTTATTTTACTTTAGAAATTTACAAAATAAAATATTTTTTGTTAAAATGTTGATAACTACTGGATCTTTTCTGGATTTTCTTTCCTGCAAATTTAATCCACTATCGATGTTGCAATATTATCTTAAAATTATGTTTGTTTTTAACTAAAAATTAAAACCAAATCAAGCTGATCAATGTCATTCACAGGTACAGAACCCTTCTTTGGCGCTTCAAAAACAGTCATAAAATTGGTCACATAACAGTGGATGTCCAACATAATATCTCTAGAATGGTGGAGAACTTCATGAGGGCAAAGATAGGCGAAAAAGTCCATAGTATAAATGGCCAAAATTTCTGGCAAACCTGATAAGCAAAAACTAAAAAAATCATTTTTTTTAATAACCTCATGAGCGTGTTTCTGGGGTCGAAATATAATATAATAGCTCCCGTATATAGCGTTTAACGCCTTGAGAGTAGCAAGGTACAGCTTGCTATACTAAAGCCGTTCGGTATACAAGGAAGGTAATGTGGCTAGCACTACGCTTCAACCGCCTATTATTACCTCAGGATTGTCGATCCCAAGTACTCATTTAAGGCTGAGTCGACCTAGGTAGCCAAACTATTTTTATTTTAAAAAAATAGTCGGCTGATGAAATGCCGGGTGTGGGAATCGAACCCACACCTTGAGATTGGTAGACGAGAGCCTGTACCTCTACGCCACCGGGCACCTGGGGTCGAAATATACTACCCTTAAAAATATTTGCACTTATTTAAGACTCACCCTCTATAATCTGCTTATAGTTGAACATAATTAGCAATACTACAGAGTAATCATCACATCATGACATTCTTAAACAATAATTAATTTGTTATTTGTGAAATAGACGTATTTTTCAATGCAAAAATTTTCTAATACAACTATAGTCGACATTGGACAATTACACAATTGTCAAGTTAGAAGATTGCAAAATACTGATCAATTAGGTAGTAGCAAATGAAGATGAAATAATTTGATTATCTCATGTAAACGTACATTCGACCAAAAAAATATGTAGAACTTCTTAATAATAATTTCAAATGTATCTTTATTTTTTTTTAATTTTTATTTGAAATCTGGTTTATTATAAATTATACCTTAATATGCATTTTGTTATCAAAATTTATTACGTAACTTCACCTATATTTTTAATACAGTCAAAGTCAGCTAAAAAACTGTAGTTTTATTAGCTTTGTTGGTAGAGCAGTTAGAAATAGTTTGCAACGATCCGAAACATGCCCCTGAAGTTTATAACATACGCAGGAGCAAAATTCGTTATTCCAAACCAAAAATTCAGCATTTGCTAAACAAAAATTTGGAGTTTCGAACTGATTTCTGATATTCAGAACAGATGGCGTATTAGTAATTTTTTTTTGGTTTTAATCGTGCTCATTTTTTAGTCAGTTACAAATTGACGCACGAGCAAAAACAAAATGATTGTGTGTTAACATGGATAAAACATTTAAATGGGGCAAAAATAACTTATATTTTTTACATTTTGAACTTAATGTGAACTCTCCAATACTAAGAACAACGTTTGTACCGGAATTTGAGATTTAATCAAATTTGATAAGGCAAGAATAATTTACAACAGCACAGGAAAAATATTTATTTTATTTGCAATTCAATAACGTCCTTGAAAAAAATAATAAGGAAGGAGTATAATGCTATCCATGTAGCTATGCGTGGTAGACGGAGGTGACGTCCTAGGATGGGGATCCTTGACAATTCTGTTTAAAGATTCATTTCACACATTAGAATTTGATTTGAAATTTTGTGGATTTATCAGTTTTTACTGAGCTAATTTTATGTTATTTATTATTTATTCTACAACCAGTAGTTGTTTATAGGTGGTATAGGTATCTAGAAGGAACTTGTGGCAGAACTTAAATTTTGCAATTTACTATGGCAAATACTCACTTTTGCAGTGACACTATTGCAATTTATCGAAACAGTCTGTAAAATAGTTGGTTGTGTAGCATGCGGTAGATCTCGAGGGAAATAATGGAATAACTTGTCGCACTAGTAAGTGACTATACCGGGTGCGTCTCAAAAGTGACTCACCCCTAAAAAAATTTAGATTTGGTATGTTAGTATATGACATAAATTAGGATTGATTGACGTATTCAATTGCTTTTGGTCACTTTCTATTGGGAAATGGCACACATGAAATGGCTAAAACTTTTGATTTTAAACGACACCCTCGGTATTTTTATAACTTTATTCGATAATACATATCATGCGAATGACATATCATATGTCAACTTTTGACATTTTCAAATATGATTTATTTGAAATTGCAATATGCGATTCATAAGGATAATTTGACTCAAAATGTTAAGTGTACCAAATTATTCTTAAAAAATGCTTTTTCTAAATATGCTAATGAGCCACACTCGTTCCATTTGAAAAAAAAAATGATATATGATTAAAAATATGATTTGGGCATTTTATAACAGACGAGGACAAGACACTAAAAACGTTAGACGATCAAATCTATTTTTCCGAGGCCCCTTGATTAAAAATTAGTGTTTTTAACACAGCTATGACACTCCCGATTGAAATTTTAAGATGAGCCACTTTTGAGACCCGCACTCGGTATAATATACATACGTGAACTAAGTCGATAATTTACGAGAGAGAGAAATTCACTTAAAATTAACTAATTACATGTATTTTTTCTTTCATTTTTTATTTTATTTGCTACTTGTCAAAAATTAGATATCAAAGTATTATATACGTCAATTTGACTTAACTGGTTCAGTAGCGTATCGGATGTTTTTGTTATTAAAAAATTAGTATAACTTATCTGAACTTTTATTAGAATTATTTAATTTATATTTTATAAAAATTTTAATATCAACCAACATTTATAGACAAAGTAAACGATTTTAACAACTAATTATTGACTCTATCCTACATCATATATTTCTAGGTTTTGATTAAAAATATAAGGGCACTGATAAACCGGAATTTAATTCGGTCAATTTTGATATGCTCCTTCCTTAATATTTTTATTCAAAGAGTAAAATAAATAAATAGTAAACACAACTGTCAAAAGTTAATAGTCATGTCATTCGCAGACTTACTCGTTGACATTTGAATTCAATTGATCGTTAGCAGAAATATAATCCACAACCAGGTTTGAGACCATTTGGAAACGATCGATGCGTAGAAATAAATTGACAATCGATTGAATATTACTCTGTGTGAACAAAGCATATCCTCATTAATTATATCAAGTTCCAAATCTTTCATTTCTGAATTATTCGTGTTTATATAAGATAATTTGTTCAAATACCACATCATCATTTGAAATATAAAGCTGTGGTGCTATTATTATTGTGTTCCAACAGCAGGTGGTGAATAATAGTGAGATAAAACAAACTTGTCGAGAACTTCACGTTTGCAACGTGTTTTCAACGTAGCGAACGTCAAATTTTGCGAAAAACAACCACCTCAATCGAATTGAAATTTATTGTTGTTATGATCGTTCGCCACACACGTTCACCTCCATGGCATACCGGCTGCGAACTCAATTATTTTGAGGGATGTTTCGACTGATAAATATGGCGCAGAGTTAATTACAACGTGCCGTTGAAAATGCTGGTTGCTTTTAATATGACGTACTACTTGGCGTGTTTTATACTCTACCCTCTATAAAATGTGCATTTTTGTTATTTATAGAGACAGGTGAAATGAGGCAACGCAGTATAGTACTTAATTTGTCTAAAAATGACCACAAAGCTAGTACACCGACATACGTCTGCGGCCTGGTCTCCCTGTGAATTTATACATATTTTATTAGAATTGATAATAATATATCCTACTCCTATATTTTAGGATTCTTGAAATGTGTTCATCTTATTTATTTTCACAATTATTTTTGTTTACTTGAATTAGTTGACTATTTTTGTTACTATAATAGTATATTGTTTTATTAGGCGTAAAAATGACACTTTCTGTAGCGAGGCTGTACGTTTGAGGGACGAGGATTAGCGAGTTTTACTCCGTTTTACTCCAAAAAGTTAATTTTACTCCGAATAAAACATGCTATTTTTTTTCAAACGTTCCAAATAATACAAAAATATTTAACAGTCATAGATTGTATGTAATTATATATCGAGATACTATGGTTACGGCTCGTTGAATTTGACACTTTATGTCAGTTTAATAATATATTTTCGTACTTTTATGCTTAGAAGCAAAAGTGCTTTACTTTTACGCCTAGATGTTAAAATTACTTTTTTATATTGTCAATCACGTCGTTTTATATTCTCAATCTCTTCTGACGCTGATATATTTATTTCACCAAATTAAACTTGCGTGCATAGAAATCGGCCCACTGTTAACTTTTGACTTTAACTGTGTCTTTTAGAATCTATTTATCAGACCAAGAAAAAAATATGAGCTGCTTCAAAGACAATTTAACATGCTTTAATATGAGTATAAATTTATCCAAAGTACTTATCGTTTATATGCGTAGAAATGTTAATGAAAGGCATTTGTGTAATGGTGACAATAAGAATAAAAAAACTTATCAAATATTGCAATTACTACTTTACTGTTACTTTGTAATCGAAATTTGCACATTGTTCTTTCATTGTTTGATTTGTTGTGTTTCATTGTTTGATTAGTGTTTCAATTTAATGCATACATCACGGAAAAAAGCTGCCAAAATAATCGCTTTAATTTAAAATGGACTTAAACAGAGAGCTGTAGCTCGGCAACTGCATATGACACGCGGAGCGGTTCGAAGACTGTGTGAACGATATTAGGAGACTCGATCCTTTCCTAGGCGACCTGGAATTGGTGGAAAGAAATATACAACGGATCGTAATAACTGCTTTATTGTGTCAACAATATTAAGAAATCGGTATCTTAATGCTATTCAGGTGCAACAACAGCTCCTTGAAACACGAGAAGTGACTGTTAGTCAGAGGACAGTAAGACAAAGATTGAAGGAAAGTAACATGACTCCCAAAACATCCGCAATTGGTCCAAAACTTACCCCAGCTCATCGTCAAACACGCCTGCCTTTTGCACGGAACATCTGAATTGGCCACTAGAACAATGGGAATGTATTTTATCCTCAGATGAGACCAGGATATCCCTCTATGGTAGCGACCGAAGAAGTAAAGTGTTCCAGAGGCCAGGTGAGCTATTCGCAGAATGCTGCATTGAGGAGCGGATTGCTTATGGAGGTGATTTCTGCATGATCTGGGGTACAATTTCTATGACTGCGCGAACCGACCGAGTTTTTATCTGTTGGGACGACCGTCGGCACGGGAGAGGAGGTTTAACTGGTGCTAGGTATATTGAGGAGATTTTAGCAGTTCATATGGTACCTTACGTCGATTAAATTGGAAGCGAATTCACTTTTATGCATGACAATGCGAGAGCACACACATCAAGAATCGTACACGATTACATTTCAGAAGTCGGTTTTCGGGTTATGGAATGGCCAGCATGTAGTCCAGACTTAAACACGATAGAACATTTATGGGATGAGCTAAAACGAAGGATTCGTACTAGACAAAGAGCCCCAACCTCTATCCCAATGCTCATTGTTGCAGTATAAGAAGAGTGGCTTAACATACCGCAAGCAACAATATCAAACTTGATGAATCTGTGCCAAACTGTATGAGAGATGTTGTAAGAGCAAGAGGGGGTCATACCCATTATTGAAAATTTATTTTAGTTAATTGTCAATTAATAAATAAATAAATAATGGCATACATCTTAGTAATAAAAAACGATAATTTGTTTCATGCATTAATTTAATAGTTTTAATCCAAAGAAACCGCGAAATACAAATTAATATCTCTAAACTCTTTTCAAAGAATATAAAATTGTCTTTCAAACAGTATATATTTTTTCTTAATCTGACAAATATATTTTAAAAGATATATAGTTAACTTCAAAAGTTTGCTTTGGGCCGATTTCTATGCACTCAAGTGTATATCCGTTAAACGTCCTGATATTAATGATGCCTTTGTTGTTTGGGTTTTTATTTTTCCTCTTTGAGATTCCTAGTGCTTGTTATATTTGCCCCTAGATATTTAAATAAACAAAAAAAAAGGTTTTATCAAATAATAAAACTCTACTTGCACTAAACCTTAAAAATGAAAATATTCAAGAAAATATTTGTTTGAGAGGTAGGCGGTCTTTATAGGATATATGTAGTCATGACTTCCCCATTGAATATCGGAATAATATATTGGATGTCCAATATAAAATAAAGAGTAACATGCTTTGAAAAGTGACCAATATTCAATATTAATTATGTCTCATCCTGTATAAATTTTTGGCGTGATGTTTTAATTTTATTTAAAGTAAAATGGTTATATTAAATACATATTAGACTATGCCTGGTAAATTCCAATTTAAGTAGCTTGTATTGAAATTTAAAATTTTTTATTCATTTTTAGAAAATGTTGAATATGCCCAAAGCATAACATTTTACTTATATATTTTTCTAATAATTATTATTGCCTTCATTTATTTCCTATAATTCGAGAGTCAATTAATATATAGGATGTTCAATTAGAAAAAAAACAACATTCGTGTGTAACATTTTTTTGGACCACCCACCGTGTAGAACTAATTTTTAGAAAATGCAATAAATTAACCTATATGTAAGCTCGCAAAATTTCATTTCAATATAAACGTGATTCTTCCAGGAGTGTCTGCGTGGTATGAGAGGCGGCACCCTGTATAGTAATAATTCTTAAGTAGCGTGACAACAGTTTGCCCTCCGTCGCTACAAAAAGTTTAACTCTAAATATCGCTAAATATTCTCTTTACGATACATTATGAAAATTATTTGTGCCTTATTCCATGTTGTTTACCTTGAATTTCGTGCATACAATTAAGTGCATTTACTTTTTTTATGCATTAAAAATGAAAATATTAAATTATAATTGAATATACGTATGCATTAGAGTGACAAGGTTTCGACTCAATTCAAGGCTAGCTATATAAGAAATATAATATGTCTAAGTATTTCACACATTAATTAGAAAATTATCCATATTGCATTTTTTGAATATACCTGTACAAATAAATATTTCTTTGTGTAATTTATTATTTTTTACAAAACATTAAAAACGTCCAACTAATGGATTTTTAACCAGCACAAATACAAAATACAGAATGGGTGGTTTCTTGTAAACATACACTTGACAACAAATCTTAGTTTATTGGTGTTATTTTCTACGAAAAGTACATTTTTGTCTAGTTTTGGGTTGTCAAATACGAAAATAACAAACAAATTAAAAACTTAATTTTAGTTTTCATGATAGCTGCAAGTGGTATAATTTTTGATAAAATAAGAAAAAAGCGGATACTTTTATAATTCTAAAGTTTGATGCTATGCGTTGTTTTTTGCAATCATTTTATGAACTTTTTTCGCATATCTAATAAGAATCCAACGGTAGTTTGCAAGCACACAAAAGATTTTCAATTCTCCTGGTACTTTTTCTTCATTGTTAAGATGTTTTGTTGTTTAGGACTTGTGTAAGTAATATTCATCACTTACAACTCTGCAGTTATCAGGAAAAAATTCATATGTGAGTGTAGAAAATGAGTTTTCAGAGAAATTAGAACTATTTTTGAAGTGAAATTTATTTACGCGCGATGGGAGTAAAAATTCAAGGCGGTGACACACGAGATGCGAGAGGAAAAATGGTAACGATCTTGGAGTGTTGTAACTCGGGCCTTATCTGAACTAGGGATCTGAAACTCGGAATGTAGATGGGTCTCGAAGATCTCCATGTTTTTATGATATTTTGACAAAATTTCGTGAATCTATCGACACGTCATCATCAATGAATTAAATAAAAAAATAGTCCAATTTAAATGAAATTTGGTATCTCGATAGATTGGCACCAAGGCCAACTTGAAAAGTTGATGTCAAAAGTTGATGTCGTCCGATCGCGACCAAATTTGGTGGGTAGGCTATGTGAGCGATCCCGCCCTGTAAAGTTGGATTCGACGTTTCGTTTACATCTTCATCAGGGTGAAACTAACGATTTGATATTGAAGAAAAATGTGGGTCGATTTCGGCATAATTGGGGGCGGGCTACAGGATGACGCCCTCGAAGTTTCGAACCGATGCACAGTGCTTCATCCCATGGACAAAAATCGAAAAAAAAAGTTAAAATTTATTAATATCTGAATATGTAATTATATACTTATAGCAATGTTCAACCATCCTGTATATTATTTTTTATAAACAGCGTTTTTTGTTAGCAAATATTTTCACTAAAAATACATTTTGCGATCATTATCTTATCAGTAAAAAGAATAACATTCATAGTAGTTCTGTATATTATGGAGTTAAACGGTACGTACTTAATTGAAAGCCACTATGGATATTGTTAAACACAAGGAATGTACTTTAAATTTATTTCTAAACAAGTTCGTGATTGTTTAGTTTTTATTTATTTTTTAAGATGATTCTTAAATGGGTATAAAAATTTTACGTTTTCAAACTTCAAAAAGGCAATTAAAAAAACATATCAAAACATATCGTATTTATTGAATATATGTGTTGTCATATTCATACACTTTTAATTTTTGTATAGTTCACCTGCGTCTGCTTGCGACGAACTTTATTTTATAATACTTTTCAGATGGAGTAAAATTGATAAGCAATGCCGATCTGGTTAATACTTGGCTTGATCATAAGGACAAGAACTCAAAATTATTTGTATTTCAAAAAATGTGTTCTTTATTGGATATTGATGAACCTTCCAGTCAAATGAGACACCACTTGTGCCTGAAAAAGCCCACTATGTTGGAGCGAAACGTCGCTTAAAAATTTTCCAACTTTCAATTTATTATAAAACCTCATACCCAAGAAAAGGAAAAAATAACACATGGATGTGGTCTATTAAAGAGGTAACTATTAATATCCGAACCCCTCATACCAGCAAGAAGAACAGTAACAACGCGAAAAATTAACTTATTAGAAAATGATGTACAGAAATATCTTATATGTGAGGATACTTCATCTACCTGTGATTTGGATACTATAAATTTGGAAGATTCTGTCAGCAGTGATTCTTCTGAATCAAAGTAGTTACGATCTATGCATTTTGTTGTCCTAAAGTAAATTTATAGCATCTTAAGTTTTTTTTTTAAATTAAATATAACATTAATGTTTCTTTTTCATTAAAGAAAAGCATATTTATCTTATATTAGGCTTATATTGTAGGAATCGTGTTCTAATGTTATTTCAATTCTTTTTTATCACAGGGATTTATTTAATACTTACACCGTTTTCATACTATAAATTATTATTTCCTTAGATGGAACACAGCTCCAACATTTTTATTATTTATAAGATTTTTTTTCATAAACGTGGGACTAAGAACATCATCATTTAGTACAATGAGAGTACTCATCATTTGTGTCAAATAAACCTAGTTTGAATAAATTGCCTACTATAAAAGAGAAGTTTTGCATTTTTGTCCTCTAGAGCCATATGTTCGAAGCACTGTGCGATGGCTCTAAACGGACGAAATCATCAGGATTTTTCTTAATTATGGGTCGATTTGAACCAAACTCGGCACATGGATAAATGTACCCAAATGGAGTCCTTAGTCGGACAGACCGACAGTCGGAAGTAAGAAGTTTCACTTCAGATATGCGCTCATAGTGCACACATATTTTTTCCCCAAAAATTTATTGGCGACCAGGCAAAAATATTCCAACCTTCTTTTTTATTATCTGTTAAACTGCTATCAAAATATTCCTTATCAGGATATTTCGGATTTGTGGTTCTACAAAAATATCTTCTTTATTTTTTTGTTTCACGTAGCCTTCGAGATTTCTTACGCAGGTACTGAAAAGCTGGCCCATCTCTAGTTATAGCTTTGACGAAGTTGTTTATTAGGCTCAATCCGTTTGCAATTATGCAAAATTCTCGATTCGATTGCATCATCTTTTTGCACGGAATATACAAATAAAGAGACACATGAACGTATCTCTAAAACTTGAACTAATATTTAAAAAATAACTTTATTTTTAGTTTTGGCATATCCAAAATAGTAAAATTTTATTTAAGATATATTTTGTAACAAATATATACTCGTATTGAATATTACGACATTAATGGTATATAAATAAATATATGATACAATTTACTAAAAAATGCAAGAAATATTTTTCCATTTTGTTTTATATTCCATTTTATTTATAATTTTGTATGTTGATATGTGAATTTTATATTTTTATTATTTTTGATAAAATTTGAATATTCCTTTATTTAAAAATTTTTGTTAAATATTTGATATATTTTACAGCAATGCAAATACATAATATTAGTTATACGATAATATTTTTTGCTAAAAAAATCGATGGTGTTTTACAAACGGAAATGTGTTTATCTAATAAATAAAATGATCATTTATATTCGATTTTCTAGAATACGGAAAAATATACCTATATTAAAATTATAAATAAATGTTTATTTATATGTTGATGAGCAAAATATTCTACGTTAAAATATATAATTTTTGTTTTAAAATGATTAAGTTACCTTCTTTCTAATACTATTTCCTACGGTTAACATTATTTACACATTAAATACTATAATTTTTTTAAAGAATCTAAAAACAAACCTTTTGGTCAATTTTATGGTTTAATTTTCTTTGCATCATAACTGCAGCAAAACACTTAAAAATAAAAATATGTATTTTATGTAGGTACACAAAATATTGAAATAAGCAAGGTTTTGCATGTTTTTTACACAGAATTTTGCGGAATGGTTTTCCTGAGTATTTAACTAATAAACTTAAATTTCGATACTCTAACTATGCTATAAGGCAGTGTAATAATATGGAAATTCCCAAACATCGCACGGCGCTATATCAGCGTTCTTTCTCCTACCTGGCAACCAAGATGTACAACAATTCCAACTTGAATCTATACTCCCTTGATTTAAAGACGTTCACTTTCAAAACAAAATTAAAAACTTATATGTTGAGCGGATATAGAATTACACAATAATTTGATTTATTAATTTTTGTATCCTTTACGAACAATTTTCATTTTTTACTGTTTTTGCTTTAACTTATTAAGTTGTTGATTTTTCTTTGTCTAAAGTATATTGTTAATTTTCATTTTTCTTACTAATTCTTTTTTCTTTGAATGTTATTTTTTAAGAATGTATTATATTATTTACTTTTTTTTATATGCTCGGTTAACTTAACAGCTCTGCTGAATTTCGCCGAGTAAAAAATAAAGACGTTATTTATTTATTTATTTATTTTATTTGTCAATCGTCTAACAGTAAACCTTTCATTTGATGAATTAGTATACTCAGCAAAAATTCAATTTTTAAAATTTATTGGTATATCATTGGTATTGGTATATCATCGGTATTGGTATATTATAACGAGACGTGTAATTGCATATATTTAAAACATATGGGTAAGTTGTATTGCAGATAAAAACAAAAAATTTAAAAATAAATTCAATTCAGAATTTAAAAAAACTATATGACAAATCAGTTGGAGCACATGATAAAATACTTAATATTGCCACATATGTAGGTGAAGCTAAATGATAAATTATGAAGATACTTCAAACTTTTTGTTTTTGTCTAAAAATTCAGAATCTCTACTTCGTTTTATAAGATATTTCTTTTAGGGACCTATAGTGAAACATTCCCATAAAATATTCAAAGAACAAACTAAAAATTAAAAACAGTATCCACGACAATTTTATGTGGTAATTACGCCGGCCGCGGCAATAGACAAGGCCGGATCCATCGTCGTCGCCTTGTGTTTCTCGGAGCTGCGGACTGAACAGATTCACGTAAACTAGTCTTTTAACTAGTTCTTCTCGGTCCGCGACCGGTAACATACTGCTGACACTCTCCACACGCGCCTAGCATCGTCCTATACGATCGAGCTGGCCAGTCCGTACGTGAACTAGTCTTTTATTTAGTTCTTCTAGTTCCTCTCGGTCCCGGACCGATAACATACGGCTGGCACTCCCCACTCCCGCCTAGCATCGAGCTACGATCGCGCTGGCCGATCTGCTGCCGTCGCGTATTATTATACCGGTTTCCGGAATAGGTCCTGAGAAAGTAGCCCTTTGAGAAACCGGTAACTAGTTCCTTTCGTTCCGGGGTCGGAATAGTTCATTGGAATTAGTTCGTTGACGAACTACACACCTCTATTCAGAATATCATTTTCTATCACATAAAGTAAAAAATTCCAAGGGTATCCTAACGTCTCCTAGTATTATCCAAAAATCAAAAGTTATAGTCATTTCCGATGAAACAGAAAGTGAACGAAACTAAGGTAATACATGAATACATCAATCAATCGTCATTTATGTCATATGCTAACATAGGTAATCCTGTTTTTTTTTAAATAAGAATGTTATAGGGGTGTGCTACTTTTCAAAAACTACCGGTATAAATTATTATTATTATGATTTAATATTTATTAAGGAATTAAAGAAACAATAAGGAATTAATAAATTTAACTGCTTAGAGTAATCGAACTGAATAATTAAAGAATAAATTATTCTGAAGAGGTGGTAAGAGAGTGTCTTTAAATTTTTGATAATCGTCAATTCAAGTCGGGCAAATCCAATAACCCATTAATTTTTCCTGTAAGGATTCATCAATATTCAACATACCTGACCTTTTAATATAATCGAAAACGTTTAAATCATCTTAATAATAATTTATGTTTTAGTAGTCATAAACTTTTAACGTTCCTTTTTGTTTATCTGTTTTTATTTTTTTCTTTATAGTACATTCTATATTAGTAGAATTTACATTGCTAACTTTTATACTACAAGATCTATATTAATAATTGACATAAATATATGTATGGAGAAAATTAAAAAAAATCATCAAATCAATATTAATTTCATTATACAGCATTACGTAATATGTGTTTATCGATCAATGTGAATTGTTACGTTAATATCTAATCAAAACATTAATAAGTTTCCAAATAATAGAGTTACCTATTACGGAAGTAAGAAAGAAAGAATAAAACAAATTTACTTTTTTAGTAAAATGCCACTTAGTCGGTTCAAATGCCACATCAGTTTCGTACTGGCTCTAAATGGATACCTAAAGTATGTACTAGGGTTTATTTTAGGAAAATATTTTAACTTCTACAGTATGGCTCAAAAAAGTGTGGTGAATCGGGGTGATTTTTTTTTAAAAAAGAATAGCCTGTATATTATTGCATTTTTGGGTTCCTATCTAATCACTTTAAAAAAGAAATATCTTCAATTCAAAAATACTCTACTTACTTTGATATAAATATCGTAATCTTATCGTACCTAATCTTAAGCAAGAGTTTAAAATTATACGTCAAGCCTTTCTAAAATATAAAATTATTTTTCTTGCTTTTCTAAATGCAACACCCGATCCAACACCTTTTTGAATATAACACATATTATAACGCTATATTATATTTTTCATAGATGCAGAATTAAATAATGAACATTTGTTATATTTAAAGTATTTCACATTTTTTAACGGTTTCGCAGATATGTACTCTATATTCCTCTTTCAAGGGGTAAAATACCAGATAAAAATCATTTAGGTGGTTTTGATAAATATTTACAGTTGAAAGAGCCATAATGTAATATAATACCGCGAATATTTACAAAACCGTTAAAAACTTCAAAGACTTTTTATACAGCAAATGGTCATTATTTAATTCTCCATATTGCAGAATTGAATAGTGGACTTAATTGATTCATTTGTTTTTAAAAAAACGAAAAAAACAATATATATTTTTTTTATTTACGAATTAAAATCTCTGCAACAAGTCAAAATATACTTAATAATATATTAGGATTATATAGGGTGAGTTCTAGATAAGTGCAAATATTTTTAAAAGTTATATATTTCCACCCCAGAAACACGTTTATGAGGTTTTTTTCGCAGAAAAAATTTGAAAATTATGTTTTTAGTTAGAAAATATAATATATTCATATTCCTGATAATATGAGAACACAGGGAGTAGATTAAATTTACAAGAAAAAAAAACAAAAAAGATCAAAATTTAAGCAATAAATAATTTTTATAGAAATTTTGAAAGAAAAATAACTCGGTTATTTCGGATTTATTTAAAATACGGCAAAGAGAAAATATGTTTCTTTTATCGAGATTTACCCTGAAAATATTTGCACTTATTTAAACTGTTTCATGTGAAAATATTATCCCGATCTAAACATACATTTTTGAGCCACCCCGTAGAAGTTAAAATATTTTTCTGAAATACATCCTGTTACCTGCTTTAGGTTTGCACTTTAACAATATTCTTAAAATTTTTAGTATGAGAGCTACAGATGCATTATAGGATTCTGTATTTGCATTTTTTGGTGAAAACTTAAAACTATTTAAAAATAAATTTTTACCTCATGATATCTCGCCAAAGAAAAAAAAACAGAAAAATGTTTAAAAGGATCAACGGACTAAATATATTGTCTGTCTAAATCGTTATCCTTGCCAGGCATATTTACTTTCAAAGTCGTGGCATTTTCGTTTCCTGCAAAAATTCCATTTCCTTTTTTGTTCCACTTTTAATACCCTGGAGTTAATCTACACTTTATTCGGCGACCGGGTTATTCTGTCGGGACGAAAACTTTGGATTTTTTATGATTTATGAATCCTAAAATTCCCCAAAGTTTTCGCCCGTCCCAACTTTTCCATCTAACGTACATGTGAGTTAAAATTTATGGTATAGTAAATAAGGTCCTAGGAGCAAAAAGAAAAGGGGACACGGAATGGCTGGAAACTCCGTTTACTCTTCAGGATACGGCATTAAAGACTTGAAATGGAAATATTAAACTTTAAGATCAAAAACTTAAAAGTCGTGTGTAGTAAATGAAATCGTTGATTGAAAGAATTGAGAAGATACGCAATCTAAAGGGCGAATTTGTAACAAGGCTGATTTGATGTCATCTTACATCTCAAGTGCTGTACGGTGAAGACACCAAATGAACAAAAAAAATTATCGAAAAAGTGATTTAGTTGGCTTGGAAACGACGATTATTGGCATTTACCATAATATATTCTTATTTTATAATTTTTATAAGAATGTTTCTGTGATAATGTGAACATTATACACAGAAACATTCTTATAAGACGAACGATCATTCTCGTCAAAAATGAAAATATAAAGTTGAAATAAGATTGTCTGAAAAATATTATGATATATACATTTATTTGGTATTACAACGAAAGGCTTCCCTCTCGTTATACAATTTATCATTACAATGAGAGAGATGAGTGAATGTTAACAGTTCTAACTAATTTTATTTCTTCCGACTTGTGGTACTTCCTAGGTTGACGTTTGTCTTTTGGGCCTGATGATGGGAATAGTTTAATTCCCGAAACATGTCTCCCCCCTTTGTTTTTTTTAATTGAATTAAAACATTAAAATTAAAATTAAACATTAAAATTTAAATAATCATCTTAAAGATTGTGAGTTACTTGTCATCTTACCCGCCTTCAGAGATTTTGCTTTGATAATATGTACTCATACTGGGTTAGAGAACGTTTAGTTTAAAGAAATAAGAATAAAAATGAGCTAAAACTTTTGTTAACTTTGTAATTTTGTACCTTTTTAATTATACTTTTTTACAATCCCTTCACTAATATATAAAGCCATTAGAGAGTGCACAAATCCGACTGCTTTAATGTTATTTTCGAGAAACTTCTAATAGAATGGTGACCTAAAGTTCATATCTCATTGCCATGGATTTTTATACCGGCTATAGGTAACGTTTTTGTTTTTATTCGTAAATAATAATTTCACTGTATTGGATAGTTTACTACAATATAATTTAACGTATACCTTAGCCACAGCAACGCGTGGCTGGGTCTGCTAGGGTCTAAGGAAGTTTTGAACACACGCGTATAACTTGAAATAAATGATGTTAGCGAAACGCGCGCCTAGTGTAAAAGTAAAGTTTTTTGGAGTATTGTGTTAATTTGTGTTTTATTTTGCAATTACTTAATGAGGTAATACCAAAAGCTTCAAACATTCTGTATATGATTATTTTTTGTTCGATTTTTTTCTGTATTTGTAATTATAGCAAATTCTTTTTCAATTCCTTTTTTATTAACAAAATAAATGCGAAAAAAACTTTCATTTATAAACATTCACTTATAACAGGATTATCCGTAGTGTATTCATATTTTTTTAAGCATATTTTGAACTTTTATTACAAATTATTTGAGTTGTAATTTTGAAACGACTCTTCTATTTTTATATTGAAAAACGCTAATTGACATGTATGATTTGGAAATACCCAATTTTCTAACTTATTGAACCCGTTTGATGTCACTAGTGATAAGGGTGAGACAACTTAATCCCAATTTCTATTGGGAAAAAGGAGCTGATCGTCGAAAATAACCCTTACATAATTTATATGGCAAATTGTGCTCTAATTTGTTTGTTATTCGACATTCTGTTTATATATTCTACATCCCTCGCTAGTTTAAAAGAATTTGAATGTGTTTAATTATTAATAACACGGCTCTTCCGAATGAGATTACTTTAATTATTGAACCAATTTGAATTAAGCTACACGAATTTCATGAATTTAAATTTCAACTCGGTAAACAAAACAACAGAGACAAAACAATTCAAGATTAAGAATAATTTATTAAAATACGGTAATTGAAAATCAGTTGAGAATTGGAATAAAGTTTTTCTTTTCATCAAAAATCATAGTAGAGGGAGATGGCCGATTCTGCATCAGGAGGATCAGGAGGATCAGAGGATCAGGCGCACTGCGCATGCGCAAATCAGGTAAGAACAGTTAATATAGGCTAATAAACACGAATAAACAGGTTTGAACCGCTTTGAACCGCTTTTGGACAGCTTTGAACGGCTTTTTAGCGTAAAACAACAGACCTGTTCAGTTTTTGTTCAAACCCGTTCAAAGCTGTTCAAAAGCGGTTCAAAGCGGTTCAAACATGTTTATTCGTGTTTATTAGCCTATTTTAACTGTTCTTACCTGTTTTGCGCATGCGCAGTGCGCCTGATCCTCTGATCCTCCTGATTCTCCTGATGTAGAATCGGTCATCTCCCTCTACTAATCATTTGAAAGTTTGTTTATTCCTCAGCGAAATATAATTTTTTGGAGTTTTTCTTTATATTTTTTAAATAATGTATAAGTATTTAGAAACAACTTGAATTGATCTAAATACAGTTTTTTCGGGTAATTTCTCAGAGTTAAAAAAATGAAATGTTTACTGTTTCTATTTACGATTATAATATTTCTTTTTTATTTTGTTACGATATCCTCTATATAGATTTCTCTGTGTGGAAAATAAATCCATTCGTATCTTTAACACACGAAAATAGCAGAATTTAATCCTATATGTTGTCAATAAAAAGAGAATCGTTGACAAGGATCAGGAAGAGAGTTTGCTGCATCTGAAGGTTTGGCTCCGATTAGATATAATCAAAAGATCGGGAAGTAATTGATGTGCATTGTCAAACAGGGATATCTACCCTACGAATTACACAGTGAATTGAGGTTGAATTTTTATCACAATTCTTCTTGTAAAGGTCGTTGGGCGATTATGTCCAATGCGGAAGAATTTCTGGATAAGGGCTCAGATTTGGTCTAATAAATTGAAACATGTTAAGCTGCTTGTTCATACTCAGCCTTATAATAGACACAGAAGAGCCGAAATTGATTGTAATATATTTCTCAGATTTAATTTTCTTTTTTGTTGCATTTAGGGTGGCTGCAACGACATCCCGTCATCTTGCTGTTAAAACATGACAGTTGGTTTTCGTATATAAAAACCAATTGTTTTGTTTTAACAGATTTAATTAAGAGCAGGATTACGGGAGAAGAGCAGGATTACGGGACGTCGTTGCAGCCACCCTATATCACATTGTAGTTAATTCTTGAATCTGCAGTATTGGAATATATTTTGCAATTTTCGTATCAGTTTTTTTTATTATAATAGTTATTCAATATTTGTTGTTTGTTATATGTTATTTGTTATATATGAACCATATCAGTCTCAAGTGTTTTCTAAAAAAAATACTTGTTGCTAACAACTATATCAGAAAAGATATTCAAATCTTTAACGGTTTACACTGAATTGAAGATGGTACAAATATCTTCGTCACAATGCTAGGATGTTTGACAATACTAAATCTTTAAAAATAATTGAACTGCCGTAAAATACATATTTCTCTAGCATTTATTACAACATATTGTCAATAGATAGGAATTCAATAAAAAAGGAAGCGGTTGATAAGGGCCTAGTGGAAAAAAAACTTAACCTGGAAGGGTTCACCCTGATTAGACCTAATCACAAGATCTGGAATAAATTGATTTGCATTGTCAGACAGGAATTTTATCTCTCTAAATTACACACATGATTCGTTTTCTATCTCGTTTCCTCATGTATCTATCAGCGGTCAATTTTAGCCAGGACGGAAGAGTTTCTAGATAATGGCCCGCATTTAGTTCTAGGCTTTTATGGAAGTTCAGATATAAAAATTCCGACAAAATGGAATGAAATAAATTTTGCATATATCTTAATAACAATATTTTTGGAGTAAAACTTCTTTACGTGGGCTGAGAATAAAAATTCAAGGCCTTGACACGACACGCGACATGAGGCGCGGGAGGAAGGAAAAGTGGTAAGGACAGCCTACGGCTTAGAAAAAATCGTTCGATTTGGATGAAATTTAATATGTAATAGATTGAACAAAGGTCAACTTGATCGTGTACGCCACGTGTCACTGTGACAATTAGTTTTGACGTAAGAAACGTCAAAATTTGATGTCGTCCGATCACGACCAAATTTGGCATGTAGACGCGACACGGTGCCACCCTCTGAAGTTCGATGCGACGTTTCATTTACATCTTCATCGGAGTGTGACTAAAGATTTTATATTGAAGAAAAATGTGTGTCGATATCGGCATAATTTGGGACGGGCTACAGGTTTGCTAACAACTATATCAGAAAAGATAATCAAATTTTTAACGGATTTCTCTGAATTGAAAATGGTTCCCACTATTGGTATTATTGTTCAATATAACAAATATCTTTTTTTGTCACTATGCCAGGATGTACGACAGTACTAGATCTTTAAAATTAATTTAAACTGCCTTAAACACAGACTCCTCTACCATACAAGTCCAGAAAAAAAATACAATCACATCTCCAAAGTACGAAACCAGCAGAGTTTAATCCAACATATTGTCAATAAGAACGAATCCATTGATAAGGGTGTAGTGTAGTAGAAAAGGCTCTTCTTCTTCTTTTTTACGTGCCGTCTCTTTCGTGGAGGTTGGCGATCACATTGGCAAAATCTTCACGATTCTCGGCTTTCCTTATAAGTTCTTCAAAAGTTAGGTGAGTCCAATTTCTGATGTTTCTCAACCAAGATAGTTTCTTCCTGCCGAGACCTCTCTTTCCTTCAATCTTACCCTTAACTATCAATTGTAAGACGTGGTATTTTTCATTTCTCAATATATGCCCTAAGTATGATGTTTTTCTTATTTTTATTATATTGAGCAATTCTCTCTCTCTGCCTATTCTGTTGTAGACTTCGGTATTTGTGATATGGGCTGTCCATGGAATTTTAAGCATTCTTCGATATATCAATGTTTCGAACGATTCGAGGCGATTCATCTCTTGAACTTTTAGGGTCCATGTTTCTGCTCCATATAATAGGATTGACCAAACATAACACTTAACGAGCCTAGTTCTCAACTCTAGGTCCAATCTGGGGTTCTGGAAGACGTTCTTCATTTTTAAAAATGCATTTCTCGCTTGCTCTATTCTGGTTTTTATTTCCACGTCGTTGTTCAGGGTGTTAACTATCCAGGACCCCAAATATTTGAACTTGTAGACCTGTTCTAAGGTATTGCCCTCTATTTTAATAGGAATTTGTACATTTTGGTTCTTTCCAAATATCATGACTTTAGTTTTAAGAGAATTGATCTTCATCCCGTATTTCTTACAGGAGTCTTCAAGTCGTTCCACTAAACTCTGGAGACCAGTATCAGAATCGGCAATAAAAACTGTGTCATCGGCAAATCTAATGTTGTTAATGACTTCGCCGTTGACTTTAATACCGCAATCTGTTGAAGAGAAAGCTTCCCGAAAAATCGCCTCAGAATAAACATTAAATAACGAAGGAGACAGCACACATCCCTGTCTTACTCCTCTCTGTATATTGACTGGATTGGAATTGTCATTTTCAATTTTAATGTGGGCTGTTTGTTGCCAATATATATTTTTCAGAAGTGTTACATCTTTGCTGTCAACTCCCAACTCATACAACATTTCGATAAGTCTCGTATGTTTGACTCTATCGAATGCTTTTTCGAAATCTACGAAACACACATACATTGGTTTTTGTTGGTCTGTACAATTCTGCGCCATCAATTGTAAACAGAATAAGGTCTCTAGTGTTCCCAATCCACTCTTAAACCCAAACTGTTCATAGCCGCTTTCTCGCTCACACTTCTTATAAATTCTGTTATATATTATTTTAAGTAACACTTTCAGTGCGTGACTCATTAAACTAATAAGTCTGTAGTCACTGAGATGTCGAGCTGATGGTTTTTTCGGAAGCGATACAAAAGTCGAGTGGAGCCAGTCATCAGGTACTTTTCCTCTATCATAGATCTTGTTAAAAGGCCTAGTCAGTATATCTACGTTCTCTTCTGATATTAATTTAAGTATTTCTGGATATATATTGTCAGGGCCTGGACTTTTGTTGTTTTTAAGTTATTTAATTGCCTGATCAACCGTTGGTCTTACTGTTGGTTCTTCTCTATAGTCATTATAAAGTTCTTTCATGTGTTGTTCCCATACTTGTATGTTTTCTTGTACGGTTGAACACAGTGTACCATCTGAGTTAATAATTGTTAGAGGACAAAAACGTTGTGCTGGTCCAGTTAATTCTTTTATTTTTTTGTGTAATGTAAATGAGTCGTATTTCTTTTGACCTCTAATTCCTTCAAGACCTCTAATTCCACGCACTTCTCTGAAATCCACTTTTCTTTAGCTGTGATTATTGCTTTATTAATTTCCTTATTGCAACGTTTATACGCTATAGCATCTCGACCATTGTGTTCTCTGCGCTGGTCCATAATTTGGAGAATTTCGTCCGTCATCCATTGTTTCTTCTTTGTTTTTAGGCCAGTTAAATGTGTTTGTGTGGCTTTAACTAAGGGTGTTTTTAATGCGTTCCAGGTAGTGTTTATATCTTCTTCGCTGTTTCCCACTTCCTGAAAAGCATCATTAACTTCTTGGGCTACTCTGTTTTTTACGTCTTCGTTTTTCAACATCTTGATTGTCTATTTTTTTATATGAATGTTTTTTTCCAGTAAATTTTAATTTTAGTCTTATATTTGCAACAACAGGATTATGATCGGAATTAATATCTGCGCCTGGAAACGTCTTTGCGCTTTTAACAGATGATTTAAATCGCTGGTTTATTAAAATGAAATCTATCTGGTTCCGAACTATTCTGATGCCATTGTCTTGAGGGGATCTCCAGGTATATAATCTTCTTTTAGGCAACTTAAATAGAGTGTTTGTAATTGTCATGTTGTGGTCTTGGCAAGATTCTATCAATCTTTCTCCACGCTCGTTTCTCACTCCTAGTCCGTATTTTCCAACAATGTTATTTATTGGTCCTTCGCCAACCTTTGCGTTCATGTCGCCCATAATTATATTAATGTCATGTTGTTTAGTTAACTTGTATACTTGTTCCAATTCATCGTACCATCTTTCCAATACCTCTTCTGAACTTTCTGAAAGGGCTCACCCTGATTAAACTTGATCACTGGATCTGGAAATAATTGATCTGCATTGTGAGATGGGGACTTCATCCCTCTAAATTACGCATGTGATTCCTTTCTCATCCCGTTTCATCTTGTATCTATCGTCGGTCAATTTCGTCGTCAGGACGAAGGAATTTCTGGATAATCGTCCACACTCAGATTAGATATATATTGAAACTGGAAATATTTTAGGCTTTTACGGTTCATATATAAAAATTCTGATGAAATAAACTGGAATAAATTTTGCAATCTTAATATCAATATTTTTTTATTACGATGTGTTATTTGATATTGTTGTTAATGCATTTGTGTCATATGATATACATCAATTATAAGTGTTTTCTAAAAATCAATATTTGTTGTTAACAACTACGAGTATATTAGAAAAAATATTCAAGTCTTTAACGGATTGAAAATGGTACCCACCATTAGTATTATTTTTCAAGATAACAAATATCTTTTTTTGTCACAATGCCAGGATGTTCGATAATACTAAACCTTCAAAAATAATTTAAACTCCCTTAAATATAAATTTCTCTAGAGCTCCAGAAGAAAATCCAATCACATCTCCAAGGTACAAAACCAGCAGAGTTTAATCCAACATGTTGTCAATAAAAAGGAAGCCGTTGATAAGGGTCTAGTGGAAAAAAGAAAACTGGGCTTGGAAGGACTGACCCCGATTACACCTAATCACAAGATCTGGAAATAATTGATCTGCATTGTCAGATAGGGAGTTCATCCCTCTAAATTACACACGTGATACGTTTCCCATCTCGTTCTCTCTTGTATCCATCGTCGCGTCGGCCAATTTTATCCAGGACGAAAGAGTTTCTGGATAATGGTCCACACTCAGATTGATAAATAGAAACTGGATATGTTCTAGGCTTTTAAGAGAGTTTAAAAATAAAAATGCCGATAATATGAACTGTTTCTCAGATTTAATTTTCTTTTTATCTTGATTTAGTTAATAAATTTGAAAATTTTAGTCTCCGTATTTTTTTATTCTAATATGTTATTCGCTAATTATTGATGTCGCTTCAACTACTAGTGTTTTCTAAAAAAAAAACATTTCTTGCTAACAACTATATCATAAAAGGTATTCAAATTTTTAGCGCATTTTTCTGGATTGAAAAAAATAGTCGATCGATGGAGGTCAATCAGCCTGACTGTAACTACATGAGCCTCAAGGTTGATTCTCAGTCGTTCTCACTATACCTTCCGTATCAGCTACCTATTTTTCCTTCCGTTTACATAAAATAGTATATCATGTACATGAATAGGTCAGTGCACACTATCCGTTCCGTTTCCGTTCCATATCCTTTCCTTCACTTAGTATCTCTAGAAGTCGCCCCTGGTCTACTGAATCGAAGGCCTTTTAAAAATCCACGAAGATAAGTATTAGTGATATATTATTCTCAATACATTTCTCGATAAGGACCCTTACATAATTAAAAAATTACAGGTTACCATCATGCTCTACATAAATGACCATCTTATGACATGACTGTCATAAGATGGTCATTTATGTAGAGCATGATGGTAACCTGAGCGGAAATCTAATTTTTTTCTAGTAAATTGTATAAAATAATAATATCTAAACGTATTTTTTCCTTAATTTTTAGGAAAACAACTTCAAAAATATCGAAATTAACTAACAAAATTATTAGCATTCATAGCATTTTCAAAAGAAAATGTTATTTTAAAAATCTCTAAATCTCAATGCTACTCGAAATAAAATACTTCCTTGGTAACAACCTAACCTAACCTCGCGAAGTAAATATCTATTTATCAAAACATACGGAATCAGTTGGACGCCCATTACCGAACAGAACAAAGCAACGCCACAGTTCAGAAGGGGGGAAAGAGTGAACGACATCGTTGGTGGAAAAACATTTTCTTTCTGATACACAAATAAAATCAAAACCGCGGGGGCCCTTTCGGCGTATTAAAATGATTTACGCGCCCTTTTTTGCCGGGAATAAAACAAAAATCATTATTCAAAGTCCCAGAGCGGCAAAGAGCGCGATGTAGAGAGCGTGGAGCAATAATTTTACCCCCGATGTCGCACTCTCCTTGGAGAGAGAGCAGACCCACTTATAAATTAAACACGGCGGCGGAGGCGTAAGAAATTTCTCGTTCCCCTCGCATTACTGTTGCGGGTAAAAACAGCTGTGTTTGCACTTAATTCTTGCGCGGATAGAGCCATGGCATTTATTTTTCTCCTTCTTGTCGCGTATGTCTAATAAAAAAGAAATATCTAAATATTTATAATAGCTACCTACTTCTTGCAATAATTCTTCACATAAATTTGAAATTGTTTTTTATTAAGTTTAAAAATATTTTAATAAGAGAATGGTTACTCTGCGGAGGCTCTATACAAAACTATGTTAAATTATAAAACTGCCCAATTCCGTTTAAGATATAATATAGCACCGCATCTATTATTCCTGTTTAATTTAGTATGGTATGGTTGGGTATTTTATCCCTAAGTGTAACTCCCAATAATGGATCTTTCCAGTTTCCGTTGCATGACTTGTATTCAGTATTATGTTCTATTTTCTCAAAGTAGTTTCTCAGATCCATACGTGAGGACAGGTAAGACACACTGGTTAAAAATATTTCTTTTTAAGCATGGAAGATCAGATATCAGTATATGCTCTATTTTACCGAATACCGCCCAAGAAAAACCTATTCTTTCTTGGATTTCGTGCGTCTGATTATCCCTTCTAATAACGATCTCATGTCTTAAGTATACAGGTTGTTAATTTGCTTATTACTCACGGCAAGAGCTTTATAGTTGAAATATGGCAACCTCGGGCCGCTCGTCAATAGACGACGGAACGCGACTCGACGCGACGGCGACGGGACGAATCGGAAAGAAACCCAAAGTGCATGCGTTCTCAATAGGCAGTGCTGCCATTCTGTTCCCCTATAAATAACAGTCCAGTTAACAACCTGTATACGCACTTGTTACAAAAGTATGTTATTAATGTTTAAAGTACCACTCACTACTAAGTTTGACATGTATTTTTTCTTTGATAAGTTAATTTTCAAACCGACTTTTTCTGAAACATCATCTAGCATATCCAGCATACGCTGTCTGTTACCAAAACAATATCATCTGCAACGCAGAGATATTTATCAATTTGCTAGCGATGTTAGTTCATATCTGTTAAATCCCCAATTTATCATTTTTAACATACCTTTTGGCATTGCAACGATATTAAATGTATCTGTGATTTGTCTCAATCGATTGAATGCAATGATGAATGCTAATAATTTGTTTAGATAATTTCGATATTTTGAAAGCTATGTATTGCTAAAAACTAGATATAAAAAAGATATAGAAAATAGAAATAAATATACTAGATATAGAAAAATACTCATCAAATTGTAGAGTTTGTGTATATGTTATTATTTTATACAATTTATTATAAAATTCATGTTTCCGATCAGGTTACGGAACCAATGACCATCTTCTGACAGTCAGAGTCCTTATTGAGAAATGTACTGAGTTTAATAGGCCACTAATACTTATCTCAGTGGATTTTGAGGCGTTATATACTATCGTTATATACGCTGAGCGTCTAAAAGCGCTTAACGTTTTCTATGTTACAGAATTCGGGTCCTGGTCTTAAAACATGTTGAGCTGTTCTAATTTTTAGAACCACTGTTTCTAAAGCTAACATAAATAAAAAAATACTCCCTACTGTTTTACACAAATATTATAACGATGAGGAAATATCAGTAGTCTTCGAGTTCCATTCCTTGATTGCCTACGGTTAAATACAATATCCCTATGCATCTATATTTATTGGAGTGAAAAAATACGCTTTCCGCAAAAAAGATTTACATGTAATGGCTGCCACTTTTTCCCCTTTCCAAGGGCCACAAAAGCGGCAACGGCTTTATGCAAAAGCCTCGGGCAATTTGTATAGACCGGCGACGATTCCTCGGATGGGAAATTTGACAGTTATGTATATAGAGCGACTCGAGAGCGCCATCTTTGCACAAAGACGAGAATTCAATGGTAGGGTTCAACGTATGTCATCAGCGTCGCTTCACGGAGATAAATATATTGATTTTTAATTAGTACAATGTTGTTTGAAAATGTAATTTTCTTATCTAAATACTTTTATTTACATTATTATTTCACAGTATATGGTAAATCACACATTTGCATACCAGATTTCGGTCTTCAAAGTAAGATTTTATAGTAATGAGTCGGGTAAAAAAAATACTTGGCTAAGCCCTTTTAATTATTATTACCAGACTAGGCAAATTATTTTTTATATCGTCCTGACGATTTTGTTGGTATCAACTGCAAAATAAAACACTAAATCACCACAGTACACCAAAACACTTTTACTATTACACTGGACGCGCGTTTCGCTAACCATGTTAGCATCATCAGCAGATGATTACGACTAAACTAAAATCTACAATTTGCGCATTTATATACTCCCTCAGTGGGCACCGAGTGGGCGTATCAAGATCTACTTAACCGAGTCAGAGGCCACCAACCCAACTAGAGTACTAGGAACAGCGAACTGGAAAGAATTGGACCGTTGTCTTCTGTTCATACTATCTTTACATTTATTAATTCTGATGCTTCATATGCATCTAATTGCCTGTAATTTGAGACTTGTTTAATTAATTTTAAACTATTAAGATCTATACAATATTCTTTATCAACAATATTTTCAGCAACGCAAGATTTATCCGGTCTACCATATCTTATCTGAGATAAATGTTCTTTAAATCTAGTTAATATTGATAGTTAGCGCCCAACATATTTCGGACTACAATCTTTACAAGAAATTTCATAAATACCCCACCTTCCAGTGGAGGTGTTTTATCCTTAGGATTACCTAATAATTGTTGTAATTTATTATTAGCACTATACACTGCCTAGTAGTTTCGTTATATTTCTCCATAATTTCTTTCGGAATCAGCATTTTAGTACTTATCGGCTTCATTTTAACAGTTTTTTTTAACTTTGACGTAAATTAAATTATAACGGTTGTCAGTACAGACAATGTTTACTAGGATGCTGCATTGAACGATGATATTCACTAGTACATATTTTGTTACACTGATTATTGGCTTTTACTGTGACATTAATAAATTCTGAGTATTTCTGCACTGAAAAGTTAAAAAAAATAATAAAAATAAAGTAATAAATAGTTATTTGTGTAATTAGTGCAAAAAGTCATAAGAGAGCTGCAATCATGGACATGAGTGCAACAAATATGTTTTTGCACATGTTGCACACAAAATTTTTTCTACGATCGAGTTGAAATTTTTATTTATATGTTTATTAAAAAGTTTTTACAGTAATTCGCAGGACAATATTACCACTAGCAATGACACTATAAACAAATATTAAAATTTCTTTTAATTTGAATGTTGCACTTTGAATAATTCACTAAGGTAATTGATTGTCAAACTTCATTTCCAGTAGTCTTTTGAATTTTATTTTCATTTCTGCTCGTGGAGGTCTCGGGTTCTTGTTTTTCTCTTAAAACTCTTTTCCAGAATGTTGTTGCTAGGTGCCCAGTACTGGTACTTAGTTTACCTTCCAGGATTTGACAATTTTTTTACAAAAAATTACAATTTCTTTCTCTTTAGTTAAACTTGTCATCAATACAATAATGTCATCAAAAGTTAAATTTTTTACACTTGTGCAAAAAGTAACTTATTTTTTGCACTAGTGCAAATAACCATTTGACATTATTAATGACGACTTTAACTAAAGAGAAAAAAATTGTAAAATTTTGTCAAATCCTGAAGATAAACCAAATACTGGTATTTGGTTTATCTCGATATCGAATCGAAACATCGCAGCAACAATTCAGAAAAGGGTTTTAAGTGAACAACAAGAACCCGAAGAACAAGAACCCGACCTCCACGAACAGAAATCAAAATGAAATTCAAAAGACTACTGGAAATAAACTTTGTCCGTCAATTACCTTAGTGAATTTTTCAAACTGCGACATTAAAATTGAAATGAACTCAAAAAAAAGTTATTGAAAAAATAAAAGGATCTTTATTGGTGGTAATATTATTCTGTGAATTACTGTAAAAAATTTTAAAAAACATTTAAATAACAATTTCGATTCGGTCGTAGAAAAAAATGTTTGCAACATGTGCAAAAAGCATGTTGGTTGCACTCAGCATGATTGCAGCTCTCGACTTACTTGCGTCGTGCAACAAATATGTCCTTTTTGCACTTGTTAAAAAATAATATTTATTATGTAAAAAAAAACAAAAAATATTGTTTATGTCTAGTTTTGACATGGTTTTTAATTAAAATTTAGTTTGATCTTCAAAAAATTATATACCTACGAACATCTACTAAATTATTTCCTGGTTATAATTCAAATATTAAGAAAAAACTTTAGGATTTGTAATAACCTCATTTCATCTAAAATACTTTACGTATATTAAAAAACTTATAATATATTTCCGCTGCTTGAGGAGGAAAATTTTGCAGTTATGAAGGAATTGCAATGAAGCAATCCTTAGCTGTAATCAAGAACGATAAATTATAAAATAACGTACACTAGCACTCGGCAAAGTTTGAAAACTTCATTAACTATTCTTTATTGTTTCATTAAAATATGCAACTGCTTTGAAGGAGAAAATATATTTTGTCTGTAAAATGAACAAGAACGACAATTTATATTAATAAAAACTAACTATACAGTATGTTCCCCGATTGTCTTTACAAGAGGAAACACTTTTTTATTATTGGAATTTTTGTAAAAATGTATTCTACATAAAAAAAGTTGCTTGTTCCAGAATGGTTAAGAACATTAATACTTTTCCAAATTTCCATCCTGTTTTAGAGAAAATTAAAAAAAAAATGTTTCTTCCTATTGTCCTAGAAAATTAAAAGGCGTTTCTATGGTAGTATAATTTCGATTTCATTCTTTGACAGATCATTATTATTATTACGAATTTTGATTAACATCATACATTTTCCTGCTGTTAAATTATCACATTATTTTTCGATAACTGTTATCACTCTTTTCCGTTGCATTAAACTAAATAAATTTTGTGCTTCTTTGACATTTTAAAACACAAAAATATGACGTTAATGATAATTCAATCAATAACAATTTATCAAAGAATGTAAACGAAATTATATTACCAATCTATAATTGACATTAGAAAAAAAATAACCTGAGCATGAATAGCATAATCAAATTCAGAAATAAATTGAAATTTCTAGAAAATGCTTTACTCGAAATGCAAACAAAAATATAGAGAACACTTGACAAATCTGTTGTTTGTTATTGTTATTAGAGTATTTTTAATAAAAACGTTATATTCTCTGTTTTTTTTTCTCAGGTAAGATTTCGACAGACGATGACAGAAAAAAAGCAGATGACGTCCATACCAATCCATTTATTTAACTGAAAAAAGTTTCTAATATTTTTTAAGTTAACGATGGATGAGTTTCTATATAAATCGGTCATGCGTAATTTCTTGTTGTTTTTAACAAGTTTTATTGGTTTATTTCAAAAAAGACAGATCATATTTCAATATTATTGGTTTAACGGAACGACGAACGGCAAACGGACGCCGATGCGTATGAACTCGACTTTAGATTTTTGAGTGTTGTCCAACTCTTGTCAAATTATAGGTTATAATTTTGTGACAAATTATGCCAAATAGAAATGATGAATATTGTGCATTTTGCATTTTAGACTGCGTTATTACGTGTTTCGTGTTTTTTAAAATTAAGTGGAGGAAAACACAAAGGGGAAATTAAGTGTTGACCCAGGCCATAGTTTACAGTTAATATTCGGTGCCCAGAGACAGTCTGCCAGAGATTATGAGCAGAGAGTTGTATTAGCCACAAATAAAGTTTGTATAGGTACTGTCTTGTATATGATACCAAAAACTGAAGTATCTGTAAAATAGCAGCACACGATAGGTAAATAATAATTATATTGAATAATTATATTGATAAATGTAACAATAAATGCGGGAAGTTGCTTGAGCTTGAAATACTGCTTGAAAGCAGGAAATCGTTGGTTTTTTTGGTATGTGGTGTTTTTTAAAATACACCCTTGCTTGTTTTGTATTAACACATACTGTAATTGTTTTTAATAAAATAACTCGATTAGATTTTTTCAGTTTTATACAGTTTTTTTTCACAATATTTTGAAGAAAAGAATATGTTTTGAAGTAATCACATGCCACTCAAATTTTAAATATATTATTTTTCGGCTATGCGTTCCAATTGTACCAACTTATTTCTTTGTAAAATAAAATGACAGACATATCTATCACTGTCAAGGATCTTTTCGTTGGACAGACTATAAGACAATATTAATTAGAGAAAAATGTATGTATATTAGAGATATGTTTATAATTAACTATCTAATCTCCAAGAAGCTACATACATATTGCATTAAATTATAAATATTATTATTCTAATAACTTAAAATAAAAGCCAAAAGAAAGGAACGAGAAAAATATATTTTCTTTTATATATAAGTTTATTATTAAATTTCGGTGTCCCTTTCATATGTAATGGCCCTTTCTCGCCTTCCGCCTTATTGTATAATATTTCATAATCAAAACTAATAATTTCCGTCACTTGAAGGATGCGGGTAATGTAAACAGAAAATACAAGGGCTGTCAACAGTTATTTATGTGTCATTGTTTTTAGCAGTAAAATGTTTAAAAATTTTAAATAGAATAAGTTATTAATATCCTTAGACAAAAATGTACGCCCATTAAATGTTCTTATGTTTATGTTAGAGCCTTTACGAAGCTACATACTTCTTGCATTAAATCATCATTCCCATAACGTAAAGATAAAAGTCAAAAAGAAAGAAACGAGGAACATATATTTCAATTTATTATTAAATTTCAGCATCTCTCTCACATGTGATATCCCTTATGCCCTTTCTCGTCTTCCGCCTTATTGTATAAGACTTCATAATCCAAACTAATGATTTCCTTCCCTCGTCGGATGCGGGCAACGCAAAAAGGAGATACGTAGATGGGCTGTCAGCGAGATGTTACGCTGCCGGTGCCATTCCAGCGACGGATATGTTTCCAGAAGAATAAAATGGAGGTCGTTGTCGACGTACATTCTCCAGTGAATTATTTATTTTCGGACGCAATCGAGTTGTAACCGATGAAAACTTAAGAGAAGCGAGCAATTTGGACCGGCAGTGGATTTGTAGGTTTGCCGTTTCGTCGGGAGAGTCGGTAGTTTCCCAGGATATTTTTACTATATTTATGCAGGGAAATGGTTGCGGGTGTGCACCGGATGCATTGCAAAATACATTCGACGTGTGCCTCTACAGGTTTTCTTCCAATAAATACGTTTTTATTTACAAAATCAGTTTTTTGAACGTGTTGACATTTTTACCGAGTAGACAACTTCAGCTGCACATTTAATTTTGTCATTTAATGTATTCGAGAGCAAAATTGATTGCATGTTGTATATGACAAAATATTTTATTATTTAAATTTATATATTAATTTAAAATAGATTAAGATTTTAATGTGAATATCGGTCTGTCCCACTGCAATATTTTCAGATCTATTGTGGTCCTCTTCTGATCTCTAGGTTACATGCTACAGTTCTATTAATGTCAAACGTGCAGCTTCGCCACTAGAAGTATACTTTTTACTCCTAATAAGAATATACTATAATTTCTATTTAGTTGATATTTTTATAGCAGTCTAGTTATTTTGATTAGCAGCATAATCTTAAGAAAAGTTCTTAAAAACTGAGTAAGAAAATATTAGAAACAAATATATGTCCATTACAATCGTCTATCTTTTTATCAAGGTTTCTCAGAATTCCTGTATACATACGAGGCTGGGCTGAGAAATAATCGACCTCGGCAAGAGTTGGCGGCGCTAGGACCAAATGTAATTGTTTTTCGTAAAAACTATCTTTCAAGTGACTTCTATCAAATAGTTTGTACTTACGAAAGCGAACAGATTTTGCATTTTTACAAAAATTAATAAAATCGAATATCGTGCAGTGATTAGATTCTTGTTTTTAAAAAAGAAAACGAACGATGAGATTAAAATCGAACTGGATTATGTGTATGGGGACTCTGCACCTTCGTTATCAACAATAAAATATAGGACTGCCGAATTTAAACGCGGTCGTACGATAATTTTTGATGATGAGCGTCCAGGCCGTCCAAGAGAGGTCACCACACCAGAAGTGGTCGATAAAATCCACGGTATGGTAATTGACGATCGACGGGTAAGAGTGTGCGAGATTGCTGAGGCTGTGGGCATGTCACGTGAACGAGTGGAAAATATATTGCACGAATATTTGGGAATGAGGAAGCTCGCTGCCAGATGGGTGCCGCATTTGCTCAATGCCGACAACAAGCGAAACCTTGTGACAACTTCAAGAGCGTGTTTAGCAATGTTTAACCACAATAAGAAGGACTTTTTGCGCTGTTTTGTAACCGTGGATGAAACTTGGATCCATCACAATATGCCAGAGACGAAGGAATAGTCAAAGCAGTGGATTTCTCAGGGCGAGTCAAAGCCAAAGAAAGCCAAGGTGGGTCTGTCTGCCAACAAGGTTATGGCCACAGTTTTTTGGGATGCGTACGGTATTATTCATATCGATTACCTTGAAAAAGACAAAACGATCACCGGCGAATATTACTCAAAGCTGTTAGAGGGATTCGACGCCGATTTGAAGCAAAAATGACCGCATTTACCGAAGAAGAAAGTGCTCTTCAACCAGGACAAAGCACCGGCGCATAAATGTGGAGTCGCAATGGCAGAATGAATTGCTTTACGAGTTGGTTCCTCATCCGTCATACCCCCCAGATTTGGTGCCCAGCGATTATTATCTGTTTCAAGACTTGAAAAAATGGCTCGGTGGTAAGAGATTTGAGTCGAATGGGGAGGTCAGAGGCCTATTTTAAGGACTTCGAAAAATCGTATTATTCGAAGGGCATCGAAGAATTGGAGAATCGTTGGACAAAGTGTATAAAGCTTAACGGGGACTGCGGTGAGAAATAAATTGAGTTTTGCCGAAAAAAGTTGTGTTTTCTTACCTAGGCCGATTATTTTTCAGCCCAGCCTCGTACATCTTGCTTTAAATTATCATTCCCCTAACGTAAAGATAAAAGTCAAAAGAAAAAAACGAGAAATACATATTTCATATTATTATTAAATTTCGGTGTTTCTCTCATATGTAATATAGCTACTCCCTTTGTCGTCTTCTGCCTTATTGTATAAGATTTCATAATCCAAATTAATGATTTCCTTCCCTTGTCGGATGCGGGTAGCGCAAAAAGGAGACACGAAGAAGGGCTGTCAGCGAGACGTTGCACTGCCGGTGCCATTCCTGCGAGGAATATTTTTCAGGAGAATAAAATGGAGGTCGTTCTCGCCGAGCATTCTCCAGTGAATTATTTATTTCCAGACGCAAACGAGTTGTAACCGATGAAAACTTAAGAGAAGCGAGCAATTTGGACCGGCGGTGGATTTGTAGGTTTGCCGTTCCGTCGGGAGAGTCGGCAGTTTCCCAGGATATTTTTGCTATATTTATGCAAGGAAATGGTTGTTGGTGTGCAGCGGATGCATTGCAAAAGATATTCGATGTGCGCCTCTACAGGTTTTCTCTCAATAAAGACGTTTTTTTACTTAACACATTGGAAGGAAAAATTCTTTGGATACTGTATACAGGGTGGTCCGAACTGTATTCCGGAAACTTCGGCAGCATATATCCTACACATAAAAATAAGTAAAAAAGTTCGTATAAACTTATGTCCTAAAATACTTAGTTTCGGAGATACAGGGTGTAGAAATTTCATTTTTATTTCGATTTTTTTGAAATAATTTTTGAACTAATATCGATATTTGGATGAAAATTGGAATCTGGGGGTTTTTTAATATGAGAAATTTGATTTCGATGTCAATATGACTCCTATTTGCAGGGGGCGCCACATCCATGTTTTTTACTCTTTTGCAGGCTAATAACTTCTCGTCCGCCCCTGTTTTACACTACGGAGTGAAGGAATATACATCCACGCCTTATTATAGGTAAAAAATGTCTCTTGGTAAAAATCGCTGCGAGCAACCGTTCTCAAGATATCTGGAACGGAAATAGTCAATGCATGTCATAATTGACAAAAATTATACATGTTGACTGGATAGTTATTAGTCTTAAATAATAAATTTGCAATATTTTTGTGCCAAAGATTTAACAGAAACTGTTTTATCGTATTTTTTTCCAGATAAATTGATGATTAGCTTAAAAAAATAACAAGTTCACAAATTCAGAATTTCTTTTTTTTATCATCTAGTCAACATATCTATTTTTTGTCAATAATGATATGTATTGACTATTTCCATTACAAATATCTTGAAAACGGTTGCTCGTAGCGATTTTTACCAATCTCTAAACCAATCTACCTAAATCGTAAAATACATTCGTTTTATTTACAAACTAACGAATTATACACTTCCAAGAAGTGACATTTATTTTATAACATTTATTATTTTATAATTTATTTTGCCTCAATGTTCTTTGTTATTAGTGAGTATCCATCAATCTAAATGTATTATTAATTTTAAGTGGTATTATTATATTGATTGATATAACCCCTAAATATTAATACCAGTAAGCTACCGCAAAAAAATACCGAAACTTTTTATATTTGAAACATTAATCTTAATTATATTTACACAAACTATACAATATACATTTGCTTTTACAGTAATTAATTGATTTATTTTTTGATAACAAAATCGTGTTTTCCGGTCATATTGACTGGAACTCTGATATAATAAAAGAAAATATTTATAGCGCATTAGTGGCTAATAGGGTTGCCCTTGCCAAGTTGAGGAAAAGTTATAACCTGAGGGTGATTTCTATAATTAAAGTGGAGGAAAAAATATCGCTATCGATTAGCTAAATTCGCTCACTTATTGATTACTTTATTTCTTTCTCTTATATTAATTTTGTGTTTTTTTTTATTGAAATGTATTAATAGGGTAATGGTAAAGATGAATGAGATATAAAGGTATTAAATAAGATACATTGTTTATCTTAAATATCAAAAATAACAAAAATAACTGAGTGTAACTAATGTCTTCACTAATACATCAGTTGTTGAAGATTAATAACAATGATATTTTAGGGATAATACCAGTATAACAAAAGGATAGAAAATAAAATAATTGCTTTATATTGTTTATTTTATATTTATCGAAATAATAAACACCATTAAAAGCTTCAAGAAATGATATGAATATGAATATGAATATGAATATTGTGGATGATAATTTTTGATTAATCGACTCTATATATAGTTGTATTAGGATCTATTAAAAATTAATGTATGAAATATGAATACTCGTATGTTTGTAGTAATCCCAAAACATTTTCCGATGCACGTCATCAATCTTATTAAAATTGACACTGAATCCTATAAACCTGACTATATGAAATTTTTTCAAAAATGTTTAAATTTGTTGTATAATTTAAGATACTGAGCAGCCCTTCATTTTATTTTATAGAGTAAACGATTGGAACAGACATTTTATTTAGATCAAAGCTGCAAACCTTAGTTTAAACCAAATGTTATTATCGCTATGTTGGTCACATTGTGCCGTGTTCAGCAACATTGTCGTTTATTATTTGACTATTATTATAATTTCAGTCATTATTTTGTATAATATCGTGTTGTTGTTGAATCTTTGTTAGTAATTATCGTTTTTTGCCTATTTTTATAGTCTTTTTTTTTAAATTGTACTTTTAAGCACAAAGAGTTCTTTTAAATAAATCCTCCAGTTTTTGTATTGCATTTCTTGAAATATGTGGTTTGAAAATATGCCGAAGCATTTAAACAGTCGAAGCAAAGAGCTTGTATTCCAACAAAACCAAAACAAATAAAAAAAAAGTAAGACGATCACAAAAACGTTTGGTGGACGACATTAAGGAAGTGTCAGGTGGTTAAAGACAGCACAAAATAGGAAAGACCTATATTAAGGAGGGGATGAATGCTGGTTGAGGTAAAAGACATATAGATTTTTTTATTATAATAAAGCGACCCCATAAAATAGAACCATTCGACAATCTGATACACGTGTAATGCATTTCCCCCTATTTGTGAAACCTTTAAAGTTTTTACGACATAAAGTTCTGTTAAATCGTATATAGAAGGAAAAATACTATTTTGTTGGAACCAAATAGCTACCGATTTGGCTTCAATATAACTCGTAAAATAGCGAAATACTTTAAATGGCTAGCGATAAAATTTTTATTGATGTTCCTCACGATACGGACCAGGCGTAGAGGTGTTTTAATTTATTTTCTTTTTTACTGCATGTTTTATAGGTCGAGACGTATAGTCGCTGGAAATTGTTATTAGTTAGTTTGTTATTTCGTTTGTTTAAGATCAACTAAAATGCTAACAGCTGATTTAATGGATGAAGGAATCAATTAACTAAGTAAATGGCAATTTGTTTTCAAACTCTGTAGTATAACCATTTAAAAAATTAAATATGCTGATGGCTTTAATATTAAACCGGCTATACACGGTTCAATTGGGCCGATTTGGTCGGGTTAGATAAAAATCGGATCGTGTGCAGGCTTGTTGTAGGTGCAGGCACCTCATTCGTGCATCCAGAACCGACACTTAACGTTCCAAAAAAATTGCAAGAGACGGGCCCTGTGAATGGGTTAGGCGCGATTTTTACTATCGTACTGCCACCATCACGTTGCGTGTCGAGCCGCCGGCGCCGGCCACGACAGTAAAAATACTTAAATTGCCTACAATGAACATATTCACACTACCCGTAACGCGTCTTGGCATCGTGACGGCGCGCGGCTGCTCGACGTAATGGTGACAATACTTTATAGTCAGAATCGCGCCTTAGGAGCAGGAGGTTTCAAGTCAGGAATGATAGACCCGGAATGAACATGCTAGGAAAATGTTGACAAAGCCATCCAAACGCAGAACAGGAGAACTCTTAAGGTGTCAGCATGGTGCGTGTTTGCTCACTACTATAGACGGGTCACTCCAGGCTGAGATTGCACCTGGATAGTGCGAGACTGGTAGAAGACGCCGAATGCCGGCTCTGAAGAAACCATGGAGCACGTTATGTGTACCTGCCCCGCTGCTGCCGGTAGCAGGGCCAGGTTTAAATTGTTTGGCAAAATCATGCTAGACTAATCAGCTATTTGTGTTATGTTAACAGGTTGGGTTTTGGAGGATGAATTTTAATATAATTTTGTAAAAGTTTGTAGGAACTGAGCCACTATAGGCCATCGCGACCATAGTCCGCCAGTTAGCCGGCAAGGTGGAGGTTAGTTACAATACAATACAAGCCTTGTCATCTGGTAGTTGTAAATCGGGTCTCAGTCAAGGTTACAGATAATTTGTTGGTGAAATCGGATAATGTGGAGGCAATAAATAAATCCAGTTTCTGTGGCCCGATGAGTGTGTCAACTAAGTTGGACGCTTAAGAAATCATGTTATTATAAGGTTTTGGCAAGCTCTAAACCTTGTTATCTTTATATCACATTTTTTATATATTTCTTTAAAAAGTTTCGTAGGATTTCTGATAAACCCTTTGTTTGCTTAATGCTATGACAAGTTTGGTTTTTTGTGCTTTATAGCTGGATTAAATATATTAGAAAAAATATATAGTTACTTTTACGTATCTGGAAAATTTCAAATTTTAACTATACACAATATAAAGCCAAATTTTAGAAAACTGTGTTTGGAAACATAACTTTCTTTTTAATATTACATAAGTATACCATTTTAGATCTCAGAGGAAATCATTTTTTAGTCGCTAGTCATTTTACTAGTCAGATATAACACCAATACTGGTCTCTTTATCCAATTAAATTTATCCGTTGTTATTCAGCTCATCAATACATGGAACAATTGAGAACGGAATAGCAGCAAGCCAAACACCAACAAGTCTAATCTTGTTCTAACCGAGCTGCCAAGTTTGACCCTTTCAATTTCCTTTGAGATTTAGAAATCATAGTGCGTGTTTAATTAAACTTCCCGACTTTGTCATCACATTAGGAGACTTAAATATAACGCTGGGACGAAATACAGAAGCTTGCATTGTGACAAGTGTAAAATCGGTATTTTTGGGGCTTACTCAACCGGGTCTCACAATGCAAATTCACCTCAAATATCCATTTAGTTGGTCATTGGCAAGCACTCTCTCATTGTACATGAAAATAACAAAACAAACATTTACCAAATAAATAAATAGAGAGTTTCCGAAGGACTGCATATTGTTTATTAGAATAGTGAATAAATAAAAGCATTATTATGACGAACTTATTTTCCAAGTTTTACACAAGCAATCGATCCCGTGAGAGGAGATATTGATAGAGCTAAGTAAAAATGTATGGATTAACAAGAAAAATAGGCTACCTTAAAAAACGTTCATGAATTTTAAAGTAGCAGAATGTAGCCAAATTATTTCTCTTTTTAACCTCTTATGAAATTAAAAATTAAAACCTCATCATACGATGAAAAAAATATTGTTATTTGAGCGGAGAACCCGTAGGGGAAAGGTTTACCAAAGTAAGGAATATAAAAACTACTTTATTATCAAGAAGCATCTTTTCTCGATTATTTGTTTTTTGATTCATTTCTATAGCTCCATTTTTATTGGATATATTTACAGGATTTTCAGTATTAAAACCTTGCCATTGCTTTCTCATAGACTATTTTTAAGATTCTACTGAGTATGGTAGACCCTTCGCTGCTACATTTACACCATATTTTCTTCAAATGTAAATATTAGATCTAACGATGGAAATATGCGGAGAGCTGTGGATCTCTGAGGATAAACCTGGACCATTTTGACTGCTTTTGATCCACATCAACGCACCTTTGAAATAGTGGCTATTATTTTTATAGTGTTACTGGCATTGAAAAGACATAATATTATTATTTTGTTAGCAGTTACTCTAGAAAAAATAATTTCTGCTAAAGTAACTACCAACTAACAATAACAATTATCTTTCAATGACAGTGACGTTACAAAAAAAATAAACACAATTTCATAAGTGTAGAATAGAACCAAAAGCTAAGGCTATTATGTTGAGATTTATATTAACTGTTATTGTTTTCTTCAAACGCAAATATCCCCAATAAAAGACAGAGTTGTTAATGATGAATTAAAAACCAAACTGTCGAGAAAAGATGCACTTTGATGATAAAGTGATACTTAAATTTCGTACTATGTTAAAATATTCCACAGGGTGCTAAAAACTTTTACCAAATTAATATTATTTTTTTTCCATATCAAGGGGCCGTCCTCTGCCGGAAACACTGCGACCTGTGAGGCCTATTGTGTTTGTCCCCCTTCTATATCTGCACCCATTCTTCTATCCCTGTGCCCTGCACTAGCTTATGCAGGTCCTTGATAGGATGGGAGCATAGTTCCTCCGGTTTTAACCTAGCTTTCCCAAATAAAGAGTGTCGATTGCGATCCAGAGCCTCGCAATGACATATTATGTGCTCCGCTGTTTCAGGATCTTTATCGCAGAGTCTGCAGCAAAGACTTCCTTAATACAGGTTGAGCTTGTTCAGATAACACTTGACAGCCATGTGTCCTGTCAAGAAGCCTGTTGTAATCCGCACTTTATTCCTGCTAAGCATTAGCAGTTCTTTTGCGGTTTTAGAGCTAGGTCCTTTGATAAAAGCCTTGCTGTGCCTGTGCCCCTGTCTGTTTCTCCAGTGAACATTGTGCTTTTCCTTGATCCAGAGTTTTAGTGCACTACGGGCCATACATTTGGGTATTCCCAGTACTGGCTCTGGACCAAGATAGGATGCCGATGATCCCTGCCTAGCTAGCTCATCGGCTTTTTCGTTGCCTTGAATGCCGGCCCGGCACCCAGAATAATTTAATTCTGTTCCTTCGTGCCAGAGCTCCCAGTTCACCCAGGCATTCTCAGACGAGTCTCGACGATACCTGGTTCACAAGCGCCCCAAGTGCCGCCTCACTGTCTGGGCATAATCGATGAGCTTACCTGAATAAGCTCTTCTATTGTTTTCTCTTGCACATTGTAGAATGGCGAAGATTTCTGTCTGGAATACGGTTGAGTGTTTACCCAAGGAAAAGGATAAGCTTGCCCTTGGTCTTTCTCCAAATACTCCAGCTCCTGTTCCTTCAGCGGTCTTTGACTCGTCTGTATGCCAGGTTAGTCCATCCTGAAGGAATGTTATATGTGTCCACATTCCTCGATCCATTTTGTTCACCTCGAATGGTTTGTGGTAGTGATAAAGAGGGGTCATTTGGTCCGATCTCATTTGGAGTAGAGATCCTCCGATAGAATCTCCCATCTTTAAGTGTCCTGTTTCTGTCCTATTTCCCGGAGACAAGACACTTTGTTGTCGATAGAGTCTCATTCTTGCCTCCGCCTGGATCATTATTATTTTGGTTTTGCTCGTATAACAGATAATTGGGTATTTTAATTTAGAACGAGACTGAAATGTCATATAATTTAGCTACATATTCCTTAAATAATCATCAAAATCGGAACATTGGGACCAGATATATTGAACTTAAAAATAAATTAAAACTTTAATGTATCCTGGCTGAATTTAATTAGTATTAGAAGCCTACCAATTTCGGTTTTATTTTTATAGTTCTCTGTTAAAATTAAATCAGTTGTAAATATCTCACTATAATAATTCCTGGTATATTTTTTTTTCTAGTACAAAAGGTCTCAATCCAAAATATATTTATTATTCAATAAATAAGCGCCAAATATTTACTATTCTCTAAACCGTCAAATATCTTAAAGTAATATTTGAAAAGTTAGCATTAATTTTCTTCAATTTCAACAGAAATTCTATATCATTCAATCCACTGATAGCTGAAACAATTCACAAGAGAACCAAAGACAGCCAAAGACCAACAAATTTCATTGTGTCAAATCTCCACTACGGAAAACTTTGTCACGTTCAATCGTGGACTTTCATTCTCTGAGGCTCAGAAATCAGACTGCGTGTTTAATTAGCATTTCTAACTTTGCCGTCTTCTTAGAGGTCTTAAGAAAGACCAAAGTTTACATTCTGAAAAGCGACCGACCCGGCTGAAATGTGATATTGATATTTTCCTCTAGTCAACTAAAAACAGTTTGAAGTTTATTAGTGTCGGAAGATAATTATCAAAGTTCGGTTCAGTTGTTTGCAGTTCTTATAATTAGAAATTGATGAGTAGCTATAGCCAGGATTATATTTAGTGTGTAACTTCTTATATTACGAGGCATGACCCTGTTTGAGGAGTAATCGAGGTTAAATATACTTTGGTTATTAGTTTTGTGTAAACTAATATGTATATATTTTGCTTTTATTATTTATTTCAAGGTTGTCGTGGTTTGTTTTTCTGTTACTCGGGAAGAATTTATAAGAACGCTTTAAAAGCATTTAAGAATTGTATTATATTTATTTTTTTGTCACCGCATCGTTGTTCCATGCTGATTGAGATCGGATATCTCGTGAGTAAAGGCGCATTCTCACGACTCGTGTACTTGACAAACATTGTTATTGGAATATACTCGCCATGTCGTCAGAACAGTTTTCTTGGTCACTCATCGCGTCCCCATTCTCTGTCGGTAAATATAGCCCGAGTCAAAGGATGACAATAATTATTCGTACACTTGCCAAGTGTGCTTGGCCAGCCTTGTCTATACTTGCCGAGCCGCAAAAAATGACTGCGCAAATAATTGTACTGTTATGGAGTATGTCCCGTTTATTTCCGGATCGTAGTGTTTTTCGAGTTAATTGCGGATAATTTAAAACGTTAAAACAATATATTATACAGGGTCCGGCAATAGTGCGTCGGGCATCTGTAGCTCCTAGAATAAAAAACTTGAGAATTTTGTTTAAGTTCAAACCTAAAGTATGTACCAGGATGTATTTCAGGAACATATTGTAACTTCTATAGGGTGGCTCAAAAAAGTGTGAGTGGACCTGGATGATTTTTTTTAAATGGAACACCCTGTATATTATTGCATTTTTGGCTTCCTTTCAGATCACTTTACATGACCCTAAGATATGAATAAATATATTTCGATAGTTTCAGAGATATTAAAAAATAAATCAAAAATATATATTTTTCAGCCCTTCTTAAAAAAATTACTAAAAATACAAGAACTGTTCTGAAATCAAAACTATGTTAGGTATTTACTTTAGATAGTCTGTTCTTACTTTGCTATAAATATGGTAATAGTAAATCATACAGGATGTGCAATATTCTACGCCAAACTTTCTAAAATATAAAATATTTTTTCTTTGTTATTTTAAATGGAACACCCTGTATATTATTTTTCTATTAGATGGAGAGTTAAAAAATGAACATTTTTTGTATTTAGAGTATTTCAAAATTTTTAACGGTTTCGCAGATACGCGCAGTATTATTTCATATGGCGCTTTCAATGGTAAAATACGAGAGAAAAATCATTGGGTGTGTGGCTTTGATAAAAATTTACTGTGGAAAATGCCATATGAAGTATAAACCCGCAAATATCTGCGAAACCGTTAAAAATTTTGAAATACTCTAAATACAAAAAATGTTCATTTTTTAATTCTCCGTCTATTGAAAATATAATATACAGGGTGTTCCATTTAAAAAAACAAAGAAAAATTATTTTATATTTTAGAAAGTTTGGCGTAGTATTTTGAACATCCTGTATAATTAACGATTTTCATATTTATAGCAAAGTAAGTACAGACCATAAGTAAGTACCGGCGTGGGGTATTTTAGCACCCCAATTAATTTTTAATGACAAAAATTACAAAAAAATAGATATCATGATAGTAATAATTATGTAAAATATATTCATTTATTTAAATTATAACTATTATAAACAATGGCAGATTTGTAAATTTTTACTAAATATTAATTGCCTGAAGTCAAAAACTGATTTGGCCTCAGTTGCTAGGCCATTGTCAATGGATTTTACATATCCATTTCGTGCATTTGAGCTAAGGTTTTGAGTTTGGGTTTTCCTGTCATGATATCTGGGATACAAATAACACGTTGTTTTGACTTGTTTGAACAATTTTTAACATGCGATGTTACACGATCATGTACCTACTTTAGTAGACCTTGATGGTTGCTCAACACCCAAAAAGGATGTAAGAATGAATAAAGGATTTCTTTTATGTTGGTGACGCCGATTACGGCTATCTTCGTACACACATATCTACACACTACGGATAAAGAATACACGCGGGGCATGTAATTTTGACATTACTTTACCGAGATATCAAAGTGTAATGTTTTGTGTGGGATATTAAAATACCCCACGCACGGGAGTTAAAATTTTAATTTTGGTACTTACTCAATGTATTATATATACATTATATTTAAATCAAATACATTGATATAATATGAAATAATTTTGAAAGTAGTTCTACATAAAAATCATATTTTTTTGGCTTCAAATTTTTATATTCGTAATTATATTATGTCTCATCAATTATATATTGACGCATGGTCATATTGCATGCCTTAATCGAATATCTGTTCTATAACCAACACTGAAAATACATTTTATATTTTATATATCTAACACAATACTCGTTTTTGACAATGCATATTTCCATTTACGCAATCTTTAAAATTTTAATTAACTTTGACATTGTTTCATTACTAGTATATTCCAAAAATAGAATTTCTGTCAATACAACAAAAATATATAACAAATCCTTGCTGGCAAAAGTTCCATAATTTTCAATATTGTTAATAAAACTTGTCAAAAAATATGTTCAGCGTCCATTTCGTAACTACGCCGTATGCAGTTCACGACCTGATAAAACCAATAGTCTGCGACATAATAATAAACTTTTCTAAAGTTTTGTTAAAAATTTTTGATATAAAGTTGGTACGGCAGCAGTATATGGTTCAAAATTGACATTTTAATAGCAGCAGTATATTGACATTTTCTGGCGATTTTAGATGTAAAATGACGCATGATTTATCGTCTATTGACAGCGAAATACGCAGTGTAGTGATACAGGCGATAACCGATCGATTTGGATCTTTGGTTAGGCCAGTGCCCACCGTCAATGTACCGATAAAGCCTCGATATTCGAGTACTTTATTCCCAAATATGCATCAGTGAGCGAATGGAATGAATAGGTTTTAGAAAATTTACTCAATATCTCATATTATTTCGTATTATTTTAAAGTTTTCCTTGATTAATTAAAACTTCAAAATTATAGGAATACATTAGTGGTTTTAATTAGCATAGATGTTTGTTCTTCTAATCCCTTCTATAAAAAATTAGAATGTCAAAATTAGTGATATACAATACACGTGGTATTACACTTTTCAACTAGTAGAAAAGTTAACAAACCAATAATTTTTTCTACTAATGATTTGAAACTCTATGGAGGTACTTGTAAATGGTGCAGTATATATACTGCTCATACAAGTACCGTATGAACGAAAAAAAAACGGCGTCCAGTTGGCTGGGAAATGACGATCGATGACATTTCCCATAAATCTATACTAATATATAAAATCCGTAAGTGACTGACATACTGATTAATCACGATCCTGCTCAAACCACTCAACGTAAGAAGCTCAATTTTGGCATACATATTGATTCTAGGGTGTAGAGGTTCGATAAGAAGGGATTTTTCGAAATTCCAGTTCCAAGAGGGTGAAACCACCCCTCAAATATTACAATATTTTTTTATTTAAAAAACGGTCAAGTTTCCGATAAAACGCTTAAACACGTATATTTTATATTGTTTTTTTTACAGATTTTATGATTTTTTAAAAATGTATACAGGATGTTTCGAAAAATCTAGTCATTGATTAATCACGATCCAGCTTAAAAAAGCGCTTGACGTAAAAGCTGATTTTTGGAAAACAGATTGACTTTAGGGTGTAGAGGTTCGATAAGAAGGAATTTTTCGAAACTCGAATTCTAAGGGGTGAAACTATCGCTCAAATATTAAAATATTTTTTATTTAAAAACCGGTGAGTTTTTCGGAAAAACTCTTAAACACGTATATTTTATTTTGTTGTTTTACATATTTTAAGATTTTTTATAAATGTATACAGGGTGTTTCATAAAATATGACCATTGAGTAATCACGATTCTGCTTAAACTGCTTGACGTTTAAAGATGATTTTTGGCAAACGGATTGACTGTGGGGTGTAGAGGTTCGATAATTAGGGGTCTCTCGAATCTCAAATTCCAAGAGCGTGAAAACGCCCCTCAGGTATTACAATATTTATTATTTAAAAAACGGTTAGTCTTTCGGGAAAACGCTTGGACAAGCTTAATTTATTTGGTTTTTTACATATTTTGAAATTTAAAAAAAAAGCATAGAGGGTGTTTCAAAAAGTTAATAATTAATAATTAATTTGGGTAATTTCTTAACCACGATTCTGCTTAAACTGCTTGACGTAAAAAGCTTATTTTTGGCAAACGGATTTGTCGAAAGTCAAATTCCTACAAGATGAAACTACCCCTCAAATATTACCAATTATATAATAATATCGCTATATTGTTTTTTCTCATGCTAACATAAATGTGAGAAAATTTTATCCAGTTTGTATGTTAAAGGAAATTCTTGCTTTGCTTTATCATCACCATTACAAATGATTAATTCGACGCGAACGAAGTCGCTGGTACACGCTAGTTTACATATAAAATGACAGCAATCTTCATTTCATAGCCATCGCTGACGCCGTTTTTTTTTATCATACTGTACCTCTATGTATGTAGTCATTTTCTTGTTATTTTACATAACTTTATATGAAATAAAATATTTTTTTGGACTGACATTGTCAGCAATTAAAATTTATACAACGATTCAGTCTAACATATCACTGATTACTATCACGTCAGTGTTACATTACCTAAGCGTTTTGTAGATTTAAAAAATTAATGACAATGTAAACACAAGAAGATATTAGATTAGAAAAGACATTCTAATAAATAACACAAAAATGGAAATAGTAGAAATAATAGTAGTAGGAAAAAATGGAAATAGTAGAAATAATAATAATAGTAGAAGAATACATATATTTAGGACAACTAATATACCAGTTTGGGATCCAACAGAAATCAACGAAAAAATTAATTTAGCATGAACTATTTATGGAAGAAATTCAGTCATATTCAAATCTAGAATGCCACTCTATCTAAAGAAGAAAACAATCGACTAATATGTACTACCAGTTATGACCTATGCATGCGAAACCGGGCCTCTTACACGGTACATTATAAGGAAACTGCAGGTCGCACAACGCCTATAGAGCGAAATATGCTGGGAATAATCAAGCATGACCGTAAAAGAATAGAATGGATACGACAAAAGACCCAGGTAATAGATTTCTTTCACAGAATCACATCTCTTAGTGGCAATGGGCAGGACACCTGGCAAAAAGGACGGACAACAGATGGACCACAAAAATTACAACATGATACCCACGAGGAATTAAGAAACCTAAAGGAAGACCAAACCTGACATGGGACCATATTAGGAAATAAGCAGGGATAACTGGAATCCGCATAGCCATCAATAGACAACAATGAGCCCAACTACAAAGAGAATATCTTAATATGTGAGCGAGGCTACACCATAATTGGAAATGGTTGAATAAGCTGAGAATGATGATGCATAACTAACTTAAGCCTTTTAATAAACGAAATTTATCTGAAAATATATGGCTCAATATGTGTTTCTCACTGACGTGGATAAGCATTTAAGGAGGTAAACAACCTGATGAAAGCCATTCATTACGCCCTATTCATCGCAGCGATTAAATCTTTCATCTCTAAACTTATTTGCCTTAAACTTAATCTCGCTAGAGTTATCTTTGGCAAAATTGCATTCTTAAGTTTCCATAGAGGTAGTATAAAAGGCGAAGGAAGGAGGAAATTTAGTCAAGATAATCGCTTAATTTACAAGAATAATTTAGCTTTAAAACAGGGGGAAAGTGTTCGACAAGAGTTTGCATGAGCTGGTGGTTTCTATAGTTAAAATCCCCTTCGACAATTCATTGTTCTGGCGGTTATTAAAACCATTACTCTCTCTTATATGAAAGATGACAGTGCCGTAGTGCATAAAGATTTTAGAAAAAAAGGTTACGATCATGCTCGTCATATGCAGGACATTTTTGTAATATCGTCATTATAGTATCTTCTCAGAAAAAAAAATTAACTGAACCGAGATAAAACTCATAGACAGATCTAGTCTAGTCCTATATTTCATCATCATCATTATATTTAGATACTCTCTTTGTAGTTGGACCCATTGTTGTCTATTGTTGGCTCTGCGGACCCAAGTTATCCCTGCTAATCTCCTAATATCATGGCCCCATCTCAGGTTTGATCCTTTTCTAGGTCTGTTAATTTATCATAGGTACCATGCTGTAATTTTTGTGGCCCAGATGTTGTCTGTCCTTCTTGCAAGGTGTCCTGCCCATTGCCAGTTGAGGGATTTGACTCTGTGGATGACATCTATTACCTGGGTGTTTTGTCGTATCCACTCAATTCTTTAACCTCTCTTGGTTATTCCCACCATATTTCGTTTCATTGATCGTTGTGCGACTTGCAGTTTCCTTATGTTGTCAATTTTAAGTATCCAGGTTTCGCATGCATAAGTCATGACACATTGGTCGAAGCATAGGCCTAGCTACGTTGAAACACCGGTTCCCATTAGAACACCGAAGTTAAGCGACGTAAGGCGATACTGGTGGATGGGCGGGTGACCGGTTCGAAACTCTGTATCGTGCTGTTCTTCAAGGGAAAATTGTAAAATCTATTGATACACACTGCTCATTCACGCCGGTTCGAGGCTGGATGAGATCGGATATCTCGTGAGTAAGAGTTAATTTAGACACTTCCTAAGTCGATAGGCCATTGACCATGATATGGCCGAGGACCGCGGTTCGGATTCCGCGTAAACAAAGTAGGCCCCGTCCAGATTAGCCCTGGCAGCAAAAAGGAGACGTTTACTTTACTTTACACATTGGTCTAATGTTTTCTTTTTTAGATAAAGTGGCATTCTAGATTTAAATATGATTGAGTTTAAGTACTCCATGCTAACTTAATTCTTCGGTTGATTTCTTGTAGTAGACATCCGAATAATTATTTAATGAGGTAAAATCAAAATACCTCAAAAATTCTGCATAAGAGTAATAAATGTATGTGCCTTTATATTAGTTATTAGGAACAATACAACATCATCATGAAACTGTTTTGTGGAGATAAAATTTTGATTTTTATATATAAGACACATACGACCGTGTTAAGGTTTTTAGATATATTACCCAAGTAGCATTTTCACGACTTGCGACCACATGTTTACTAAACACAACGTTAGATTAGTTACAAAAAATAGTTAGCTCCCTACCTTGGGTATTAAAATAAATTTAAACGTTTTTATAACGTTGTGCCGACGTTGGACTAGTACTACAGCAAAGTAGAAGCTTCTGCGACGTCGAATAATCATTGTCTTGTAACCTTTTTTGCTTAAGTGATATTTAGGTGATTCGGACAACGTAGTTACAACGTTGGACAATATAGAGTTTTCCGACGTCAGTTTCAGGACCTATTCCAACGTTATGCAAACGTCGTCTGTTTTACTAATTCCAACGTTGTTTAGATTTCCTTATTCTTACGTTGGTAGGACGTCGAGTCACTACCTTTTTGCAACTGTATTGAACCATAACCTTAAATATTAAATTTTCACTTCATTGTTCTGTTCAGTCAGACAGTTCAGTGCTGTTTTTGTTTTTATAAAAAAAAACTTAATTAAAATGGGACATAAGAAAGGTACATATAAAATTAAATTCAAATATACATCGACATATATTACCGATAGTTTATCCACTCCCTCGTTTATTTAGATTATAGAGGGCGGCACAAGCTAGACTCTAGGACTAAATTAGGCAATCCTGCGACTAGTATACTACCTGTTAAGGCCGAACTGCGACTTTATTAGTCCAGTATGCGACTACTCGAACTACTCCATCTTAATCTCCAAAATAACAAAGTGAAAGCCGCCATGTTGTTAAATAAGAAAATGTTTCGTTTCTAAAATAGCAATTCCTGCTTTTTGAATACATTAACTTGAAATATTTGATCCTAAAAAACACGCGGAAACAATTTTTTCGACTGCAAATAAATTATTCTCGTTTTACTAAAAAAAAAAATCAAGAAAATTTTTAAAACTCCTATAATTTTAAGACCCATTAGTATTTTTCAAAGTAGAAACAATACATTTATCAATAAAGTTGTTTGCATTTAACTTTTTTGCCTTGGGTAACGAGTTACAGAGTCGGTTAAAGTGTTTCAATAATTATGACAAACAACTGACTTCAAACATCCTCCACACTTAAATACTTTTGTTTTGTTTTCCTTCACTGCCATCTGACATATGTCTCTAACTAAATCATAAAAATAATATTTTTACTATAATTATTCCAATTTAGGATAAAACGCGACTTAGACGCCATATTAGTTTTGTATTTCTGTGAATTAGGATTTTAAACAACGTTGCAGTTTGTACTAAATTAGGCTTCTAGTCAACGTCGGTATCCAACGTCGTTTCGATCCAAAAATTATTCTACAAACTAGTGCAGACTAGGGTTGGCACGAGGTTGTGCCGACGTTGCGCCCCGATGTTTGATCGCGTGACACAACGTTGTCCCGACGTCCAAATGCTGCTTGGGTATAGTAATAAATTTTCCGCAAAAACTACGGATAGTAAGGCACATATGGACAATTTCAAATTCTATTAATAAATTTAGCGAGTTTTTGGACACATCGAACGCTATTTTATTATGAAAATATTTTACTGCGATACTGGTAGATGCAGGAAAGACCCTATACGCCCCTGCATCTCATTTGTCACGCAGTGCCCCAAGATGAAATATTTCCTAGATAACTTTCCGACAAGGGTCACCTTAGCTTCCTTCTGGGCCATTTGTTTTCGACCGCAGATAATTTGATATTGATTTTATATAATCTTTTTCTCGTTCTAAATTTTAAGGGCTCTTTCCGTGGCCACGAGCTAGAAGATTTGTGGAAAATTTTAAATTATCTTTCTTTCATAAAACCCTCCAGGCTGTCCGTAGATACAGAAAATAAAAGAGAAACGATAACTCAATACAGTAAAAAGGGAATTGAATATTGTCTTATATTGTTGAACTATTAGAGTATTTTTTCAACAGAAACATCAACAGGAACTGAAAATTGGGAGGAATTGGACCATTATCTTTTTAAATTATTAAATTAATTATTTAAATTAAGTTTATATTAGTAACATCTATAAAATGGCCTATATCAAAAATATTTTGAGTAACAAGATTTTTCTGCTCTATCATATATTATCTAAGCCATACGTTTTCCCAACAGATTTTTGCTTACAATATTTAGGAGATATTTTAATTTAGGATGACCTAATAATTGTTCTAATTCATTATTAGCGCTATCTACAAGTTTATAATTGACATTCTTGAAAATTATGTTTAAACCTCGGGATAACCTTTATCCAGCGGTATTGAAATACAGTGTGATATATCTTTCTTCATTTGAAAAGTCAAATTTTTCGACAACAGCCATTACCAATTACCTACGTTTTCTAATTGTTTTATCAACTAATGAAGGAGAATATCCATTACACTCGGCTATATTCAGAATATAATTTCTTTCTATTTCATATTTTTCGTTGGTAAGTGGAAAACTAAGTAGTGTGTGGCCTAAGCTAGTCATTTTATATACAGCCGCATGATAAGGCTCATTAAGAATATATCTGTGTAATACATTGTTGTAAAAAATGAGTTGTATATAATACATTATAAAAGACAAACTACAATTCATTTTTAAAAATAATGTAATTTCGAAAAAAAATATAAGTGAACCTAAATAACGATCTGAAGAAAATTGAAATGTGGTGCTTCAATAATATTCACTAACAATAAATGAATCCAAAACAGAATTTATAAGATTTAATATAAAAAAGCAAATAAAAGACTAAGATATAACTCTAAACGAGCAAAAATAAAAGAAATATCTGAAGTCAATTACCTCGGAATTAAAATTCATAACAATTTAAAATGGTATACGCCTATAAATAGTTTAAAAAAAGAAAACGCGAGAACAATTGCCAACACTCCTAAAACTTAAAAACATAATACCACCAAATATGAAGAAACCAATATATCATGCATTATTTTCATGGAGAAATATATAATTAATTAATACGTTACAACAAAAAAAACTTAACATGCTACAAAGACAACAAAATAAAATACTAAAAATAATATTTAAACTAGATAAACTATTAACACCAACAGAAGAAGTATACCAAAAATCAAAGAAACTAAACATAAGACAATTATTAATAAAATTTAAAATATTACTTTTACACAAAATAAAAAAGAGATTAATAAAGACAAATATTTTTTTAAGAACTAACAAACAAATATACACTTACGAAACTAGAAGAAAATCAGATATCAGAATAACCAAAAGCCTCATTCGCCGAGGAGGCTCCAAAGACAACGACAGTTTGTATTGAAATGAAATTTTAGAGCACTTTTTATAAATATAGAGAGTTCTACAGGGTGTCCCCAAAAAAGGTACATATCAAAGTTGTGTATTTTGTAATGGAACACCCTATATATTAATTCATTTTCGGATTCTGGGAGAAAAATAAAGGTGAGTTTTATAAGAGAAGTATATGACTAAAATGTAAGATTTTTGACATATTTAACATTTTCTAGAAATAAAGAACAATTTTTAATTTAAAAAATAAGCTACCTAAAATGGAATTTACCTGGTACAGCCTAATATCACAGAATATCTAGCTACGCAACAGAAGCCTCGTTAAATGTATAAAATGGTATGTCTCAAAAGGAGACAGGCTTTTAAAGCCTGTCTCCAAATCAGATATTTTGATGCGGTAGTTTCGCTACTACAGAATAGAGGGCTATAAAATTAAAAGAAAACAGTTTTCTACAAACAAAATTTAAAAGAATTTTATGCAGTGTTGCCATTGTGTAATTTATATTGTAATACTTCCTGATAAAGCCTACCTTTAAATTTGCTACATCATTTAAACATATTAAAATAGATTAGAGCTCTTTTTTTCAAACGTTTAAGTATTTAACTTGCCATGTTAGTTGGAGTTTAATCTTACGAGCTGAATTAAAATTACTTCCTGACGTTTGATTCTAACTGAATCCTGAATTTTGATTGTAATTCGACTATTATGACACCACTTCCTGACGTTCATTTGTGTTCATACAGTATGATCGGGAAAACACGGCGTTAGCGATGGCTATGAAATGAAAATCGCAGTCATTATATGTGTAAATTTATATGGGAAATGCCATCGATCGTCTTTTCCCAGCCAACTGGACGCCGTTTTTTGCGGTATCAGACGGTATTTGATATATACTTGCGTATTTTTCATGACATTGCAATATTATGGTACCATGAAGCATATCAAGTGATACCGTAATATAGTACCATATTACGATATATGGCGTTCGATTGGGCTTAAACTTGGTATATTACGTATCTTCAGTGGCATTGTAATATTATGGTACCATGGAGCATATAAAGGTGTACCTTCTATAGTACCATATTATGATACCAATTCCTGACGTTCATTTGGGCTCATACTTGATATATACTTGCATATTTTTGATGACATTGCAATATTATGGTACCATGAAGCATATCAAGAGGTACCATAATAGTACCATATACGATACCATTTCCTGGCGTGCGATTGGACTTATACTTGGTATAGTAAGTATCTTCGGTGACATTGTAATATGATGGGACTATGGTGCATATAAAGTGGTACCTTAATATAGTACCATATTACGGTACCACTTCCTGACGTTCGATTGGGCTCATATTTGATTATGCTTGCGTATTTTTGATGACATTGCAATATTATGGTACCATGAAGCATATCAAGGGGTATCATAATGTAGTACCATATTACGATACCACTTCCTGACGTTCGATTGGGCTCATATTTGATTATACTTGCGTATTTTTGATGCATTGCAATATTATGGTACCATGAAGCATATCAAGGGCTACCATAATGTAGTACCATATTACGATACCATTTCCTGCCGTTCGATTGGGCCCAAATTTGGTATACTTGCGTTTCTTTATAAAGATTTGTTTAGTTAATAATTTTAATTTATTTTACGAATTTTAATTTATTGTACGATGTCGTGACAGCAATTTTTATGCCGAACTAATATATTATTAATTGTACCTGTGTCACTTTTTAAAATCTACCTAGGTCTATATTTTTTTAGTCAATTAACATTTTTTGTACTGCATTTTAATAAATCATTTCCATTATTATTAAACGTATATTTCATTACTAACGTTTCAGCATTAATAAATATCACTATCAATCGCCCTGTATATTATTAATTTTAAAGGTAATTAAAGTTATTTTCTTAGTTAACATAATAAAGTAGTGTATATTAAAAATGTATTTTGAGAGCATATGTTTTCTAATAATATACTTAAAATTAAAACTATTTTAAAATCCAAACGAATAATTAATATAAGTGTATCTGACAAGAAACGAAGAATAGAAAGAATTTATTATACACCAGAAAAAGAATGGGATGCCAATTAAAGTCTTTTTGAATCTGGCAACTGTGCATATTTAACCGAGCTTCAAGGCCGTCGACGTCCCGTCGATCTACGTCGATCCACAACCGAAAGTTGAAAATTTCCAATTATATTCTGATATATTATATTGTCGCACCATCTAGTATTTTATTTGTGCAATTTTAGCTCTTTCATTTCGAATATTTTTCTGTTGCGTAGCTAGATATTCTGTGCTAATATGTAGTTAAATTAGCTATTGTACTTTAAATCAAATTAAAATTTGATCCAAAATGTTATACAGGTTGAGATAAAATTAATATTGAACATTGGCCACCTTTCAAAGCATGTTACTCTTTTATTTTAAATGGAACACCCAGTATATTATTCCGATAATTAATGGAGAATTTATGTCTCTTCAAAATACTATTAAGGCTGTCTATTCTTCAAACAAAAATTTTCCTAGATATTTTTATTTACATGATTTGATCTGAGTAGATCTTTAATATTTGATAAAATCTAGGTGGCTGTGATATGTCTGACGTTACTTCAATATAGCTTAGTCCAACTTTAATAACTAGTTATCATTTTGTGTCAGTTAAAACATAAAAAAATTCTCAGAAATTTGCCAAAAATGCAAACTTATCCTACATCAGAAAGAATTGATATGATTCTATTAGTTGATGAATGCAGTGTGCATTCACCAATTAATAGAATACTTAAATGCTTCTGATGTTACCTAGTCTGGATTTTTTATGGGGATATGTTGCAGACAGTGTTTGCAAAACTCGACCAACTATTGTCGACAATATGAGAGAAATTATTGTAGCTGCTTTTCGAGGTAGAACTCCACATATGCTTTTAAAATTAAAAGATCCTTTTGAAAAGACAGTCATTTTATGCAGTTAACCGGAAAGGAAACATTTTGAGCATTTCATTTCATCTAGCTACCTAATTTTTGTCACATAATTATAGTATCAAACTTTGATAATATGTACTTACACTGGGTTAGGGAACGTTTACATAATTATAGGTTTATATCTAGTTTCAATTCTGTAATAATTAAAATATGTTTTAAACGTGTATCTTTTTATTACCGTTGAGTATTTTACTCTACAATCTTTAATTTTTGTGAATTTAACAAAAGGTATATCACACAGCCACCCTAAATTTTTTCAAATAATAAAGGTCTACTGACGCAAAATCATAAAAATTAAAATATCTAGGAAAATCTTTGTCTGAGGGGTAGGCAACCTTAATAACATTTTGAAGATATATAAATTCCCCATTGAACACCGGAAAAATATACTGGGTATTCCATTTAAAATAAAAGAGTAACTTGCTTTTAAAAGTGACTGTGGTTCCATATTAATTTTGTCCCATCCTGTATAACTTTTCGGGTCAAATTTCAATTTGGTTTAACATACAATGGTTACTGTAATTAAATATCAGGCTATACAAATATCAACTAAAATTTAGGTAGCTGTTATCGAAATTTAAAATTTACTCTTCATTTTCACAAAATGTGAAATATGTCAAAATCCTTAGATTTTAGGTATATGCTTCTTTAATAAAACTCACCTTTATTTTTTTGCTAGAATCCTAAAATCAATTAATATATAGGGTGTTCCATTAGAAAAAACACAACTTTGATGTGTAACTTTTTTGGAGACACGCTGTATAATTCTATATATTTTTATAAAATGGCTTTCAGTTAACCTACATAATATGCTGCCAAAATTACATTTCGATGGAAACAGTCGTTTTCCTCGGAGCTTTCGTGGCGTATGAGAGGCGCCATCGTCACCCTGTACAGGGTGGTCCCAATTATTGTATTCGGGGAACTTCGGCACCATATTCTGCACATAAAAAATACCTAAAAAAGTTCGTATTAATGTATGTCTTAAATTGCAGGATAAAGGCAGGTGATTAAATTTAAAATCGTTTTGAAATAGAAAATTGTCATAATAAGTATTAATACAATCTTATATATTTTTACTTTGTAAACATAAATTAAATTGTAATAATCATATTTCCGACGACTAATTCATTTTGCTCCCTTTCTCTAACTTGCAATAAAGAAAAACTCTAACTGGAAACTGAACTTGAATTTGTTTCCCTTAATTTCGTTGTTTTCGAACTGCAAAACTTCTACTCGTTCTTCCTTTTCAGATCCTATTACGTTTACGATTCCGTTTCTAATAAAATGTAAATAAATTGAAAATATCGAGAAGGAAATGAGATTTGTTTCGAGGAGAATTTAATTGAGTTTCTTGAATAATTCAGGTGCCAGGTATAATTCCATTTAAAACTGTTATTTGTTAGATTCTCTTTTAATATAATTAAAATGCCTTGATGGAATAAAGAGTTTCTAAAGATTTAATTATTACTTTACATGGCTCTCATTTCAGAGTCATGAGCGCAGATACAGAATATCCTTACTAATATTATAAACGCGAAATTTGGACTTATGTATTTGTGGATGTATGGATATTTGAATCTTTGTTACTCTTTCAAGCAAAAACTACTGAATGGATTTTAATGAAAGTTTACAATAATATAGCTTATACATCGGAATCAGACATACTTAGGTTATAATTTATAGAGATATTATAAAAAATAAAATGATAAATGCCAGGAGAGAGCAATAAATAATATAGTTCGTTAGTTCGGTAGTTAGGTACTTCGGTAGTTCATAGTTTGGTAGTCCGGCAATTAACGTATGGAAGCTGGTACAACCCCTCGATTAACCCTGTATAATGTGCCAAATACTAAAGTTTATTAAAAACCGAATTTACGAATTAAAGTTGATATAATTATACCGAGTGCGTCTCAAAAGTGGCTCACCCTTATAACTTTCTTATTTTTTCAGTTAAAAAAAACGAGATTTGGTATGTTAGTATGTGACATAAATTAGGATTGATTGACGTATTCAATTGTTTTCGGTCACTTCCTGTTTCACCGGAAATGACTAGAACTTTTATTTTTTAAATGGCACCCTCGGTATTTTTTTACTTTATTCGATAGATAATAACACTCTGAACAGAATGACGTAACATATGTCATTTTTGACATTTTCGCATATGGTTTATTTGAAATTATAACATGCAGCTCGTAACGAAAATTTGTCTCCAAATACCAAGTGTGTGGTATCAAATTATTCGTAAAATATGCTTTTTCCAAATATGCTAATGAGCCACCCTTGTTTCATTTGAAAAAATTGAGATTATGATTAAAAATACGATTTAAGCATTTTCTAGCTGGCAAGACATTAAAAACATTAGACGATCAAATCTCTTTTTCCAAGGCTCCTTGATTAAGAATTAGTGTTTTTAAGATAGCCATTAGTGATTCCCACGAGAGTCTCGTTTTCGAGAGTCTCGTATGGTCTCGTCTCGTTTTCGAGACGAGACTCGAGACGATACTCGGACAATACGAGACGAGACTTTTATTTCTCTCGTCTCGAGTCTCGTGCGAGACTTCTCGTGTCTCGTACGAGAGTCTCGCAGGTGAACACTTGAAAAACCTTTACTTAAAAACCAACTTTTACTTAAGTTCTGTGTTGGATGTACCTACACGCTGGAATTCGAGTGATAATATGTTGCAAGTAGGTCTTAAAGGCAGACATGGACTCGGTTTATTATGTCAAAATGTTATTGATTTAAAACCATATGCTCTTAGAGGTGAAGAATGAATACTGCTAGAAGTGCATAAATAATTAATCAATTTTCAAATACTTTCTCGGAGGAGAGAGGTACGTATGGTGGTTGTATGTATCAATATACTAATAGATAATCTTGAGAGCAAAATATTTGAATGGGACAGAAAAACCAATCGAACCCCTGTCAAAGAGCAGCTTATTGTTGGTTTTCAGGCTGCGAGAGACAAAATACTAAAGCATTATCGTACAACGAACTGGATTTATGCTTCAGTTTTAATTCTCGATCCACGTCATAAGTTAGAAACGTTAGATATGACAAAATGGGCCCAAGAATTAAAAGATAATTCGATTCAGAAAATTCAAGATATTTGTAGTCTATTTTCATCAATTAGAGGGACAACGTTCGACAGAAACAGCGGTGGCGCAATAAGGATGAGAAAATCCTGGACCTGAAAAGTCGGACTTAGTAATTGATTTTGATGCCTTGTACGCAGTAAATCCTACCCCTGCCGAAGGAGAATGGACGCAGGAGCTTCAAAAATACTATTCAATTCCCCGGTGTAATAAAGACACAGATATATTACAATGGTGGGGAACTCATGGTTCTGAACTTCCCATTTTAAGTTTGATGGCACGAGTTCTCTTGAGTATACCAGCTACCTCAGTCCCGGCGGCAAGGTTATTCTCTCGTGCTGCGTTAACCATTAGAAAACACAGAAATCGCCTCAATAATGAATCTGCACGATGTTTGTTATGCCTAAAAGACTGGGTGAAAAACAAAAACATTTGCGACCGAGAATTACTTGTTTTCAAAATTAATGTTAAGTTTTTGGTTTTTCTTTTGTGTTAATATATGATTTTATAATAATGACATATATGATTTTTTTTCAAAATTAATGTTAAGTTTTTGGTTTTTGTTTTGAGGAAGTGATCAAAAACAATTGAATAAGTCAATCAATCTTAATTTATGTCATATACTAACATACCAAATTTCGTTTTTTTATCTGAAAAAATAAAAAAGTTATAGGGGGTGAGCCACTTTTGAGACCCACCCAGTATACAACTTGCTAAAATATTCATAAAAATAGAGCTAAAAATAACAAAAATATAACACTTTAAATTTCACCAAAAGTTTCTCCATTGTGTTTTTTTCCATCTGAGTGTATTTTGCACAGCAAAATTCCTTATGGTGCTATACTAGTATTGTAAAATTTAGCGAGAGAGGCGGGAGATACGATTTCCCAACTCAATTAGGATTAAACCTAAAATAGAATTTATAAATGCGCTCTTCATGTATATTTAAGCATTTATGAATATTAATGGTTTTGTTTATTTCGCATTATATTGGATGACATAGGACTAAACCAAACCAACCTCTATGAATTTATGAGTAATTAGAAATAAATTATTAAGATATGTACAAAAATAAATAATAATTGAAATAATATATGCCAAGTATATTTCATTGACATAGTTACACGTAGAGAAGATTATGTATTTATTGAATTATTGCTTCAATAGATTGGTAGGACTAAAAATTGACGTACTGAAAATTACGTTAATGTTTTTGTTGTTAAGATTTTCAAGTAAACTTGAGTCAACAATTTTCAATTCTTTATGTTATTTTATTATAAGATAATTAAGATAATAAAAAAACGTTCACTAAAATAAATAAAAACAAGAAACAATCTATGGCAAAAGTGATGTACAGGATGTTCCATTTTCGTGTGTTTTATGAGGTTCCTCGTTTATGAATAGAAAAATGCAGTTTTCAAATCATTTTGCCATTTTTACACTGAACCAAAAGTCGACATAAATATAATGAAAAAGTTCATTAATATAATGAATTAAATCATTAATTTTGAGCCGATGAACGATTTCATTGGCACAATGAAAAGTAATTCATTAACTCTATGAACTTTAAGTTCATTAAATCAATGAACAGTGTTCATTAGTTTGAAGAACACTTTCATTGGTACAATGAACAGATTCCATTAATATAATGTACCTAAATCCTTATATTAATGAACCGTTATCATTAATACAATGAAATAATTTCATAACCTATTTAGTTATGCATTTGAAAGTCGACACTATTAGTAACTCTTGTTACACCGTATAATCGATGATGAAGATTGCTGTCATTGATATGAAATGTCATTGATAATCATTTCCCAGCCAACTACCTGAAATAATTCTACTATAAATAGATTTCCATTTGAACAAGCCCTTAGCCAAAGGTAACAAAATTACTTATAGTGCCGACTTACTTACGAGCACAGTAAATTTTTCCATAAGGGGTTATTAATAAAAAAACAAGTGCAATAAACTAATAATAATTTATTAAACTCGATATAGCATATACAAATTAAAAATTTAAAAAAATCGAATCGACGAAGAGAATAGTAATGTTATTATTAATTTTAGGGTAAATTATAATAAGAAAATTAATTTACCAGTCGATATCCTGAGGGATTTCGATAAAAAGACCATTTATTCATTATATTAGCTGTATCCTTAGACTTTATAACGTCTAGACGAATTTGCAACAGACTTTCCAAGTCGCATCAAGTGGGTCCGATGTTAAATTGTCGAATTTGAGGGCTTGAAGGCAGGTCTCAACATCTTCTTCCGGTTCTAAAAGACGTATATCAAAATAATTAAAATGCCAAATATTAAAAGAACATTCGAATTTACCATAATCAGTTCCATGCCTCGACTTGTTACTATGTTTTTCTTCTTTTCGTTTTTATCTTCTGAAACATATTTGGAAACCGCTGTTTTAATGAATACCCACACCAGAGATCTCACACAGCGGAATTTGATTTGACAACACAACAAATAAACTACAATACGATAGGACTTTTATTTAGAATATTTAAAATATTGAAGAGAACACTTACCGCTCTAATGAAACTAAAGCCTCACTGAATAACTCAACCACACAGACGTTATTAAAGTGCCAAAGTAACCGATCAACATGGCGGACATTTAAGCCCTAATATTGTATTCATGATATTAATAACCGCGTATATTAATATAATGTAGTGTGTTCGTTGTATTAATAACAGTGTTCATTGTCACAATGTACAACTCATTAATCAATGATGATATGTGTTATGATGTATATTAAAGTTTCAGCACTAAAATAAAGAACGCATTCATTGGAACAATGAAAATCTTACATTAATTTAATAACCAGATTTTCATTATATTGATGAAATTAGATTCATAGTATTAATAAATCTGACATCGATCTATGATTAACAAATCATTATATTAATGAAACAACAGTTAATAATCAATGTTCATTATTATTATGAACAATATTTTTTTCAGTGTATGAATCTAAAGAAGCTACACACAGATATGTCCTAGCCCTCTTGGTTTCTGAAATACAGAAATACAGGGCGAATTTGAAAATATTGTATTTTTCACTCCCCTCGTATCTCAGTTGCCGATATGTTATCGAAAAGACCGGCGGCAAGGTTATTCTCTCGTGCTGCGTTAACCATTAGAAAACACAGAAATCGCCTCAATAATGAATCTGCACGATGTTTGTTATGCCTAAAAGACTGGGTGAAAAACAAAAACATTTGCGACCGAGAATTACTTGTTTTCAAAATTAATGTTAAGTTTTTGGTTTTTCTTTTGTGTTATATATATAATATACTAATTTTCATAAACAATGCAAAATAGTTATTTATGATATAAGTGCTAAAAATGGTATTTTATTTACCACGTATTTTTTCTCCGCGTTCGGCGTCGTGTCCCATCTCTTCGAACAAAATAAAATCACTTCTAACACACATATCATACTCTAGTTTTTCTACAAACAAGTTTATGCTCGAGTATATCAAATTACTTTTTACTTTGTCATTCTGATTAATCAAATTAATTATGAAGTTTATGGTTGCTAGGGTAATTGAAAGATTCAAACCATTCGATCATTTGTTGTCAACTAATATCAAATTTGTGCCTCAACTCTTGTAAAATGATGAAAAGAACTCGCTAATAGAATTATTTTTGATTTATTACCCAGCAAGTCCAAGGATCAGTACGAGTTTTCATATAATCGACTGGAATAACTTATTCCAATTGTAATTTCACTAATTGTACATTTAATTTGAGTAAATAATTATTTTACATTTTTTTTTCAATTATCGCTTCCCTGTTAAAAGTAAATCACGTGAATCAAATTACTTTTACCATCAGTGACATAATGTCATATTTTAGGCACTGACAGCATGCGTTAAAAATTACATTTTTACTGACGTTTGTAGAAAAAATGCATTATTTAACTTTTAAACATAGGCGGCAGATTTAAATTAGGAAATCGAAACAATCGAATAGTTTATTCGACATCAAATTTTGGTTATTGGCTATTCCACGCTAGTTTCTGAGTGTGAAATTATTGAACCAGTGCATCAAAAATATCAATATCCTGTTATTTAAAACGAACACAAGTTCGTATTCTTTTATTAAGATAACACAATAAAAAACAAAATAATATTGTTAAATTAAATTAAATAAAATAATAATACTCGCGTTTAAACTCGATTGATTTGTGTTAAAAAGTTAAATAATGCATTTCTTTACCATAGTTATGAAAACAAGTATAGAGTATATGTAGGTATTATATTTTTAGAAAGCTCATAACAAAAAAAATAAAATAAAATAAATAATATGCCGAGTCCCCATTTAAAAAAAACATATGTTTGAGTCATATTTCGAATAAAAACTAGTTCCGCCACTGTATTCTATATGAAAAATAGTGTAAAGTTCTGTAAGATTTGAATCATCTGCTGTTGATTTATACAAAACTCTCTAATTACATTTTTTTCTTGTTACAGGCAGTTTGGTATCATGTCAAAATGCCCCAGTATTCGTTAATCAAGACATATCTGCCCAAATAGCTACGCCTGTTGTGAAAAATGACAACCTCGTTACTCAGACAGTGTATGGTTTTCTTGACTTTACAACAACCATTGGTAATACGGTTATGGTGTTTTCGCCGCAGAGTTCATCAGCAGCTGCAATAGGTAAATTATTTTGCGTTAAACAGTAAAGTTTCGTAATTTACCTTTTATAGCGTATAACCCAATTATAAAGTTTGTTTAATCCCGTGTTCTAAAACCATTAATCCATAATAATTTATAGGAGATAAAATGCACAGTTAAGCAAATTTCGTGGTAATGCTGTTAATATTAAAATATTGTTATTAAAAATATTAATATTTAAAGATAAAGATTGAGAATATACCGATCTGGTCATCGAAACTGCGTGGTCTGGATTTTAACGTGTAAGACAGTGATGTAGACAGCTTAAATGAAAAATTAAATGTATTAAAAAGAGATAAAAGTTAGTTTAATACATTTCTTCTATGCTGTATTGCCGGATTTTGTATCAAAATTTCAAAGCGCACAAGTAGGTGTTTGCGAAAAATGTTGCATCTGGGGTTAGAACTTTGTTTCATAATTAGTTAGATTCTTAAACCAAACTGTTTCATAATTGATTCTTAAACAACTGTATAACAGAATAGTATATTATTGAATGAGCATAATGGTAGCTGTTATTCACGCGGATGAAGTTTATGCAAGTAGAATACTGGTACTTTATCCAGGACTATCAAAAAAATTTAGATAATATTAATATAACTTTTTATTTTTGATGTCAAAAAAATATTGTACGAGTATAACGAGTAAGTAACATGGAAACAAAACATTGAAATTTTCTTTAACTAGGGAGCTAACTAATTTTATTTTGTGCGTACAATCGCATTCCAAGCCGGTTTGGATCGAGCACAGCTCTTGTTTGGAGTTTGGATCGAGATATCCGTGAAAGCGGTGAATAATGAAACCATTATTCACTAGTGAATAATGAATATTATTTATTTCATAAACGCATGTATAATAATCAAATTCAGTCGAGGATAAACAAGCATTATTGAATAGCTTAGGTATATTATTTTATCTTATTATTTTATTTCTCGTACAAAACCGGCAATAGTCTTTGGCGCTTTTTATTTTGTCTCTCTGTCTGTGAACTGGTCGTATATAATTTATCTCAGTATGTATTGTATGCATTAAAGTACAGACCACGGAAATAAAGTGACCAGGGCTAGTATGTGATACAGTAAAATTGATATATCAGTAATGTCATCAACAATAACTAGTAAAAGTCCACTTTTACTGATTTGATAACTAACACTACGCCAGTATAAGTTTAACAACTGATTTTAAAACATATTTTTACTAGGCAAGCATTAGACGTATAAACATTCAATTTTAAAATCAAGGCATTCAAAACAATCAAATTCGTATTAGAATAAAAAAATCTAGAGAATCAAGAAAAGCAAAATTGAAACCAAAGTAAATTAAACTCATTTATGCATCTTCGTGTCGATTACCTAGTCATTACTATTATTATGAAATATATAGGTCATTCATTGTCCTTGAAATGTTATTTGTTCCAACTTTCCCCAACGCGCTTCCTGTTATACAATAGAATGATTTTTACTGACAACCAGCGGCGTGTAGTTCATGGAAGCAAGGGAAGCAGTGCTTCCCCTAAACAAATTGCAAAACATCATCTTTTAAAATGTAATTGGTTGGCCATATTTATTATTTGAAAATGAAAACGGTCTCTGGAATAAAACTGGTTTTTCCGATTTAAACAATTTCCATAAAGCTGTAAAACGACAGATTATATCCAAAGCACATTTGCAGGCCGTCATAAAAGAAAAAGTCTTTGGCAAAAACAAAATCGGAGACGCCCTTAATGAGCAGTTGGAAATTAGACACAGCCAACACAAAAAACTAGTCGATAAAAATAGGCAAATATTAAAAAGATTTATCGATGTCGTTTGTTTTTCACGAACAGATATTTTTTTTATTAAGCAACAAATAAACTGTAATTTTAAGAAGGCGCCCATTCTTCTCAAAGAGACCTGGTTTACATTAAAAAGTAGTAGAAAAAACCAAGACTTTGAGTCTTTTCTCTACTTCTTATTAATTTAAATAAACTGTAGATTTAACGGTTTAAATGATTTTAAATTCCTCGAGCTCTGCAATTTTGATGCATATAAAGGAAAAACTTTTCCAGAAGATGCGTTTACATCTGTTCTTCTTCATTATGGTCAGTTCTTCGACCGAGTGTTACTGCGATCTGAACTAAAAGTGATTTACGAAACTAATGACATGAGTGCAACAAATAACGCTAGAGAACGAATGCAAATTTTAAAAGACAAGAAGCTAGAAGATACCTACATCGAAGTTTCGAAATCAGTAGAACGCAATTTTCCAACACTTAAACGTATAAAAAATTTGGTGAGAAATTCAACGGATCAGGAGAAACTTTCACAATTATCGCTTTCCCAAATCATGTCGGAGCATTCCTTTTTTATGATGACGTAATTGACGAATTTGCAAAAAGTGATCGAAGAATCGAATTACATATAAAAATAGCAAGTTTCTAAAAATTGCTTTCCTAACTTTTAATTTTCAAAATTTTTTAATAAATTTTATTTTGACCCAGAATTAACCAATATAAACAACATTAAGTACATATTACTCTCACTAGCGACTGCTAATAAAAATTGCTCTTTAAAATACAAAATTCACATCAATGCGTAATTATTGTTCTGTAGAAGTTTGTGTCTAAAATTACAGTATTTAAAACTTTTTTCATAGTTTTCTAGTACTAGTTAGAGACGTTTTAATATTTATTTTAGTAGAGGCTAATATCTATTGTCTCTCATTTTGTACTTTTTTAAATGTTTTAATCTTTTATAAATAGTCCTACATTAATTTTGAAACATCTCTATTTACAGAAAAGCCGAAGGACGTGTCCTCAAACAAGATCATCGACACCAAACCGGCCGAATCGCCACGAGCTCAAAACCAAATTGTTAACATAAAACCCTCTAAAACTCAACAAACCACGAAGAAAACAGAAATAACGTCGGTGGTCCAAGTAAATGCAGCAACGAAGGACAAAATTCCTAAAGCCTCGACAAAGGTGGAAGTGAAACCGTCCGCGTCGACCAAAGTGAACGTTATCGAAAACAAATCCTCCACTCCGAAGCCCAAACAAGCCCCGATAATTATAAGCAAAGTGGAGGTGAGAGAAGAGGCTAAGCCGAGCGTGACGAAGGCGCAACAGCAAAGTGTTATTACCAAAGTGGAGGTTGTTACCCAACAGCCGAAATCGGTGAGTTCCCCCACTTGATAAACGAAAGCTTTTGATACGCTCACCCCTGCATCTCACTATGGTAGAGTGCTTTTAGATAGGCGACTTTGTGTTTTAATTGATTTTAAATAGTAGAGAAGCCTGTGGATTGCGAAGCTGCTTCTTTTTTACTTCTTGTGATTTTCTTTTAAACTGAGCGAAATAGATTATTTTTGGGATGGGTCCATCAAATTCTGGTTTATTGTTTAATGACTTGCCGATGTCTAGACAAATATAATATTGTCTTCCTGTGACGTGTCCAGTCCTGAGAAGACAATACAATTGTCGAAACGTAGACTAGTCACTAAAAAATAAAACTGAGTTTCGTTTGACCCAGATCGAACAAAAAAAACAATAAATATAAAAAATTTTGCATAGTTTAAAAGGTACAGGATGTTAAAACTTAGATAATATAGATTAGAAAGTCAATAACAGCCCCGAAGATTTTTGCAACAAAAAAAATATGTCACAAACTAAAAACAGTGTGAAATAAAACAAATCAACGAAACCAAATAGCATCAAATTAGAACTGCATTACAATCGCTTTCTCGGGTGATTACTGGTTCGATACGTCTTGACATAGTGTCAACTAATGTTTTGAAGTCAACTGACTTAAATATATTCTAGATTTCTTGAAGAGGAGTTCGGGAACAATTCTGGAACATTTCTTGCCGGATTTTATCGAAACTTTTTCTTCATGATATTACACAAAATTTCAATCAGCGACGGATTTGGGCTACTGGACGTCAATTTTAAGAATAAAATATTGTTTTCTGATAACCAACCATATATTTTTTTCGCCATATGACAAGCGGCACAATCTTGTTTGAAGATTTTTAGTTTTTTTTATTTTTGATCGTATTTTCAGACTTCAAAAGAGAGCAGTTCGATATTTATTGGGACTGAACAGTAGAACTCACTGCCAGAATTTCTTTAAAAATTTCAAAATATTGACTCTTCCTTCTTTATTCATTTTTGAATCAGTTTGCTCAATCCGCAAGCACATATCTGCTATTCCCGAAAGGCCATCTCATAACTATCCACTTAGGAATGCGGAGCACGATCTTTATCAGCTAACCCCGAGCTCAGAACTAGTTAAAGGCTCAATACTGTACAATGCCAAAAAAATGTACAATCATCTGCCTTTGAATATCAAGTCGCTTTCATTCTTTCCCGCATTTCGCAAAGCTCTAAAATCATACTTACGGGAGAGAGCCCTATATACGGTAAACGACTTTTTTGTTGATGTTTAATTATGAACAATTTTGAATTTTAAAATTTTGATCATCTCACACACTGGTAAAAAGTCAAGTATTTAATATTTTATAACTCTAAAATTATATCTATTTACTGCGTACTGTTCTGCAATTGTCCGTGTATATTCTTTTTGTTATTTTAATGACTTAAATTTTTTTGAATTGTATTATTTGTATTGTGTATTTTTTGTTGTTTGTATTTTTTTGTGCTTTTGTTTGTTTTGTGAGTGCTTTGTCGATAAAGCCGTTTTGGCTTTTTGTACAATAAAGCGTTGTTTAATGTTGTTGTTGTTGTTGATGCATTTGATATTATTTAAACGCGTGTGTTCAATTTGTACATGCGTTAAGTTACCGTTAAGCGCATTAATACACTTATTACCTAACCTAACCATTCTTGAAACCACCTAAAGTGTAATTCCCACTCCATTAGCTGACATGAATCCAGAAATCGTAACAGAATCCTGAAACTTAACTTTCATTTTAAGCTAGTAATTTTCGTGTCATTAAGCCGAAACACTTTTTTCTTAATTCTTATGACACGACTCTTATTATCACCAACGCAAATCAAATATAGCTTCATCGCTCCAAATAATAGAATTCCATTGGTTCGGAGACCAACATTTTTCTTCCCTGGCCCATGCTAATCCATTTTTCTTCTGAATGTTTGTCAATAAGGACGTGTCTTTCGCCTATGAAGTATTGGATTAAAAACGAACAAAAAAAAACAATAATAATTTATGATCACAAAGTTTTTTGGCAGCTTAGTAACAAATTGCTCTAAAAAACTGTTTGGTTTGGTTTCCTATTGCCTGATTTCATAATAATTTCAATTCCTTATAATTGGCACCCCGATTTTGCTTAATAGAATATTCAGGAACACTAACAGAAAAAAAATTGTAAGAAATATTCTAATACTTTGTATTGCCTGCCTTGGCTGCTATAACTGCCTGCATACGTCCGTTCATACTGTCATTGAGGCTGCATATATCATATTGCATTATGTTTTCCCATTCTTCTTTAAGGACCAAGCGAATTTCATATAATGAAGCTGGTACCTCTAAGCTGGTACCTCTACGCTGGTACCTCTACGCTAGTACCTCTACGCTGGTACCTCTAATGTACCTCTAAACCGTACCTCGCGACCTCTAAACCTCCTGCCAAGCATTTCCCAAACGTCGAACATGATGGGCAGTTCATAATAGTATATAGTTTACAATAATCACAAAAGCCGCCTTGCCACATTAAAAAATAACTTCAAAAAGAAATGATAACTGAAAAAATTGCAAATTGTGGTTGTCATTTGGCCCTTAAAAATTAACCAAGGCATATATTGACACAATCCAAAAAATAAAATGCTCAGGAGACATGGTTCTCACCGTAAAATTATATTTTAGGAAAATGTACACACGAAATTATTGCACAGTGTGTTTTAAAGTTAGGGTAAAAACAACCCCTTTATTAACCCTGTATAATACGCCAAATACTAAAGTTTATAAAAAAATGAGTTTACGAATTAAAGTTGATATAATTATATACAGCTTGCTAAAAAAATCATGGAAATAGGGCTAAAAATAGCAAAAATATAACACTTTAAATTTGGCCACAAATTTCTCCGTTGCGTTCTTTTGCATCTTTTGAGTGTATACGTTCCTATTGTAAGTCTTTCTACACCTAAATAACATGCTTGTGTATATCTTTGGAAACTTACATATTTATATAAAGGCCCCAGGGCATTTTATATAAAGATATAAGTCCCCTATGCGAGCTAAGTTTACCACACTCAAAAGATTAGAAACTCAATAACAGCCACTAAGATTAATCCGCCAACATTTCCCATTAGCCTAACTCCGTCGTCTTTTGCAGATTATCGCCAGCAAAGTGGAGATAGTGACCGAGGCCGAGCCGACTCGAGTGCACAGCGTCGTCCAAGTCAAATCCAACGACGACAACGAGGAGCAGGACGAGGAGGAAGAAGAAGAGGACCAAGACGACGAACCGGCCGTCATTATAGGCAACAACATCGCCGAGCCCGAATACGATTTCCTGTCCAGACAGCCGTCGGAAGTCGTCGAGGAGACGTACAAAGTGATAAACTTGAGGCCGAGCTCCAAGTTTCAATTGAAACCCCGAACCGCAGCTGCTGGCGGGGCAGGGGGAGATGTCAGAAACAAAGCCGCCGCCAAGAGGACGGATAATCCTCGGCCGACGGGATTGGTCTCCAAAATGGAAGGTGAGAAAGTTTGAGTGAAATGTTTGCTTTGCTCGATTTTGAATAAAATAAAAGAAGTACGATGTAGTTTTAAGTAAGTACATGTGTTGAAGTAAAGACTGGTTTAAATTAAGTCTTCTAATTGTACGACGCGACGGCTCTTGGCTGGATCTGCGCTGGACTACGTCGTTTACACGTTTACGGTATGCATTTATACATTCCGTACATGTATACGGCACCTAGCACAATCCCATTGGTCAGATTTGAATTTTAAACCAATTAAATCCCGAGTGTCATACGCGAGTATGGAATGTAAGACAGTGCCATGCGCACTACCTGGTATTTATGCTTGCAGCAGAAAGTAACGCCTGGCTATAGCTAATCTTGCAAGAGTAGCTGTGGCTCCGTGACTGAGGCCATCGCTTAGTGAACGAAAGGTCCGTGGTTCAAATCTCACGCCGGATCATAACTTTTTAAATATTTATAGCTGCCAAGTAGTAAATTATCAGTTACCTTATTTAGGAATTTATAGAAGAAGTAGTTTTCACTAAAGAGCAAGAGAACGTATATCATCACAATTTTTTTCATTTTTACTAACAGTTCGACAAGAATGATCCTTTTAGGTAACCGTTTTCAAATCGCTTAGCGCAATAGGTAAAGACGCGCATCAAATGAGAATACCCAAATCGGTAGTCAAGTCCGAGCTAAGCGGACATTAACGTCATATACGTTGAGCGTCTTAAAGCGCTTAGCGTTTTGTAAGTTACACAATTCGGGCCCAGTGCTGGTAGAAAAGTCTTTACTGACACGAGAAAGTGTTTACACGGTGACACTACCATGTCAATGCTACTTTGAAACTGGCAGGCGTACCAATTAAACTAACGCCAGATAGTGGATACTTGTAGACTCCAGTGTATCTCCAGACAAGAATGCACGCGACTGTTGACATTAATTGCTAATTAAGCGCATAACCGCATAAACGTTAAGTTGGGCAATCCTTTAGATATATGATATGAGAAATTCAATTTTAAAATCGATACATTCATAGCAATTAAATTCGTATTAAAAAAAGAGAGAAACTCGAAAGAAAACAAACAAAAAGGTGGAAACCAAAGAAATCAAAAAACACTTGTCGAGACATTTGTCTAAATTTCTTTTCGATTTCATATAGAATTAATTTAGATATACTTACTCCCATACAAATCTAAATTTGGAGGCAGAGGAGCTATACTTTTTATAATTTTCTGTTTTTCAAATTGAATTTTTGCTTGCTCCTCGTGTCGTCAAAATGAAAAAAAAAATGTCTTTAAAAACATGACCTTTAAATCACCAATAATCGGAAAATAGCATCCGAATTGTGAAAAAAATTATTTAATTAAAAAAAATGATTAAAAAAAACGCCTCCTCCGTACATAGAGAAGCCACACTTCAACCACACTATCAACCTTATGATAAAAGAACGTAGGGCAAAATACTTAAACAGCATTTTAATTTTCTACATACGATAAAAAAAAACGGCGTCAAGGACGGCTGAGGAATGACAATCGATAATAATTTCTTCGAGGTCAAGCCCTAGATGGCATTTATTGGCTCCTACTTTTCTTTATTTTTTATTGGCGCTTTCTGCCAGTTGGCTTGAAAATGAAGGTTGTAACTGATTTTTAAATATTCGAAATAAATTTGTGTGTCTGAAAACGGTCTATTCTTTCCAGTGTGAATTTTTGACAACTTGTATATTATTAATAAAAGATGTCTAAAGATTAACCTCGACAAAATTATTATCAATAGTCATTCATCTGACATCTTTGACAGCACTGTTTCATTATATAATTCAGTTTATTATTTACTATTAAATATACAGGAATGGTTGTACATGATGGTATAATGACTTCCTACGAAACCAGCGTCATCGGTACTTACATCAACGGAAAATATGCCCAGGTCTTGCAGAGTACCTCGCACGTATATAATTCGCCTAAAGACCAACCCAGACAAAGAATAACGCCGAGTCAAAGTTTGAGGATTTTGAAAACAGCAGCTCCCTCGTTAAAATCAAGCAAGGTAAGTATATATTTCTGATTTTGTCAATAATCACTGAGTAAAAAGACTAAGGAAGAAAAGAGGTTTCAATATTATTTTATTATGGATGAGAAAAGACGTTTTTTTCCAATATCTTACAGGTTTTGTTTTACGTTTAATAACTCTAAACGAGGATTATATTAATTGATAATGTTATATCATTCCTGATTGAAATTGTTGACTGTTCCAATTTTACTCGTTTGATCGGCATTAAATTTAAGAAAATCGAATTTTATAGACTGTCAAGACTAGCATAAAAGCAATGCAATAATAAATACTATGATTATTTTTTTGAGATTATTTTAATTTCGTTTTCCGTAATAATCCGAGACTAATAAAAACAAGGTAATGGAATGCTGGAATAGCTGGGTTTAAACTGAAGTGAATTAAAAAATATAGGTTAGGTTACGTGCTTGTAATAAATTTTCATAATAAAATGCATATTAAAACATCATAAACTAATTTTATTCCATAAAAGTGTTTGTTAAAAAGTATCCAATATACAATAACTGCATTTGAAATTAGCAGTTCTATATATTTTTATAAATTTAAGAAGCAAAATCTACCTTCCATATTTCTAATCTTGTTTTAAATTCCGCTGTTATGTAAGTATTCCTTTTCTATGTTGAACACAAAATTAAATTTGACTTCTTTCTTAGCCTTTTTATTGATTATGAATATTTACTAGAAGTACTTTTTGCAGTTTTTGAACCAACCGTAAACCTCAAATTATTTTTTCCATTCTTTCATTAGTCAAGAATAAAGACTTGGGCATAAATCGTACGATATTATTTTTTAAGATACACTATAAAAATATACGTATTTTCGTTGGAAACAAATTTATCTTATAGTACAAATAATTCCAGAAATCGCAGCAGCATGTCGAACCAGCTCTAGCTGCCTCTATTAATGAAGATGTCTCGGTTTCGTCAGGAGACCATTTCAAAGGACAGAATTCAATAAAAAGTACGAGAAAATCGAGCAAAAGATCGAAAAACCGGTCAAAAGAAAACAATTCCGCCGAACAGAGAACAGATAAGGATTCTTCTAATCAAGGAAGCCCCAAAAAATCCAGCAAAAATAGATCATCTTCGAGAAATTCTAAGTAAGTATTGTTTGAGTCTTTGTGAGCATCCCACTGTACAAATTCTTATAGAAATTATTAGGTAGAAAGCACCTCTTTTTTTCTTCTTTACAACTAGATCTCTTTAACCTTTTTATCATATAGATTTTTCTTATTTGGAATAATGTCTAATAAAAACGGCTTTACTCGAAAATTTGTCGCTATCTTGTATTTTAGAAACATTAAAAACTATATCAAAATGTTTTTAAGTTAGGTTTTGTATTACAAAATATTCATATACAATGTTTTTAGCATTTTCATTATAAAAACTTTAAGTGATACAATATTTCTTATTGGCTTCAATGAGTTCTTTTGGGAAGCTTAATATTAAAAGTTAAGAAAAGTAAAGATTAATGTTTCCAGATACAGCATTTATCAAGTAAAAATTAATGTAATAATAAAAGTATTTTGAAAAGTCAGTATCAAATTTTAATCGTTTGGCATTATTTTTAAAATAGCTCTTAATCAAAAGAGAAAAAGTAAAATATGTTATTAAAACATAATGAAAAAGTTTTGTATTTCTTCCTGACTCATAGGTGATGAGTCAGGAAGTCACTGATAATTTGTTATGTTTTTGTAGTCTATAGTATAGTTATATACCGGATGCGTCTCAAAAGCGGCTCACCCCTATAACTTTTTTTATTTTTTGAGTTAAATAAATGAGTTTTGGTATATTAGTATATGACATACATTAGGATTGATTGACGTATTCAATTGTTTTCGGTCACTGCAACTTTTAATTGTGAAATGGCACCCTCTCTGAATAGAATGTTATATTATATGTCAACTTTTGACATTTTTGCATATGGTTTATTTGACATTATAACTTGCGGTTCGTAATGAAAATTTGACCCGAAATACCACGTGTGTGGTATCAAATTATTCATAAAAAAATGCTTTTTTCAAATATGCTAATGAATCACCCTTGTTCGATTTGAAAAAATTGATATATGATTAAGAATACGATTTGAGATGATTGCATTTTCTAACTGGCCAGGACAAGACACTAAAAACATTAGATGATCAAATCTATTTTTCCAAGGCTCCTTGATTAAGAATTAGTGTTTTTAACATATCCATGGAACTCTAGATTGAATTTTAAAATACGATTTTTGATTAAGCGAGAATGTCAGAAGTTGACATATATGTCCTTCTATTCAGAATGTCATTTTCTGTCGAATAAAGTAAAAAAATGCTGAGGGTGCCATTTAAAAATTAAAAGTTTTGTCAATTAATCCTAATTTATATCATATACTAATATACCAAATCTCGTTTTTTATCTGAAAAAATAAAAAATTTATAGGGGTGAGCCACTTTTGAGACGCACCCGGTATAAATAGGAAAGCTAGAAAACTCTATAATAGTTTAATTAAAATTTCCGTTTTTTTTTAATATTATATTCTGTTTTATGGCACCTGGGTGTTAAGAAAAATATCTTAATTGAATGTATTATTAAAATTGGCATGAAAATCTTCTATGCTAGTTGACATTATCTTGCACTTTAGTATTAGTGGACTTCTTCAAAACCAATAAATTATAAAGAAAAACTGCATGTGTTGTAATATAATACCGTAAAAATATGAGTTTAGAATTGTTATTTAAACTTTTCTTTGATTAATAATAACAGCTGCAAAATTGATTCAACAGCTTGCCAACTCATTTCCATTCACCCTGTTCTGTTAGTTAGTTTGTCTGCCATATAACAGTATGTCCATGGATTGTCTTTCCAAAGAGAAAAACATTATTAGTATTTTTTTGAGAAAAATGCCGACTTTGTAAAAATTTTTGCTTGTTCTAAAATGATAGTCCCGTTCATACTTATTCTGTTTTAGAGAAAAATAATAAAAATATGAAAATATATTTGATTTTTTTCTAAGCTTAGATTTCTAAGACCTAAATTAAAACGCGTTTCTATAGTAATATAAGTCTGTTTTCTCATGCTTTGATTACAAAATATCATCGCTTTGATAGATGGTAATTATTAATCACTTTCTCCGTAGCAATCAACTGATGAAACTTGTTTCTTTAATATGTTAAACCACCGAAAAATAAGATTTTAGTCAAAATTAATAATAACCTAATCAAAGAACAAAAATGAAATGATATTGCCATTGATTTTTTGACACGTTTTAATTTTAAGAACTTTTAACTGTATTCTCATATTTTATTTTATTTTCCTCAAAAACAGCATGAAAATTTGATAAAGTTTAAACGGGACGTTTTCGAATAAGCAAAAACTTTTATGAAGAATGAATTTTTCTAAAAAAGTTTTTCCTTTTGTAAAGACAAACTCTACTGATTGGATAATACCGAACCATAAAAAAAAACAAGTGTGTTAACTATTACCGGACATACTAGCTATCAAATAAAAACGTAGATTTAGCATGTGATGTAATTTAGCTGCATGATGCACTCACACCTGGAACTAACACTTGTAAATAAATACACAGACATCACACGTCTTCACAAAGACAGTCAAAATCTGGTCGGGGCAATAGAAAATCTTCCAAATCTTCCAAATCTACTACTCCTCCATCTGCACACAGTGAAGACACGGCTCAGACGCCATCTGTTAAGCGGTACAGCAGTGGAAATAGGAAAAAGAGTAGTAACAGCAGATCCACATCTACCACTTCCAATGCGTCCAACGAGGATAAGAACAACAATGGAGGATTTAACCGAAGAGGATATAAACCCAAAATTCAAGCATCTAATGTGGAATCGAATGTACCATCGACAACTTTATACAAATTTAAGTTGAATAGGTAAGTAATAACAGGCTTTCTTAGTGAGGTAACCATAGACTTAAAATAAAATATAGACTACAACGTGGACAAACAATCTTTTTTGTACACATGTTTACTTCTGGGTACAGTCGACGGAGCCTTCCTCATCTAGCCTATGTTGTCACGTCTTTAATATTATCAATATTTTTTTTCTTGTTATACACATATATTGAGATATTAATACTACAGTTTAATAAAGTAGGTTTTAATATTCCATAGATGTATTAAATAGTCCTTGTACTACTAAATTATAAGTCGGATACTGTTTAAAAAGGATAAGTTCTTTACAATATGACAACACCGATTAGAGGCGAGGGAGCCTATTCATTCATTTATTACCGTACGCGTACCGGTAGTACGCGTCGCACGTGTGCGGTAAAGCTTTGTTGCCGCTATGTCCTCGGCTGTATTAACGCATTTTCTTAGCTTGTAGTTCTTAAGTGTTTATTTTATTGACTTTTTCTGTTCAAGAACTATAAAATATGGTTCGCCAGTGCCAAATTTGCAAGAAATTTGACTTAAATAATCCATTTAAGTTTCGAAACGACTTTTGACCGGTAGGAAACTCTCAATTTACCCATTAGGAGTCAGTGGCGTTGTTGTAGAAAGGCTCTTGTTTAGATAATATCGTCCCATTGCTGCCCCCAAGTCACTAAATTACTTTTTATTACTTCCGAGAAAAATGCGTCTAAAGATGAATTTCATTGCATAAAGATGTTATAGTTAGTAACTATTCGGTGTTAAAATAAAACATAAATAGCCAGAAATCGTAGTTAATGACTTTTGCAATCGATTCTCCGCTTCAAAACATAGTTAGTGATTGAATTTGGTTGTTCGGAAAAATGTTAGTTAGTGACTTTTGGCAGCAATGGAACGATATTTTAGTAAAATGTAAAATCTGAATTTTTTCTCTTACATTACATTATTTACTTACTTACATTGTAACAAAATCATAATTATAACCCTGTTAATAATTAATAATGTTTTTATTAAAAATATATTCCGGTTTATTCTAAAATTATCTTCAGAATCTTCTTCGTCTCAAAACTGGCTCACCCCCTATAACTTTTTTATTTTTTCAGATAAAAAAAACAGATTTGTATGTTAGTAGGTATATGACATAAATTAGGATTTATTGACGTATTCAATTGTTTTTGGTCTCTTCTGGTTCATCTTTTGATTTTTAAAGACACCCTCGGTATATTGCTACTTTATTCGATAAAAAATGACACTCTGAATAGAATGACATATCATATGTCAACTTTTGACATTGTCGCTTAAAAACAAATCCTATTTTAAATTTCAATCCAGGGTGCCATGGTGTTGTTAAAAACACTAAGTTTTAATCAAGCACCCTTGGAAAAATAGTTTTGATCGTCTAATAGGTTTCGTGTCTTGTCTAGGCCGGTTAAAAGATGTACAAATCGTATTTTTAATCATACATATGTCAATTTTTTCAAATGGAACAAGGGTGACTCATTAGCATATTTGGAAAAAGCATTTTTTTATGAATATATTGATACCACACACTTGGTATTTCGAGTCAAATTGTCGTTATGAACCGCGTGTTACAATTACAATTAAACCATATGCGAAAATGTCAAAAGTTGACATATGATATGTCATTCTATTCAGAGTGTCATTTTCTATCGAATAAAGTAGAAATATACCGATGGTGCCGTTTAAAAATTAAAAGTTATAGTCATTTCCGGTGAAACAGGAAGTGACCAAAAACAATTGAATGCGTCAATCAATCCTAATTTATGTCATATACTAACATACGAAATCTTGTTTTTTGTTTGAAAATATAAAAAAAATTATGGGGATGAGCCACTTTTGGGACGCACCCGGTATAATAAAGACAGTACCGAGTTAAATAAATGTATCATTTTCATTTTATCCACTTCCTATCACCTTCCTTGCTTTAATGGAACAGATTTATGTTTTCTCTAATTTACATAAGACATCACTTAACCAGAAAAAAAATTACAACAATCATATTTTTTTTCTCTCCCTGTCGCCGATTCTATTATATCTGTGGAATAGATCCTGTTTTGATTAATATTAGGGGTTGTAAATGTTTGACTAAAATTAATAATTTATTATTAATTTCAAAAATTACGTAATTTCGATTATAAAATATCTTCTATAACGTGTATTTAATTATTTTTATCCTTTTTGGACTCTAAGACCTTTTTTCTAAACTTTTATTTAAAAAACCTGTCCTAAATCTTAATAAAATATAAAAAAGATTAAATTCGATATATTTTTAATTTAATTATAGCTTCATTAAAATAAAAAAATTACCCGGCTATGATACGGAGAGTTCAGGTGTACTTGAGAAACGAAAGACAGTGTCACACAGTGTTGTGTTTCTCGGCAGAGTCGCCAGGGAACGACCGTTACGACAGAGACAACCTATCTATGGCTCGTGTCGCACTCGTTATAACCTAAAACAATAACACAACAATAACAAGACATTGTCTGACCGCATGTTCCAGCTATTTATGAATGAGATGCTCAGTCTATATTTTATTTTAAGTTATGGAGGTAACTGATTAGTCTCACTCCATTTGCTTAGCTATATCATATTTTCTGTTAATCTATTTTTGAGTATATATTATTAAATATTCCAGAAAATTGTAATTATCTCTGATAGAAAAGTCTAGTTACAATACCAACAGCTGTATTTTAATGGATATATTACAGACCAAAAAAAGTCTACATTCTAAGTGGACGGATACATTAACTAGCTAATGTATAAATTTACTTATGTGCCTAAATAATGCATTATTCCTTTTAATGCTATGAAAATTTAAATGGAGAATTCCGGTTTTACTTTATTCGAATAAATAAAACAAAATCGGGCTAGTTACTCCATTTATAACGACTGGACCGATTTAAATGATCTCTGATTTGTTGGATTAGTCTTCGAATAAGCCCGAATAGCATAATAATTATTCAAATATCGGAAACATTTACGACAAAAATTACGACAGCTCACGTCACGTACATTTATGGTCTGTCCAATGGCAAGATTCTTGACAGTGGTAGATGTGTCTGTCATTTTATTTTCAAAATAGTTTGTTTTATTTTACAATGAAATAAGTCGGTACAAGTGGATGGCATAAGACAAAATTTCTCTGTTTAAGCGGTTATTTCTTTGTAAAAGTAATCACTTCAGTGACAAGTGCGTAAATAAAAAATCTAATCGAGTTATATTATTAAAAACAATTACAGTATGTGTTAATACAAAACAAGCTAGGGTGTATTTAAAAAAACACCACATACTAAAAAAAGATATAAATAAGATTTCCTGCTTTCAAGCCGTGTTTCAAACTCAAGCAACTTCCTGCATTTATTGTTACATTGATCAATATAACTTATGCGAAAATAAAAAAAAAATAATATTGCAAAGGAATAAATAAAACAATTGTAATATATACCGTGCTAGCAACTGTTACTTTTAGGTCGGAACTTACATGTGTGGAAGTAAATCGCATAGGGATCTTATTAAGTCGTAATGAGAGAAATGCGACGGACGGTTTGCTGTTGCGGCGTTGCCGGTACGCCTTTTCCTATCAGATAAAGTAAAATCACGATCGCAAACCACTAATTTTTAAACGCCTTTTTTTTGAAAATATAATTAGATAAAATCATTAGATATGTTTCTGAGCATCTGAAATAGAATTATAAGAATATCGTTAGGGTAATCAATTATTTTTAATAGATTTTGAGACATCGATTCATTTTGAATTCAGAGTTCTAATAGCGCAACCACTGTCGAATACCAACTCAATTCCACTTATTTTTACCAAAAATGCATGTGTTTCTAACTTGCACTTAAAAATTTTCAAGCTCTGGGGAAAAGCACAACGACTCGTTAATAAATAAACAAAGTATGGCCATACGTAATTAAATCGTGAAGCTGAACGCATGATGTACACTTTTCTTATTCCTTTTTTTTGATGTGGTACTGATTGGGTCGACCGGTGGACTGCGACAAATCTGCTTATCCCCTTCCACGTCTCTTAGCAATGTGCGCAGTTTATCGGCTTATTTCGTGCGTTTGGCAACGTGTTTACTGTTCTCTCTTTGTTCAGTACATTATAAACGCATTGTGCACTTCTTACATATGGAAATCGCGATCCCAGACTAACCTTTGCCAGCCCTTAGTATATTGTGTTAATAATAACACTTACTGAATTTTATACCTCAAACGTTGGTTAATTAACTTTAATTTTTGTAAACCAGTACCTGTTGACATTATCTTTCTGCAGTAATAAAATTTATTGTTTACCTATCGTGTGATGCTATTTTACAAATACTTCAGTTTTTGGTATAATATACGAGATGTTATACAAACTTTATTTGTGACTAATACAACTATCTGGCCATAATCTCTGGCAAACTGTTTCTGGTGGTCTCTGGGCACCTTTTGTCCTTACAAAACTGCAATTCTTTCCCCATTTAACAGACCCCTAACTCCGGTAGTTTCCAAGATACCCATAGAGAGCCCCGTAAAAAACTCACCCTGTATATTTCCTCCTACTACCAACCGAAATATGAATATCTTAAACGTGCTGTAACACCAGATAGTGGTTCAGATTATAGTTGGTTTTGCCAATATAAGCTAGCGATTTTTTCGAAGAAGCATTTTTCACAGTATCAGTTGAAAATTAAATCCCAACGTAATGTTTTAGCTGGCTTAACATAAACTATTTGGGGTGGCTGCAACGACATCCTGTAATCCTGATTTTTATATATAAAAATCAGCTGTTTTAACAGCAGGATTACGGGACGTCTTTGCAGCCACCATTAAACACATATCTTCAATTAACAAGAATTTGGCCATTAACTTTTTATTTTATTATATTAAATATTAAATATAGCAGACATCGATATAGTTTACATCCCGACATCAATACCAAGTATTAGCTCGAGTACTAATCCTCCATATTAATAATTTTAGACACAGGGATGCATTCCGATTAGCACACACAAAGCTGTCTATGATGTCCTATAGATACGACTTATCCATGTGTAAAGTTGTGACACACACTCCCACATAGCCGGACATATGAATAGACTAGGCACAGCTACGATCCTATTGAGAATGAGCGCATAGGGATTAAGCTTAACGTCTAACGGCTCGGTGGCTACAGATCGAAATTTTCGAGTCAATCTTTACCCGAAGACCGGTTCGCTAGTTTCCTTTAGTTTTAGTGGTTCGGAAGAGACATTCAGATAAGGCTTTATAAGCGGATCTTCGTATGTGAGTGTGTGTGACTGAGTAGAACTGAAACTTCGCTTTGAAACCGTTGAAACTAAATGGATTGCGAGGCTAATCAGGAATGTACAGGGTGGTCGAAACTAGTTTGTTTTAACAGGGAGACCCTATTTCCTGACTAAATAGGGCAAATCCGATGTACAGTACGTCGCCGAATTGTCTTTAAAGAGGAAACACTTTTCTATTTTTATTAATGATATATAAAATAATTGCGGGATATAAAATCCCGCATTTTTTCATAGAAACAATTCTAAATATGTCAGGGTCGAATTTTATTGCCCAAATTTGACGCATTTCAAGTTATTTCCAGTTGTCTTGACACACTTCGGTTTACCTCGACCTATTTTCGATTCTTGAAAACCTTCGCCTGAAAACTACTAATCAGGAGGACGACGGGGGGATTTTTTAGCGTTTTTTTTTGCCTCGTTCAATTTTGTTTTGTTTTGAGCTATTTCCAAAACGTGGCGGTATCTATATCCAAGGCAATGGATTTTTTTTTTATAAATCTCAGTGAAATAAGTAAACCTAGACGTTTCTCAAATAGCTGTTGTTAAGATTGTTTTGTTAATTACATCTGGTTTTATCTTATATTGACATATATATTCCACAGAATTAATATTTGAACAAGCGTTTATTATATATGTCTAGTAGATATTTAGGAACAAAATTTTGCAGGAATATAATGCAGAAAAATAATTACAATATTTTTATGATTTAATTTTATTATAATGAATTAGTATATAAAATTGTATATGATATGTTTGTTTACGGCCTTAATTGATTAATATAACAGTAGTATTGCTTGATGAGTAATACTGGTAATATTATCAATATATCCGCTTGGGAAAATTATTAATTGACCAGATGTGAACAAATGTATGGTCCAAGGACATTATTTAATAGCAATGTTCTTTTATTGTTCTTAAGAGATATCTGTAAACGATACTTTTATTAGCACCCAACATGGTTTGATATAAATAAATTCAACTGGTATTTATTATGCAGGGATTTAGAAAATTAAAACTAGAAAAACAAAACCAAATTTGTAAAGTAAACTTAGCTACAGACTACAGTATAAATGTTACTTTACCATAACCGGAAATAATAAATAATTACACAATTTTTTTAAATAATTTTAGGCATATTTTGTTCATGAGGCGCAATACCGTGGATGATAAGCCGATAAATGGTAGACCGCTAGTTAGTCATTCTTTTATATTTTTTTACTATATTGTACTTAATAATATTAGACAATGATTAAAACTAAATATTCTTGTGTAACCTTCGAGGAATAGCCAATTTAATTTACCATCGGTAAATGTTTTCATATGAGTTTTTCCATGTTTACTTATTTTTCTGAAGCTACCACAACGTTTGACCTTGATTGCCTCGTGCCGTTTCACAAAATATTACGATAAATATAATCCCGTGTTATAAAAATTAGTTGCCACGCTCGTTGCCACGTTTCCTGAAATTGATCGAGACGCGTCGTGATTGGTTGTTTGTTTTTTATTTTTAATCTGGGTTAACAATAAAAAACAAACAATCACGGCGGGTTTCATTCATTTCAGTGTTTCAGGAAACGTGGAAACTAATTTTTATCACACGGGTTTATACTTATCGCACTATTTCCAGAAATATTTCGTAAAACGTTTCGGGGATAGTGTAGTGGCTGTTTAATACTACTGACGTCTTATCCATGTCAAATCCTTACATAATTTTAATAAATTAGCATGCTATCTAATAAATCAATTTAAGATTCTAGCTATGTTAACCTTGCTGTATCAAAACTCGCAATATGCATCATACTGCAACAAAACTCGCCTTATTCGAATTATTTTTGTGTTTTTTCTCTTTAAAAATGAAATATTATTTTTCATTTCTAGGAAAATGAGATACAAAACAATGATTCCATAAAATTGATATCTTTATTTGTAAAATAACGCTTCAAACATTTGCCCAAACATATTTTACTTATTATCTCGAAACAACGTTTTTGGGATAAGACGCGTTTTGCAACTTGACGCCTTCTATTTAGTTCTTTTTTATTAAAGAATTGCTCATATCCTTGATATTTTGAATTCAACACAATGTACATTATTAAAAAATGTATTATTTTTTCTCTCCTTGTTTTTTCTCTCCGGCTCTTTATTATGTTGTGCAGTTTTTATTGTGCAGTAGTTATTGTAATTAAATACGTAGGATAAGTGGTGTGCGAATAGATAACATAAATTTTGTTGAGTAATATTTTCGGGTTGACTAACATTTTCATACAGTTGTATTCTAATACAAAACTGTGACAAGAAATAAATTTTACACCTCAACATAGAGCCCTATATAGAGGTTACTAAACAATGTTATCTCTGAACGGCAGATTTTACCCTAACGAGATTTGTGTAGAGCTTTCGTTTGGTCCAGTCGCTAACAGCGGACAACTGTAAAAAGCATTCCCAATTACTAAATCCGCGTTGTTAGAATTTAAGCTGCTTATAACTTTAGTTCTTTTTTAGACGTACTGTTAAAACTACGTTTAAACTCCATTCGATTGTTTTATTTAGTGTAAGCTCGTTGGATGCGTTCGAAAATTATACACTATAGGTTGTCTCAGAAAACATGTACCATCTCTCGTGAAGACATTAAACACGTAAAATAAAATTTATTTTTTGTACCAGCAATGGTTCGATTCTGCTTTGCTTCGCAGCTGCAATGGGTTAAAATATTTTTTTTCGACTTATTACCAGTTTTTTCCAAGATGAAAGTATGATATTTCTTATGTTTATTATTAGAATTTGAAATATCTTGATTATTTAATTATGATATTACATAATTTTCAAACATGATGTTTTCATTTTCGACTTTCTTTCATCTTAAGCCGGTCCTACAGTATGCGTCCAACGTTGGTTCCACCGTTTTAACCAACGTTTGGCGCAGGTTTTGGGCAATATTACAATTGACAGGTTTTTCTCTTAGACTTTAGGATGTGACAAACACCTTCCAACTTTGGACATATGAACATTTGTCGCATCGTGTAGGAGACAAACTTGTCAATTGCAATATTGTAGAAACCTGCTGGAATTTTATCACTTTCTATGATTTCGTTTAGGGTTTTTTGGTTTTAGTTTATAATATGGACCTTATTTTTTTTAATAATATTCACTACATCGCATAAAACAATTGAATTGTGTTTATCTTACCAAGAAGTTCGAAATGGAATTAAATGGCCTGCACAATTTTACTTCGTTTCAACAAAATAAAAAAAGCAGTGGCTCACAGGTTTTATTTTACAAAAATATACCAGTAATAAGCCATATGCCCGTCCCTGGTGAACCAGAAGAAAACTTTCCCCCTCAAAATATCATTAGAATCGCAACAGGCGGACAAGGAATTTCTTCTAAAAACTGTCGTCGCCGGATTTTTTGTTTTCCATTTAGTTTAAAAAAAATAAAAATATTTTTTTCCTGATATCGTGACAGATGCGCCAGGCTTCAACTAGTAATATATAATTATTAGTACCGTCCTTAAATAGATTTCATAAAATTCTTCACCATCTTGTGATTTGCCGTCTCCATTGGTCTTTGGCTCTCCAGAGGTTTTCGTCTATTCCTCTTGTTCTGATGTCTTCGTCTATTCCTTCTCTCCAACTCCGTCTAGGTCTCCTTCTCTTTTTTTTACCTTGTGTCCAATTGATTGCTTTCTTTGGGGTTCTGCTTTGGGATTCAATTTTCAGGGCGTCAACCGATATATCTCGATACAAGAAACAAATTTTCTCATTATTGTTTTTCAAATAAGTCCAAAATAACCGGGATATTCTTCTTTGGAAATTAAAAAAAATATTTTTTTTCTTAAATTTTGAGAACCACTGGAATTTTCTTTATTGTAAATTTAGTTTACTACCTATGATACCATATTATGAATTATGGTATTTTATTTATGTTTTTTAACTAAAAATTAAAAAAAAAATCAAAAGATTCCAAATTTTCCAAAAAAAATTGCGCCAAAAAAACTCACGAACATGTTTTTGGGTCGAAATGTGCGATTTTATTTTTAAGACTCATACAATATAATAAAAATAAAGTACATAATATAATAATCCTTATATTCCGTTTTAGCCTAACGACGTAATACAATTTTCATTAATTATCGCAAAATAATTTAATAGGTCATCATTTTGCATTTCCGGTATATTAAATTAGAAATATAATTAAGATTTTCGGGCGGAGAACGTCTAATAACTAAGCCAGCGGCAGCAGCGGCTTGTAGAATTTCGATTTATATATCTCTAGTTTAAGGTAACTTAGGGCCAACCACAGAAATTTTAGTATTATTAAAAATAATTTTAAAATTATGTCTTTTCTTTCATTTTTTCATATATGTACCACCAACGCAACTTAAAAGCAAATATTCATTTTCTTTTTACTATTTCTTATGGTGCGTTTAGACTTGAGCACGCACGCACTGATCCTCCGCGAATGCTCAAGTGTAAACGGCTGTGCGCGCACGCTCACTCTGAATCTCTCTGTGCGCGAGCAGCCGCGAACGTGAGCCGTCTGGTGTCGGTTTTTGGTCCGTGCTCAAAGGGATTTTATGTGTGCGCAAACACTCAATTTGCACAGGGAATTTGTTTTGTCTTCGGTCGTGCGTGCGTGTGTTTTTTTTTTCGTTTTCTTTATTAAAATTACGGAGTGGATCAATGAATCTTCGTTATTATTAATTGAAGAATATGAAAAGTTGCCTGTATTATGGGATGTTAAACATTCTTTGTATTATTAAAAAATAAAAAAAACGCATGACAAAATCTTGTAAATAAAATTAATATTGAATATGTCGATATTAATGAAATTGCTATTCTAAAATTTGTTCGTAATTCTTAAAATCTTTTGTTCGTAATTTTTGGTATTATTAAATTTTGTAAATATTCAAAGTCGGGTCTGATCATCCTTGTAAAGTTTTTGAACTGCTCATAGCCTTCCTCAGACACTAAGTTGTTGCAGCAAATTATATCGATTTCTAAAAATTTGGGTTTGCCACCAGCGACGATGTTTTCGATTTTTCTCCTCCTTAATAATTAAGCTGTGCATAACAATGACTGCAGTCTCGACTATTTCTTGATCGTCCATTATTTTCGCCAATACAACTTTGCTGTGCGCGCACAAATGGATCACTTCATTCGTCGAAAAATAAGTTTTTAATTTGAACGGAGCCGAGAGCGCGAACGAATGCCGTGCGCGCACGCTCAGCTCGTGCGCGCTCAAGTCTAAACGCACCATTATAACCTTCGGTAAATTTTATCCATAATTTTTGAATATCGTCAAAAATAATGAAAATACAACGTTTTTTAAACTTCTTGTTTAGGCAAAAAACTAAAAATATATCAAAAACGCGGATTTCTGAATTTCTCAATCACTGATTTTCTTATTATTAAATACGACGTAATATAAAAAAATATAAAAAAAGATTAATTTTTGATTTTAAGAATATTGCGTTGGTAGTGCACACGCAAAAATGACAAAAAAATCTGAAATTTTAAAATTGTTATAATAATACATAAATGTTTCTGTAGGATCTAAGGCCAGTATTATACTATCAAATTTCTTTTTCGAAGATTTTATTTTATCATAGAATTTGACAGTGTAATTAATATGTGTGAATTTATAAAATATTTGTCAAATTTTTCATCAAATATGTGATAAATTTATCTTTATTATAAAAGATCTTTGACAAAGAAATTTGATAGTGTAATACTGGCCTAAGTTAACTCATTAAAATTTGACTTGGGTGCCTAATACCAACTGGACTAATGATGCACCGAACCAGACATACCGGATGTTTTCCAAAAGTGGCCCTTTGGTACTTTGCAAATATACGTTTCAGTTTAATATTTTTTTGTGTCTCATATTTTAAATCGTAACTCAATTATTCAACATGGAACGAGGATGTTTCTTTGGTGTATTTAGGAAATGCATTTTTTACGAATAATTTTGTACCATATACTTGGTGTTTCGAGTCAAACTCTCGTTGCATTTATGACCATAATTCTCTAGATTGAAATTTAAAATACTATTTTTTTCTAAGTGAAAATGCAAAAAGTTGACATATGATATGGTATTATCTTCAGAATGTCATTTTCTATTAAACCAAGAAAAAATATCAAGGGCAACCATTTAAAAATCAAAAGTTGTCGTCATTTCCGGTGAAACAGAAAGTGAAAGAAACTAACTGAAATAATTCAATCAATCCTCATTTATGGCATTTTGTTTTTTTATCTGAAAAAATAAATAAAAAAATTATATGGGTGAGCCACTTTTGAAAAACACTCGGTTGTATATCGCATTAGGTCATGTCTCATGTCTCACATTACACGATATTATACTCTATATCTCATATTACACGATTTGTGTTTTTGGGATAAATATACATATAAATAAATAATACATCGAAATTCTACGATCCGCCACTGTTACTAAGCCCATTATGAATCTATTTGTGGGACACTACGGCTGGAAAATTATCCGCCACCAGAGATTTAGCTCGACAAACTTTAATGATTTTCGGCCTAATAATAACTTACCAAAAACCACATCCATTAACAACTCCATCTATGTTTATTTGGTTTCGCACCGTGTTACACACAATATCGCGTTTTAATTAGTTATTTCACAGCTTAATTACATTATTACATGTGACATTTAATAAAACGTACAGGGTGATACAAACAGAGAAAGGTGCCAGTTGTAAAAATTAATACTTGAAAATCTAATGCCTAACACATCTTTTCGCCATCTTTATCCATTAGCAACTTTCTCTATACCGGTGGGCCTCGAAAGTGGCTGACCTTTATAACTTTTCTATTTTTTCAGATAAAAAAAAACAGATTTGGTATGCTAGTATATGACATAAATTTTCTGACGTATTTAATTGTTTTTCATCACTTAATAAAATATCTACAACTTGTGACTTTTAACTGGCACCCTCGTTATATTTCTTTGTTTATTCGATAGAACATGACACTCTGAATAGAATGACATATCATATATTAACTTTTGACATTTTCGCTTAATTCAAAATTGTATTTTAAATTTTGATCTAGACTGCCATGGCTGTGTTAAAAACACTAATTTTTATTCAGTAAATATTGGAAAACTAGGTTTGATCATCTAATTGGAAATGCATAGTCTTAGAGTTACAGGATGTTAAAACTTTTACAATTAGGTTTTCTATAATTATCTTAAATACCATTATTTTTTATTTGAAATTGCTGCATAGTAATAATATTTACTAATAAATTAGGTAAAATATTATACAATTAATTAATTTTGTTTTTATTTTAATTTTATTAATTGTGATTAATAAAATTGCGCTTATCTCATCAAGGAGGCCGAATTGGAATTGGGATCAAGAGATAAATTTTAATTGGCATTAAATGGCTTACACAATTTTGTGGACAAAATAGACTTGAATATTTCCAAAAAATTAAAAGGCGATTCTATGGTAATATAATTACGATTTCATTCTTTGATAAATCGTTATAATTAATTTTAATTAACGTCATATTTTTAATGTTGTTAAAATATCACATTTTCCGATAACCATTATCACCCTTTCCGTAGCATTGAATTAAATAAATTTTGTGCTTCTTTTAACATTTTAGAACAGCAAAAAATATGACTATAAATAAAAAAAATGATATTACCATAAAAACGCATTTTGAGATTTAGGACTTCAACTACATGTTCAAGTTTTTTTTTTTTTTTTTTTTTTAATTTTCTCCGAAACAGTATGCAAATTGGGAGAAGTATAAACGGGATTAAACGATTTTAGAACAAGCAAAAATTTTTATGAAGAATGCATTTTTCTCTAAATATCAATAATAAAAAATTGGCGCCGGGAGGCACGTATAGCCGCCCATTAAAAAAAAGAAAGAAATAAAAAACTTTTTTTTTGCCGATCTTAATAGCCTACCATACCTGTTGGTATGTTTTTTGATGTGGTGGGACCAAATTTTCTTTCTCTCTCTTTTGACCTGTTTGACAGATAGACTACGTATTTAACTGTTCAACTTATGAAGTGGTCCTATAAACATGGTATACACTACTCATATTTTGAAATGGAATTAATTATAATGTTTTATACATATTTTTTCTGTTTTGTTTTATCCTTATTTCTAAATTTGAATGTATAAAATATCTTACAGCTAATAAATAATTAAAAAAACGATTCGTTGCCTGAGGTATACTTGAAATAAAGTATATAGAGATATTTGAGTGGCAACTTCGCTTCTTCATATGACAGATAACCTACTTATTTCGCGCAGCCGCAAAGAAAATTGAAAACAGGACTGTCGCTACTCGGCGGTTTACTTACTCTGATAATATTAACCCGTTTTAACGAGACAAAACATGAAATTTTGTCAAAAATTGTACAAGGGAATCGAAGAAACAAATTTACAAGTAGGTCATGAAAAGTAAACATTGACATTTTGAATTGTGTCAATAAGTTTTGCAGGTCGTAGAATTCCAATAATTTCCATAGCCTACTTATAGGATTATTTGTGAGATCGTGCTTCTTGTACGATTTCTGATATAATTTATTAATTTGTACTTGAAAAACGGGTTTAAGAAATTGAATACCTTAGCATGGATTATTTTTAAAATACGTCTCTAATTAGACCGTGTATTATACAGGTAAGAGCAAATAGTTTCCAAGTTTGTATACATAAACGAAGATTAGATAAGCAAATAGAAATTCCGAAACAAACAAGAAAACTCCGAACAAAATTGAAAATGGCAAACGTCAGATTAGAAAAAAATAATAAATTCGAAAATAACAAATATCAGATTTGCAAAGAAAAATCTCATAACAGCCGGCAAGATTTCGGATGACTACCAACATAAAGCATTTTTATCGGCTAATTCCTTTATTTGATACGACAGCACGCTGTCATTTTTTAACCAGAATGTAGGATTAAAAAAAAAGGAAAAAGTGCGCTTTAAGTTTCAAGCGAATTTTTATTTAGTAAAAATTTAATTTGGTATTAGTTTCGACGTCTCTCTCTATATTTCGTCTTTTTATCTGAGTTTATTACAGAAGAATATTACTTTTTTATTAAATATGTAGAAGAAAAATACGTCACTTTTTTAACTTTATTGCGATGTATTTGTTACACACACACTTTCTATAAATTGTGAGTTCTATAAGGTTTGACGTTAAGCTGCAAATAATGAGAAATATCTGTCACACTTAGGGTAGTTTTCAAATAAACTGACAATATTTGTTATATATCTAAACTTCAAATGGCAGTATACTGTATTGTAGAAGGCGTTTGATGTTTCGGTGGGGTGTTTATTGGTGATTATGTTTCTTCATCCCTAATTTGAGGAGAGAACTACACTTAGTAACATTCTAAAACTAACTTCCCTAAAAACGATTTTAAAATACCGCTATACCAAAGTATAGAGTGTAATTTTATAACTTTTTTAGTTGCTCTTTAGTCTTGAACAAATTCAGCAATGGATAAGTGAATCTATAGAACTGCCTAGTTATATCATCATCATCATCACGCAGCCCCCTTTCACGTCCATAGTTGAACATAGGCCTCCTCCAAACGTCTCCAGTTCTCGCGGTTTTTAGCTGTTGCAATCCAGTTAGTTGTTATTCGTTTCAGGTCGTCGGTCCATCGGGTGGGAGGTCTGCCTTGGCTACGCTTGTCGGCTCTTGGTCTCCACTCTATAAGTCTTTTGGTCCATCTCCCGTCTGCCATTCTAGCAATGTACTCGATCTCTCAAAGTCAGGCCAATCATAGATTTCTCCATCCGCCTCTCTGTCACTCTCAATTTTTCTGCGGTTGCTTTTGTTAGAGTGAGTGTCTCTGCGCCATAGGTCAAAACCGGGAGGATGCATTGGTTAAATGCCTTTCTTTTCAGGTGTATTGGGATATTTACTCTAAAGATGTCCCTCATTTTTCCGTAAGCCGCCCATCCCAAGGTAATTCCTCTAGACAGTTCACAGGTTTGGTTATCTCTGCTTATTTTGATCTTATGGCTCAAGTATACATATTTGTAGACTAATTCTATTCTGTTGTTGTGAATTTGTATGTGTTCGCTGGGCACCATATTAGTCATTATCTTAGTCTTGTCAAAATGTATTGTTAGTTCAATCTCGTGTAATGCATCGTTAAGTTCTTGAAGCATGTCTTTGATCTCTCCCAGACTATCTGACACTATAACGATATAATCCGCAAAGCGTAGGTGGTTGAGTCTCTCTCCATCGATAATTATTCCTTTTTGTTGCCAAGCCAGCATTTTGAATGCATGCTCAAGAACAGTAATAAACAATTTTGGCGACATGGTATCGCCCTGCCTAACTCCCCTTTTTATTTTTATCTGGTTAGTTGTGGAATGCAGATTTACAGTTGTTGTAGCATTGTCATATATGTTTTTTATTATGTTACAATATCGATGGTCGATTCTACATTCTTGTAGCGCTGTTAGGATGGCCGGTAATTCTACCGTATCGAACGCTTTTTTAAAATCGACAAATATCAGTGCTAGGGGACGATTGTATTCGACGGTTTTTTTTTCTATTAAGGTTTTTAAACACTGCAGATTAGTACTGGGAGAATTGTCAGATCAGGGGCTTGGAACACCCTCAAAAAGGAAATACCACTTCTGCAACTCCCAATGGACGATATGCCAAGAACTTACAACTTTGACAAACATGGCAATGTAGTATTGAGCAATAAGAAGGATTGGAAGAGCGAAACGCTTGCCCAGCAGTTAAAAGACCATACCATAACTTGGTATACTGATGCTTCCAAAACCAATACGGGAACAGGGATCGGAGTGTTTGGGCCGAGAGCTAATTACTCCGAACCAATGGGCACTTACCCTAGTATCCTACAGGCAGAAATCTACGCTATCGAGAGATGCGTACAACTTATCTTAGATAGGAACTATCGGAAACAAGAAATAGCCATCTTATCTGATAGTCAAGCAGCGTTAAAGGCGATCAACTCAGTATCAATCAATTCGAAATTGGTCAAAGAATGCATAGAGAAGCTGAATAAATTAGGCAAAGAAAACAAAGTCCTCCTACACTGGGTGCCTGCTCACCAAGGGATAGAAGGCAATGAAAAAGCAAATAATCTAGCTAGGAAAGCAGCGAACACTCCACTAACTGAACCAGAACCGTTCTGCTTTCCAAGTGGTAACCAACTCAAGGCGGAACTCAAGAACTTGGAAGATTCCATCCGCAACCTGGAATGGAAATTTTCCAATGGTCTAAGACACTCGAAGAAGTTTCTGAGGGCTTATGATGAAGAAAAATCACAGATCTTCCTGGGTCTGAGTAAGAACAATCTTCGGATTGTCACGGGGTTTTTAACAGGACACTGTCTCCTCAACGAACACCTCAGTAGATTGAAACTAAGAAGAAACGGCGAATGCAGATTCTGTGGGGAAGATGGGGAAACACCAGTACACCTCATCACTGAGTGCGCCGAGATGACAACCATTCGTGCCATGATTTTGGTACGACTGATATTGGAGATGGAGAACTACCCTCTATAAAACCGTCCCAGATACTGGCTTTTGTCAAAGCCCTGGGACTGTATGATGAGTTATGATTCAAGAAAGGGGGACACAATGGATCTGTGAGGTCGAAGTGATTAACCCCCCTCCCACTCATTCTAAATTGTAAAAAAATTCTAAAACACTGCAGATGATCGTTGGTACCAAATTCGGAACGGAAACCAGCTTGCTCTTTAGGCTGTAGAAGTCCAATTTTGCCTCTAGTCTATTTGTTATAATTCGGGTATATAGTTTATAAAGATGGTTAAGAAGGCTAATTGGTCTGTAATTTTCCAGGTCTGCTTGTCTCCTTTTTTATGTTCCTTCCATCTTTATCGCTTCTGTGACCATCATCCCCCGGAGCTTTATTGTTCTTCATCTTTTTTTTATATAGTTATATATATATACAGGGTGATTTTTGGCCATGGTACGTTAGACGTTTATGGAGGACCGGTTATAGATTCTTTTTAAAAATATGAATTTTTACAGAGGGTCACTTGCCAAATCAGTCGAAAATATTTTCAGCATTGCAGTGTTTTCGCTTCATTCTAAATGTTATAGTGTCGTTGTAACTTTAAATGGAACACCCGGTGTATTCTGACATTTTTTGAAATTACTTTCATATCTCATATTTTTTTTTTATTATACTAACCTATGCCAGTCTCGAATAGTTCTTGAGATAAAAAATAAAGCATGTGTAAAATAGGCAAAAACATTATGGTGAATAAGCATTAGTTAAATCGTAAATTCGGCATATTAAAAGCTGAAATTTGGTTTATAGGTTAAGGAAAGTCCACATTTTCCATCTGTCTAAATCAACCGATTGGATATCAAACAGAGATATCAGAAAAAATATTTTTTTCCGTTTGTTATTGTTTTCGTTTATTTCCGTTTATATTTGTTTTTTTATTATGATTTATTGGCAATCAGAATAATTACAAGGAAATTTTATGGGCTAATTTGATGACTTGAGAACAATGACGCTCCAGTTAACGTGATGAGGTCTTCTCCAGCGAAAAATCCTCCTTAATATTCTTTCAAATCGGATGGCCATTGTCTTTTAAGTGTTCTTGTAGGTACTGGTTCAAGTAGAAGCTGAAGTAAGGTATTGGTGTGATCCTGTAGTCTATTGAAATGTTTTTTGCTCCGAGTTTGGTTGACTTCTTTGACGTACGGAATTTTTAAGTCTTCATGTAGATTATGATTGGATGCATCTGTTATAATCCGTTGAATTTTATATTGGCTCCATTGTATTATGGCAATATTTTATTTACTAGCGCATCCTCAGAGTTCTGCTCCATATGTCCAAATAGGTATTATTATGGTTTTGTATAAAAGAAGTTTATTCTCTAGCGATAGTTTAGATCTTCTTCCTATTAACCAATATAAGTCTTTTATTTTTTACGTTTCTTTACTATGTGTTCTTTCCAGGTAAGCTTAGTATCCAAGTGCATGCCTAAGTACTTGGTAGAGGAAGACTGCGGACTTAGTGTGTTGTTTAAGTATACTGGAGGGCATTGGTTTCTATTTAAAGTTAAAGTTACTTGGGCCGATTTTGATGGATTAATTTTCATTTTCCAATCACGTAACCATGCCTCTATTAGATTTGGATGTCTTTGTAATATCCAGGAAGCCGTTTCCTGCTTTTTGGTTTGGTTTGGTTAGGTTTAGTTGACATAATTACTGTGTCATCTGCAAAAGAAGCCGTTATTGTTTCATTGTTTGTGGGAAAGTCTGCTGCGTTCAACTTATTGTTATTATAAATTCAAGCTTATGTATATTATTTAAAAAAATCGAAACACAAATAAAATTACTTTTCAATGACATACCACCTATACTTAAACTTTCTGGTTTCTTCGGTAAAACCATTTAAAAGATAATAATTCTATTATAATTGTTTCGTTTAAAGAAAATCGTTACAATGACAAATATTCAAACTTTATGAGTATCAATTGGAGTTTAAGTGCTAAATTTCTTAAATTCTCATGGTAACGAAATTCTTGAAATGAAACTATAATAACATAGAATCTGTGCATAGATACCCTGGATAGAATAACATATCATACGTCATGATATATTATTCTATCCAGAGAGTCATTTTCTATCTAATAAAGTAAAAATATACTAAGTGTGCCATTTAAAAATCAAAAGTTATAGTGACTAAAAACAATTGAATATGTCAATCAATTATTATCGAGCCGCTATTAAGGTAGGTATACGAGCCGCTATTAAAGGTAGGAAAAACGGATATGTGGGAAAGAAGATGTCAGCAAGTGGAAAGTCTACTAGGGGGCGCACGGAGTACTGAGGTCTGGCGAACAATCCGACAAATGAAAACCAATCAAACGGACAAGCTCTTGAATAAAATTGATATAGAAAAATGGCGCAACTACTATGCAGAATTACTAACAGAAAACCGACCAGAATTCCAATCTGCAGAAGAGGAAGATAACCTTGTGGGCGAACAGCGAAAGAGAAGTACATCTATGTCTCAAAAAATGAAAAATGGACGCTCACCAGGTCCTGGTAACATTGCAGTAGAATTGTTAAAGTGTGGGACCGAGAAATTGCGCTGGCGCCTGGCAGAGCTGTTCAACCAGTGCTGTCTGTAAAATAAACTACCCCAAGAATGGAGGGTGGCTCATATAGTGTCTATCTTTAAAAAGGGAAATCGCAACGACCCCGGTTGTTATAGAGGCCTGAGCATTAACAATTCAGTTAGTAGGCTTTTTGGAAAAGTTCTGCAGGGTAAGCTCAGGGATAATATTGGTGACAAAATCTCGGAAGATCAAAACGGATTCACACCGGGAAAATCTTGCACAGATAACATCTTTGTCCTACAGCAGGTGATGGAAAAAAAGATAGCAGTAGATCAAGAAGTCCATCTAGCGTTTATTGATTTGGCGAAAGCGTACGACTCTATTCCTCGCAACAAGATATGGGAAGCCTTGAATATTTTAGAAGTAGATAGACCCCTACTTGAGATAATAAAAGAGCTCTATAAAGAAAATAAAGCGTACGCTGAGATAGGACACAGGCTATCCAATCCAATAAATACCACAAAAGGGTTGCGACAAGGATGCAGCTTATCACCTCTAATCTTCAATGCTTACGTTGAAGTAGCCCTTAGGGAATGGAAGAGTAGATGCCAAGGCATGGGAATACCCATTGGGGAAGATACACTGTTTACTCTGAGCTTTGCAGACGATCAGGTCGTGATTGGCAGGACTCTTTCGATCTGGAGTTTATGACTAAGAGCCTTTACCAAGAATATAACAAATGGGGACTTCAGGTTAGTCTAAAAAAGACAGAATATTTAGCTGTCAATTCCAACGCTTGTTTTGAAGTCTTCATAGATGATAACGTCCAGATTCAACAAGTAGACACATTTAAATACCTGGGTGATACAACGAGGGTTTTATCAACAACGAGGGTTTTAGCAAAGAAGAAATACAAACCCGAATTCAGAAGAGCAAACAAGTTATTGGTTGTCTTAATAGCCTCTGGTGGGACCGAAACTTGTCTGCAACAACTAAAAAGAGACTTGGACGAACATTGGTGGAGTCAGTTCTTTGTTATGGTTCAGAGGTATGGACTTTGAGTGCAGATACGAAGCGCAAAATCCAAGTTGTTGAAATGGACTATCTTAGAAGGAGCGCAGGTATATCTAGGATGGAAAAAAAAACAAACATCGAGATCAGGCGTATCATGAATGCATCGGAGGAGACAGTGCTGGATCGAATTGAAAAATCCAGCTTAAAGTGGTTTGGACATGTTCTACTTATGCCGGAGAACAGGTGGCCAAGAAATTTTTTCAATGGACTCCCCAGGGTAGAAGAAAGAGAGGCAGACCTAGAAAATCCTAGAACGGAACGGTTATGGAAGCAATGGAAGCTCGTAACCTAGAAGCTGATGACGCACTAAATCGAGACGTGTGGCGTAGGGTAATGGGAAGGCAGCAATAGGCTGTAGTTGGAAAAAAGTATCAAATACTTATACCAAATCCCGTTTATATATATAATATGTCAATCAATCCTAATTTATGTCATATACTAAACTTTCAAATCTCGTTTTTTTATCTCGAAAAAATAAAAAAAATTATAGGGGTGAGGTACTTTTGAGATGCACCCAGTATACAGTTAAATAAAATTAATTTTATTATATGTTTACATAACTGCACGTTCAAGATAAGAAATCTATAAGGAATATTAAATTTTCGCTTTATTAATAATCTCGATGACATCTAATACCAATAAAATATCAAAATTCCTCTCGACGCTGCAGTAACGCGGTTGAAACTCAATTCCAGATAACATTTTCCATTCACGGTCGGAAAATTGAACCTACGTCATGTTTTCCAATCAGAGTTCAACATGAAAAAAGATTTTTTAGTTTCCATTCCATCGCCATGTCGCAGCAGCAGCGGAGCAAATTACCTGGAAAAATCCATAAAGAGGTAAATTGGTAGCGTAACCAGACGTGAGCGCAAGAAACCAGTAATAGAATAGAGCGCTGTGACATTTTAATACTGTATATATTTTGATATACAGAATTTATAGTACTATAAACCACTCGTTGAATTTTTAAAAATGCTCTTCTTAGACTTTAGAACGACTGTTAAATAAACATGTTCGCTCTATTCATTGAGAATAAAATATTTTAACAGAGTTTCTTATTTATAGTTCAATCTTTGTTTATCGATTTTTTTCTTTAAGTACGAGTTTATTCTCAACATTTTTTTTTGGTTGTTTAAATCACACTAACAAATATTTTCCTGAAGTCAAATTATCTTTCGTTAAATGTCTACTATAATTTATCTTAATTTGTAAATTTAAAGCCACCTTAAAACTATCTTAGTTGGATTGCTTTTTAGCCAATACAATAATGTAGGTTCATGCAAAACTCAAAGACATAAAGCGTTCGTTAGATGCGAAGTTTCAGGCTCCTCGAATTAGAACAAAATCCATCCGTAAAGACGAATAAATTCTAAGTTCGGGCTCGAAATCCACCGCCATTTACTCGATTTGGAAACGATAAAATCGGAATTAAGGCGTATCCGGACAAAATATAGCATAAAAGTTATTCAATCTATTTCGAAAAGTCGTCTATCGTCTTTTGGATCCGGCTCTGCAAATATAAATCCCCATTTCATTAATTTCTGCGCCGGTATTGCTAATGCTTTTCGTTCTGTAGCAAAACTTTCATAGTAACAGCAAACTTCAAATTGACATCTTATTCGTTTAAGGAAAGGAATAAAATACAACGCGAAGAGTTGAGAATTCTAGGTAATTCGGCAATAGCTTTGTCGAAAGTTCCAATACTGCAATATTAAACTAAGTAATATAATCTCCTTTTATACAGATTAATATTGGTAGTAGATTAAATTTACAAGAAATAAAAGTTAGAAAAGAACCAGTGGTTTTCAAAATTTAAGCCAAAATCTTTTTTTTTTTAATTTTGAAAGTAAAATATCTGGATTATTTTGGATTTATTTGAAAATCGGTAAAGAGAAAATATGTTTCTTTTATCGATATCTACCTGCCCTGAAAATATGTACACTTCTCACCCTGTATATAATATAAAATAATATTTTTTTGTTTTTCAATCGTACTTGATAATAAGGTAGAATTTTTCAAAAGTTTTGCAGGTATGCGGTCATTATATAAATAATCTTAATAATTGTATTTACTTTTCAATATAACGTCAATGTTTTGTTGACTTCATCGGGAGAATACCGCAAAAATTGGACAAGCAAAAATGAACAACTTATTTACAGAACAAATCATAAGAATGACTTTGGTTTGGTATAAATTTTTCGGGACAAAATACAAGGATTAAATGTAACAATAAACAATCAGACATACGGAACATTAAATAAGAGTAAATAATATACAAATAAAACAGATACAAAAGTGCCTCAGTGGAATCAGTAACATAATATATTATAATATTTTAAGTAACATTAACAAAAAAAGTAATCTTCCTCTTTGCTCCTATTTATGTTCAATACGATTTATTATTAAACATAATCCCTTGTATTTTTTCCAAAAAAAAATATACCAAAACAAAGGTATTGAAAATTTATGTGTATATTGTTGATCAAGTGTTGTGAATTTTTGCTTGTGCATTGCTTTATGTGCGTGTCATCTAATAAGTAGTAGATTTTTTTTGTTAGTCTCTTGTTGGTGTTTTGTAGAATGATGTTTGTAGTATTCTCCCGATGAAGTATTGACGAAATATTGAGAAGTAAATTCTTACAAATTACAATTAAAAAAAAATTACAACAAAACACTTTATTTTCAACACTAGATACGCGCGATGATTAAAAATGAAATTAAAATTCCAATCTCAACTATATCCTTTTATTTGTATATTATGACTTTGGCATGTGAAATAAAATAACAAAATAGTTTTTATGAGTGTTAATATTATTAAAATAATTATTAGAAACCAGCCTCTAAATTCAACGTGGGCCTCCATCGTTTCCTTCTATAACTCCCTGTCTTGAGAAATTTGGATCTAGTCACTGTGAATACGCTTTAGGTTGGATGCAATCTGGTTGGATGACGGCCTCTGGTCCTGAAAGCATCATTTCTTGGTCTCCATTCTTGAAATGTGTTGTCAAATTGTCATTTCTATTGTCTGTTAAATCCTATTTTAAAACTGTTATTTTTTCTGTGGCATCTGTGACTTTTGTTCTCTCTTATATTCTGTCTCTCAGAGATAGCCAACCAAACCAACATTGATATATGAACCAGTGGTATTATTTGTATTATTCTGATTTTGTTTGCTGATTTCTTCGTTAATGTTAGGGTCTCCGCGCCATACGTCAAAACAGGTAGTTCACATTGATTGGATTTAAAATTTAAACGGATATGCATAATGCTATAATATTCGTTGCAGCTGTATTTCCACAATAAGCAAAATGAGTAGAGCATAAAAAGCATAAAAATCTGAACTATCGGCTATTTCTGCTTTAATTGATCATGGTAGAGATAAACATTTAAAACCATTTCTGCTAGAGTACTAGAATAAAGGTCAATAAACAGTAATAATAACTTTCAATGATAGTAACATTACAAAAACACCAAATGTGTTGATGGGGACCCAAAAGCAAAGGCATGCTTTCAGGCTAAAATTGCTGTAATAATAATATGATTTTTCAAAGACAGTGTCTTCTAAAGCGAATATATCCAAAAATAATAAAGCTATTGAGATGAACCAAAAAACAAACTATCGAGAAAAGATACACCTAAATGATAAAATTAATTTTAAAGTCCTTGCTTTGTTAACGTACTCCACAGGGTGTTTCAAACTTTAACCAAAATGTCAACATTTTGTTTTGTCTGATATAATTGACAACTACAGATGACAACTTTCATTGACATACAGATGACAACTTTCATTTTTAGTTTGGAAAGAGATACTATAAAGTCGAATAATTTAACTATAAATTGCTTAAAAATCATCAAAATCGGTCCACTAGAACACAATACCGGGTGGAACTCAAAAGTGGCTCACCCCTATAACTTTTTTATTTTTTTTAGATAAAAAAACGAGAATTGGTATGTTAGTATATAGCATAAATTAGGATTGATTAACGTATTCAATCGTTTTTCGTCACTTCCTGTTTCACTGGAAATGACTACAACTTTCGATTTTTAAATGGCACCCTCGGTATTTCTTTACTTTATTCGATAGAAAATGACATTCTGAATACAATGACATATCATATGTCAACTTTTGACATTTTCGGATATGGTTTATTTGAATTGTGACATGCGATTCATAACGACAATAATTTGACCCGAAATACCAAGTGTGTGGTACCAAATTATTCGTAAAAAAATGCTAATGAGCCATCCTCGTTCCATTTGAAAAAAAAATAAGATATGATTAAAAATACGATTTGGGAATCTTTTAACCGGCTAGGACAAGACAGTAAAAACATCAGACGATCAAATCTATTTTTCGAAGGCTCCTTGATTAAAAATTAGTGTTTTTAACACAGCCATGGCACTCTAAATTGAAATTTAAAATACAATAGGTTTTTAAGCGAAAATGTCAAAAGTTGACATATGATATGTCATTCTATTCAGAGTGTCATTTTCTATCGAATAAAGTAAAAAAATACCGAGGGTGCCATTTAAAAATCAAAAGTTCTAATTATTTCCGGTGAAACAGGAAGCGACGAAAAACAATTGATTACGTCAATCAATCCTAATTTATGTCATATACTAACATACCCAGTCTCGTTTTTTTTATCTGAAAAAATAAAAAAGTTATAAGGGTGAGCCACTTTTGAGATCCACCCGGTATATGAATCTTTAAAAAAACATGAACATTATAAGGTGCCCGTTTTTCATGCCGGTGAGTGTATTTCAGAGTCGTTTATCGTAGTTTAAATTCTTCTCTTTAAATTTAAGTCCGGATTTCATTAGTTTCTGTCATCTTATTTCTAATGCATTTCGTTTAGTAGTAAAACTTTCATATTAACAGTAAAGTTAAAATCGACATCTTATTCGCTTCAGGAAAGTAATAAAATGCGACGCGAACAGTTGAAAATTTTAGGTATTTCGGCAAAGCTCTGCAGAAAGTTTAAAATTTTACAGTTATAAGATGCAATTAAACTAAGTAATGTGAACTTCCTTTGAAGATATTATTCAAGCGAGTTCAAAACTCTTTTATAACTTGAAATAAATTATATTATATAAAACATATTAAACTTCCTACTTAATAGCCTCATTATTTGATTAAAGAATTATTTAAGTAATTTTTTCTAAGGATGATTTAAGTTCGAGCATCACCATTATAATTTTATTTTAAAGGTTTTAAAACATAATGTAAGACTCAATAATTTGTTGGTTTTGATTTATGTTGTTAATAAACGATATCATTTATCAAAAATGTTTTAAAAAATATACAGGGTTGTTCACCACATACGACACGGATTATTGTAGCTAAACGATTAGATTTTTACAAATTGTAAGTTTTGGGTTCGTTGAAGGACTATTAGAGCTACAATTTAAAAATATATTTACGAGATACAGAGTGTCCCAAATAAGTAAAAAATATCATAGTTGTATTTTTTTAATGGGACACCCTGTATATTATTCTATTCTTGGATTCTAAGATTGAAATAAAGGTAAATTTGATTAAGGTTTATCACACTTAAACCTTACCGTTTTTGAAATATTTTCAATTTTATGAAATTGCAGTAAAAATTTTAAGACATAATTTCTCCAAGGGTATCAAAGTTTTTAATACTAAATATTTACTGAAGATTGATCATTGCTCAGATATTGTGTTGCAATAATAATAATTTTACTACCTTATACAGAGTGTCTAAAAATTTATATTAAATAATTACTAGCTTTAAACGGCAATAACTTGTTTAATTTAATTATAAAGTATTCTAAATAAATGTGGATTTGGCTCAGAAATCAATATACTAATAAGTTATGAAAATTAACGTCTCTGTTTTTATACATAAGCATTCGTCAAAAAATTAAATAAAATTTATAAGGTGTTACTTTTTACCACACTGTCTAATACACACAAAATTCAGTTGTTTAGTATTTGGAGCAATTATTATTAATCAACGTAAACAGTCAATTAATGTAGTTTGACAACTTCGGTCATGTTAATTGGTCCTCTTACCAAAAAATATTTAAACTGTTTTTTTTTTTATTTTTTTAATTAAATAAGCGAACTATATCGACCCTATCTGTACCCTTTGAAAATTTGTTACATCTTTAAAAATAAGCTAAAATGTCAATATTCCATGGGTATAGTGATAAATGAGGTCTAAAATGAGAAAACATGAAGAGATGGTTAAAAAATGGTATAATAGAATTTGATAGAAAATTACATTGTGCATCTGATTATGTAAAAGATATAGGGTGTTCCATTTAAATTAAACAAGTTATTTCCGTTTAAAGCTAGTAATTATTTAATACAAATTTTTGCACACTGTGCATAAGGTAGATTTTTTTTTATTATTGCAACACAATATCTGATCAATAAATAATCTTCAGTAAATATTTAGTATTAAAAACTTCGATACCCTTGGAGAAATGAAGCCTTAAAATTCTTACTGCAATTTCATAAAATTGAAAATATTTCAAAAACGGTAAGGTTTAAAACTATGATAAACCTTAATCAAATTTACCTTTATTTTAATCGTAGAATCCAAAAATAGGATAATATACAGGGTGTTCCATTTAAAAAAATAGAACTATAATATTTTTTACTTATTTGGGACACTCTCTATCTTGTAAAAATATGTTTAAATTGTAGCTCTAATAGTCCTTCAACGAAACTAAAATTTACAATTTGTAAAAATCTAATCGTTTAGTTACAATTCTCCGTGTCGTATGTGGTGAACAACCCTGTATATTTCTAAACTAAATAGATAAGTTATACTAATTATTTAAAACAAAAATATCAGACACGCTACTGAAACGTTAATTTTTTTTTATTATTTATTATTTTTATTATTATATTTTCAAAGTTAATAAAAGTAATTGAGTATATGAAGGCGAAAATAAAAGAGAATATATACAGGGCGTGTCTTAAATAAATGCAAATATTTTCAAGGCTGGTAGATCTCGATAAACGAAACATATTTTCTCTTTTCCGTTTTGTTTTTCATATAAGTCCAAAATAGCCAAGTTATTTTACTTTGAAAATATAAAAAAAAATATTTTGTTCTTAAATTTTGAAAACCAGTGGATCTTTTGTGGGTTTTCTTTCTTGTAAATTTAAACTACTCCCTATATTGCCATCTTCAAGAAATTATGTATTTTAACTAAAAAAATTATATCTTTTTCAAAAAATTCAATAAGTATTTTCAAAAATGGTTTTTGCAAAAAAACCTCATACTCGTATTTCTGGGGTCGAAAAAAAAAACCCTAATAATATTTGCACTTATTTAATTTACATTTGTCTGGAATAAATTGTCCACTTAGATTTGAACTAGTTTATGTCCATTTTCTTCAAAATTTCGATTTTCGAACTATGTAAGTCTAAGTAAAAATTGGTATATGGGAGTTTTTTTAACGAGAAATTTGATTTTGATGTCAATATGACTCCTACTTGTAGAGGGCGCCACCTACATAGTTTTAACTGGTTGGAAGACTAATTATTCTTCGTCCGTACCTGTCTAAAACTGCTTAGTAAAAAACATACAATTACGACATTTTTATTTAAAAAAGTTCTCTTGGTAAAAATAACTACTAGTAATGGTTCTCGAGATATTTGGAATCTAATTTCTCAATACCTGTCATCATTGCCTAATTTCCTAATTTAAACATGTTGACTAAATAGTTATTAGACTGAAATCATGAATTTGAAATGTTATTGTACCAAAAGTTCAACAGAAACTTTTTTAACATAGAAAATGTTTCTGTTATCCTATATAAGGGAGCCCAAATCGAATTAATATGCTACATTTGCCACACCATGACGTCATATATACAAGGGTATAGGAAATCTCGGCGCAGCGGCGGCAGTCGGCCAGCGCGCGCAAAAACCATTACAGCGCTAATTGTTTATTGATATATCTTTATTAGTTTAAAAGCAAAAAATATGGGGTTTGCTTTGATACCTTGTCAAGACATAAGCGAAACTTTTAAATTGTTTCTTTTTTTCAGTTAGGCCTACGTTTTTCGTTAAATGAAAGTTATATTAAAAAAAATCTATTTTTAAACCAAATTTTCGCATGATTGAAATGATTATTCATGTTTAAAGTTTTTTTGGTCATAAGCGCTAATGGAAATGTTTTTTCGTAAATAATTATAAAAAATTACTATGATAGTGCCCTTTTACCCGGTCTAATTTTGTACTACTTTCGGAATAAGGGTCCCCATATCATGTACTGTACTTCCATCCCTGAAAAATTCAGCTTGTGACACCGAAGTAAGAGGTAACGTCAAAATAAGCTTTAATCTACCTACATCATAGGTAGGTGTAGGTACTCTAGGTATATTCTACCTAGACAGTAGCTGAACTAGCTGACAGTAGTAATTAATTTGTTATCCGATAAGTAGTTGTCATTATATAAGTTTAATCATCTTATACCTCCTATAACGGTAGGTTTTGGATTTTTCCTGATTGGTTTGTTAAACAAAAATATACTGGGCATATAAATGTCTGTTACAGGTTAATTCGTTAAAGAAATATGTTACACACATATTATTTTAATAATAATAGTATAATAGTAATGGCTATATTATGTTATAACACATACATATGTATTGAATGTACTTATTTTAACCAATGCATTGTTTTGTTTTTTTAATCTCACAAATAAGAAATGTTTTATAGTTTTTATTATAAAAAACAGTGATTATACAATTTATTTACACCCCTTACACTGTTTTCTGTAAGGGGTGTAACCAGGAGTATATTTCGTAACCTCTTACGATATAAGAGGGCACAAAGTGTTTTATTACTTAATGCTTAAAATTTAATAATATATTTGTACATAAAATAAAATAGACTAGAAAGTCAATTAATTAATATTGACGTAATTACTAAATAAGTACAAGATTTTTTTTCTAATTATTTTAGTGTATTTTTAGTCACCTAATTATAAAGGAGAGATATCCAACCATTGCATTATTTTACTCACAAATAAATGTTTTATGGTTTTTATTATAAAACAACGATTAATTTATTATACACCCCTTAACCCAAACACTCCAAGGAGGATATTTCGTGACCCCTTATTTAAAGTGGACAAGCTTTATTAGTCAATGTTTTAATTACCCAGCGTCTTTAATAAAAATCTAATGTAATTTTTCATAGAAATGATCTGACATAAAAAGCAAATTTTATCAAAAAACTTTTTGATTATCTACAAGGAGTAAACCGCTGACAAATGTCTGTATACTAATGCCAAAGTAATGCCAAAAATACAAATTAAATACCAAAATTTCTCATATAATGCCCCACTAATGCCAAGCTGATTCCAATATAATACCACTAATACCACGAATAATATGTAACACATTTGTTTCACGAATTAACCTGTAACAATACTGGTAGGTACGTGCACAGATTTTTTCCTAGGTAACTTAAAAGTCGTTAAAAAGTCTAATTATATTTAAAGAAGATATAATTCCAACAAATTACATTATAAGGCCAATAATGCACAAGTAATACCATTAAAATTTTAGCGTTTTTAACTTGTGTAACATATTTCTTTAACGAATTAACCTGTAACAATAGTGGTAGGTACGCGCACAGATTTTTTCGCTAGGTAACTTATTAAGTCGTTAAACAGGCCTATAAAAGCTATAACAACATAGGTAACTAATATTTATAATTTAATTCGAGTTTTAATCTCAAATAATAAATGTTTTTACTGGTGTATTTCTGAAGTGTTCATTATTAAAAGTAGATATTCTTCAAGTTATGCGAAGTAATAAGTAATGTTTCCGGTGAGACCGCGTATATGTCACCGGATTCTGGTTAGTATAAAGACTTTTTCTATAGAAAGAGTTTTTTCTATATTTTCCTTTCAAAATAAGACTAATTTCTTCTTATTCTTTTAAATATTACAGTGTTTCTTTTTCCTAAAATGTTATACTTAATTTTCGCTTAAAATTAAAAAATCACAAATGGAGGAAAATATACGTTATTGAATAAAGTTTATACAAATCACTTTACCATAACAAAAAAGTAAAAACATGTCATGGCGGAAGATATTCAGGTGGCATTTCACACATTTATCTATTAAAATCGAGATTAAAATAATAAACTTGCGTAACATGTTATACACGAGATAGAAAGTTTCAGAATCGATTAATACGCAATACGCTACGCAGTCAACTTATTCCTATGCGCGGATGAGCGTCTTCAAGACTCTTCCTTCGGCCAGGGTCACGACGCCGCCGAAGAGGAATCGGCCTACGTTTGGCTAAACAGGCTGGACACGGTGGAGTACGATATTGGCGAGTCTGAATATTTATAAAAATTTGCAAAGTAAAATATGTTGGAAAAATAATTAATCCATACATATATAAAAGCTCAAAGGGTTTTTTTGTTGCATCCATCCCGCCGAAACCGCTTTACCAATCTTGATGATTCTTTTTTTAAATGAAAGGTATATATGTGTAGATTTGTTATGAAGTATTTTTATAGTGCTTAATGGCTATTTCTTTGTGTAAAACGACTAAATACTAAAACATACCTGAAAAACACCTACACACAATACCTCCAGAAATAAATTATTTGTCATTGTCAGTGGTGTGTCAGTTAGATTATATATTACGTTTTTAGATATTTTAGAGTGAGTTCATGCCGCCAGCTTTAGATACATAAATATTAGCACAAAGGTTCGTTTAAACGACATTAGTGAATTAGCTACACAAAGCGATTTTAGGAAATTCATCCTCTTAGAGAGTAAAATTATCTCGGAACAGTTTGTTGTATGAAAATTCCTTACTATTTGGTCTAGAAGAATGAAATCCTACAAAAAGAATTAGAAGAAATTTTTTAAATTCATCAACCAAATGGGTAAAGTAAAAATTTATATAAAAATTTATATAAAACTTGGTGACCTCTGGATTATACACATAAAAATGGGCACAAAGGTAAAGCGAATTTATGAAATTTATACCCGTAGGGAGTAGAATAGAGAATGAAAGTTTGCTGTACGAAAATGCAATATTATAACATAACCATAAACCAGACAGTATAAAATTTTATACAAGGGTTTATTTAGTGACATCATAACGAAATATATCTTCCTCAATTATCCTTCAAAGAATAAAAAATAACCTATAAAGAGAGTACTAGTGCTCTTAATAAATAAAAAAAAGATGAAAAATAAAAAACATCTATGCTCACTAGCTCTCTATAAAGAAGTAAAAAATCATTTAAATCAATGCATGAAGGATTCGAGGTGTAGTGCTAGTAATTTATTAAATTATTTTATTGAACTCATTAATTTTCATTGAAAAGGAATTTTTGTAATTCGCCACTAGATTTTGACTTATACTTTTTACAAAATCTGAACACATTTTAAAAGAAAATAGTTTTTGATAATATTTGTGTAGATTGACTACAAGTTGTATAACATAAATTTCTACGACCGGTCTACCTAGTGGTCTGCAGCATCGCCTTGTGGTGCAAACGTGGGCCTGTTAATCTGTGACGTGACGCACAACAGCCAAGAAAAACAGAAGCGTGGCTAAGAATTTAGTAATTCAAAAAGAAGTCTTTTAAATACAGTAGTAGGTATTAAAATGTTTTGTGTTTAAATGGGGTTTGCCTTTAACAGTTAAAAAATTATATCGGAAAGTGTAACTTTCCGTAAGAATTCTTTTTTTTGCTTGCTTGTTTTACGGATAGGTGCGATCGCATAATTATTATTGATAATGTTTTATTTAATTTTAACATTACTACTTTTTCAGTGAATCTTTAAATCTGTTGTTTTTTGTTAAGTTCGTTATTTAAACATATGTATGTAATACACTCATATTAACACTAATCATATTTTTACGTTTTTATTCATCATTTTCAATGCCCCCCCGGTTGCATCTCTGTAAAGGACTATGAATTTTTTATTTTTTGTTTTCTAAACTTTTAAATATCTTGAAAACGGTTGCTCGTAACGATTTTTAACAAGAGACCTTTTTTACGTAAAAAATATTGTAAATGTATATTTTTTTCACAGTAGTTTTATACAGGTACGGATAAAAAGTTATTACTCTTCAAACCAGTCAAAAATATATATAGGTGGCTCTCTCTACAAGTAGAGGTGGCTCCCAGATACAAATTTTCATCGAAATATTGACGTTACTTCAGAAATTATTTGGAAAAAATCGAAATGAGAATGAAAATTCTACACCCTGTATCTCCGAAACTAATCATTTTAGGACATTTATACGAACTTTTTACTTACTAAATCGTATTTTTAATCATATTTATAATATAATTTTTTAAAATGGAACGAGGGTGGTTCAATAGCATATTTTGAAAAAGCATTTTTTACGAATAATTTGATACCACACACATGGTATTTCGAGTCAAATTGTCGTTATGAACCGCATCTTATAATTTCAAATAAACCATATGCAAAAATGTCAAAAGTTGACATATGATATGTCATTCTATTCAGAGTCTCATTTTCTATCGTATAAAGTAAAAAAAACCGAGTGTGCCATTAAAAAATCAAAAGTTGTATTCATTTTCGGCGAAAACGGATGAACCGGAATGATCGAAAACAACTGAATATATCAATCAATCCTAATTTATGTCATTATAGTAACATACCAAATCTCGTTTTTTTATCCGAAAAAGTAAAAAAGTTATAGGGGTAAGCCACTTTTGAGACGCACCCGGTATACTTGATTCGCAATATGAACTACGAGTCTTGGCCTATCACCCTACCGCATACCCAAAATCGATATGAATAAGACCTTCCATTATTTATATACAATTATGAGGATTACGCCAATTGTACGTAATAATCTGTTCCAGATCGCCCGGCAGATGGCAGTACAAGACGACACCTAAGCCGCGCATAACGATCAGAAAACAAAACGACGACGAGACGGGTGGCAACAGTAACGAGGCGCCTCTGGAAAGCACCTCGCCGAGCAAACCCGAGCCCCCCATCCAGAATAACGAGGGGGCGGTCTCCGCCGCCTCTGCCCGTTCGGACGATTCCGACAGTCTGGAAGGGTCGGAGTCGATTACCACAATTATCGACGACGACGGTGCCACGGAAAATAAACTGGACGGACCCGCGCTGCCTCTGGAAACGCTCAAAGTGGAAATATCCACGCCGCCCGATTTCAAGGACATCTATTACGAGATTGCTACTATCAAGTCGCCTTATACTTTTCAGGTAAGAAAATGTACCATACGTTCGAAAATAGACTTTTTTCCATAGCAATTGTTAAAATTGCCTTGTATCTATCAAAAATAGTATATAAAATAGCACTTTAACCGCTAGGGTAGATTAAATGATATTTTAACAGCGAGGATAGTTTAAAAACTTTATTTCTTCTCGCACGTTTTTTAATTGCTTCCATTTTTGAAAACTTTTGTATTCCTTTTCATAGGTTAGTCGGGACTTAAATGGAAGTAGTTTGGATATGGCGTTTGCCGCCTCAGCCTGAATATCTGTTGGTAATTTACTTATTTCGTTTTGAGCAATTTCTGGCTCCAATTCAATCAGCAATCCACACGAAAAGGAATTAAAAAATATTGACTCAAAACTTTTTCCTCCCACTAACAGAAGGATCCCACTAAAAAAGTCTCCTTCCGAGGTGTCAGCTCCTCTTTTCCCGGAACCGCCGCGGCCGTATGGCATTACTTCGGGTTCGTACGTATTCTTGGGATTTATATCTTATCTATGTTAATTTTTTTATCTATATTCTGTTTTGGTAATTTTCATGATCAAGGTGTCAGAAGTTAATATTCCTACATCCATCAATAAGGCAGACCATTCGTTTTTCCATCTTGGACAGCAGAACAAGCATCGGCATCATCAATTTCGTGCAGTACAGGGTGGGTCGAATTCGACGCTTTTAAAGGGAAGCATCCTTTTCTATAGGAGATAGACGAAAACTAATATCGGTGTCTGGAGCTCAATTTTTAACAAAAACATTATGGTGAAAACCGCACATCGATATCTGTTACCCTTTATGAGTGCATTTTTAACAAATCACCTTTTTGCTATGGAAAATTTTTATGCAAACATTTTGAAAGCACTTTTTTACGTAGAATTGTAATATTTTTTTTAAAAATTAATAATTTGAGAGTTATCAGCAGAAACGTTGATTTTTTTGGGACACCATGTATATTTTTAATTAAATGAAAAGAGTTTAAAATTACCTTTCCCAAAATATAGCACACTTGATATTTTGTTATAGTCTCCTTCGAAATAGAGAATTTTTAAAAGTTCACCACTTTTAACTAGTAGGCATTGGACCCCTTATTGATGATCTACCCCTAACGGAACTCTAAAATATATTTTCCAGCAAGACGAGGCACCGCTTCAAAACGCTGAAGTTATCAGCAAATTTGTCCACCTTCCCTTTTCGGATACATCCGAGCACACCTCTTGCCATTTTTGATAGGTACTTCTTAGTTGCTGTTTTTTCACCTCATTGGTAATCTCCGCTTTAACATATAACTTTCGCTTTTCATCAGCTACTACATGCAGCGGGAAAACAAAAGCGGCTGGAGAATGACAATTGATGATAATTTTGGTGAGGTCAAGTCCGAAACGTCTTTTTTTAAATTAACAGTCTATTACGCTGTACTGGGCCCGAATATGTATCTTAGAAAATGGTAATAATGCTTCCCATCTGACGGGCTTAGCGTTTTTACCCATTGGGCTACGCGATTTGAAATCGGCTACCTTAAAGGATCGTTTTGCTTGTCAAACTGTCAGTAAAAATAGAAAAAATCTTCTAGAAAAAGTTCTCTTTCTATCTTGTGAAAAATATTTCTTCTTCTATAAATTCGTCAATAAGTAATTAATTGATAATTTACGACTTGGTAGCTATAAATATTGTTCAAAACATTGAAAATACATCCATAGAAAAATAGGTTGACATAACTCAACAATAGGTTTTGAAATTCACATAACATTTTTCAATATTTTATCGACATTTGACTATTAGTAAACTATTAGATACCTGAGAAAGTGCGATGCTGGCATTATGTGCTCAACGTGTATCCAGAAAACGATTCGCAACGAGAATACAAAATCGACAAAATCGACGCTTGGCGTTCTGCTAATCGAATACTTTCGCTTACCGCTTTGAAAGCGTAACGTTTTTATGTCAAAGTTCCAGAATTTGGGCCCTGTTTGCGTCGCTCTCAGGAATCCGGTAAAGCGGGTGTGTGGCCGAAGTAAATATATATTATGTTTCAAAAATCACCCTAAGGTTTAGCCCGATCCTGTCGTGTTATGCCACACCTAAAATTACAAACACACGTGGTTTGATTAAGGTTTGATTATGGTTTGCAGAGCTTCAGTATTTGGTATAAAACAGCGAGCAATTTGTTACAAAACCATATAAATTGTATAACACTGTAATCACAAAACTTCAATCTATTTCCGTATTGTAACGGAATTTTATTTTTTTTTTATTTTCGAGTAAATATAGTTCAAACATAAGGAATATTTTGTTGATGTTTGACCATCAAAATCTCGAAAATAAATAACTTGTCTAAAAATGTGCTACAATACGGATATAGTATAATCCTTTATCTTTAATTTCCTTCTTCATTTGTGAAAAAATACCTAGCCAGTTTTACGTTAAATGCCGAACGGTTATTTTGCTAGTTTTTCGGACTAGTGAAATTGACTATTAAGAACGTTCTAATTTATTTTTATATAAGTAAAAATGCTTTTTAAAGTGTGTAGTTTGAAATTTGATAACAAAATATATTTTTGAGAGTCGATTTGTGTCTGGAAACGTCCTATTCTTTTTTAACCTTTCAATAATTAGTGTTAATTTTTGAAAAGTTTTATGTCAAATTTTAGTAAATGACCGTCTATAGATTTACCTCGCCAAATTCTCGTTGGGTGATAAATTTATAAATCATTTTCATCTGTAAAGTCACCCATTAAAGTTTAGTATACTATGTTTGACACCCTTTATAAAAAGTAACTTCTTAAAGTAATTAGTAGATAACTGCCTAAACACACATCTCCTGGCTACAGTAGCAAATTTTCAGAGGGTTCAATATCAAAATTAATATACTAAAGGTTGTATAACATAAACTAAACTTCCCAAAGATAACATGGAAGATCCTAAAGATGTTATTGTTGCTAGTTAGAATTATGCCTAAGAAAAGAGGGCTAAGTTTAGATATGGCGAAGTTCATTCCTATTAGTAATTTACAAAACCATAAAAGTATTATAATTTTACTTTAATTAATACGAAAACGCAAAAAAAAACAGATAAAACATTATAATATGAGACTTATCAAGATTTGATAATTAAAAATTTAAAAGCATTTAATAAGCCTTAAAGTTTTTCAGTGCGTTATACCGGGTGCGTCTCAAAAGTGGCTTTGAAAAAACGAGATTTGGATGTTTTGGATGTAATCAGGATTTATTGATGTATATCAATTGACTCATGTAGTACTGCTGCGCTGGTTTTATGAATCGCATCCCTTAATTGTGTCCAGCCTTGTTCAGCTTCCAAGATTGAGATTGAAATTATCGGTGGGAGTGATTCTTTGATCACTTCCCGGAGGGCGTCGGCGGTATTTTTGGTCTCTAGACTCCGTATGTTCAATCAGGTCATGTTGTTTTGCTTTTTACAGTGTGGATGTTTGGGTTTTAGCTGAATTTTAATTTTTGAAATTAAAAGTCGGTGGCCAGTACCGCATTCGGCATCTATTCTGGCTTTTGTGAGTCTTACATATTTTAGATGCGTCCTTCGAACGATTACGTGGTCCAATTGATACCAGTGACCTGATCTGGGATGTTTCCAGGTACCTTTAAACTTGTCCTTCAACATGAACCACGTATTGGTGATGCATAGATGATACTCTGTGCATGTTGTTAATAAGCGTTCACTATTGCTATTTACGTTTCCCATTCCATATTTTATCCCTTGCACCCCAAGCTATGAGTATTAATAGCCTACATTCTGAGTACCTGAAAATTTCAATAATTTTTCACGAAATCTATTTATATCCAATATTTCGATACTCCATTTACGAAACATTTTACAACCTCATGGCCTGATAACAACTTCAAATCATAATCTCTCGTTTCGCCGACGCAAAATTGAAAATTTAAATCAACCTTAAACCGCGTTTAACTCCGAATTGCCTCGATCTAGTTACCTAGCTATCTTCACGCCTGCCATATAATGCGATAAAATGGCTGTTACAGAGGGGGTATTCGCCACCTCCCGTTTGCTACCGAAATTGGGATTACCGTTTGCCTCAGATATATTGCTTTATTAAAAGGTCGACAGAATACAATTTGGTCTCCCTGAAAATTTGAAAATTTTACCATATTAGGCGTGTTTCTATATGAGATACCGTATAATAAGACGTGGAGGTATGCTATTGTTGAGGAAAATTTATAAGCCTTGGGATAATTGAAAATTTAATTCTGACATTGTGATATACGAGACTCGACTATTTTAAAGAATTTTAATAAGTCTCAAAGAAACGATTAGAAAATGCATTGATCGAGGTGTGTCTCAGGTAGGTAAAAATGTACATGTACTGCCAAAATATCATGCCGCTGCTAAGCTACTGCCAGTGACTGCGAAGAAGACTCAAAAGACTTAAAAATGTACATGTAATTCCAAAAGTGAGACACCCCTCGGCATTGATACGAGGCTGGGCTGAAAAATAATCGGCCTAGGTAAGAAAACAGAACTTTTTTCGGCAAAACTCAATTTATTTCTCAACGTAGTCCCCGTTAAGCTCTATACACTTTGTCCAACGATTCTCCAATTTTTCGATGCCCTTCGAATAATACGATTTTCCGGAGTCCTAAAATGGGCCTCTGTCGCAGCGATGACCTCCCCATTCGACTCAAATCTCTTACCACCAAGCCATTTTTTCAAGTCTGGAAACAGATAATAGTCGCTGGGCGCCAAATCTGGGGCGTATGACGGATGAGGAACTAACTCGTAAAGCAATTCATACAGTTTTGCCATTGCGACTGCACATTTATGCGCCGGTGCGTTGTCCTAGTGGAAGAGCACTTTCTTCTTGATCACAAATACAAGAACTGTCCTGAAATCAAAACTATAATAGGTATTTACTTTAGATAGTCTATGCTTACTTTTATATAAATATCCTATTCTTAAATCATACAGGGTGTTCAAAATTCTAAGCCAAACTTTCTAAAATATAAAATAAATTTTCTTCGTTTTTTTTTTAAATGGAACACCGTGTATATTATTTTTTCAATAAATGGAGAATTAAAAAATGAACATTTCTTGTATTTTTAGAATATTTCAAAATTTTTAACGGTTAATAATTTAGGACTTTCTATAGGAAATTCCGAGGGGTGTCTCCCTTGGGTAAAAAATGTACATGTACTGCCAGAATATCATGTTACTATCAAGTGACTGCCAATCAGAGCGAAGAAGACTGCCTATGACTGCCATGTAATTATTATAGATGACTGCCGTAAGACTGCAAATGACTGCCAGCGACTGCCAAGAAAATGTACATGCGGTCGTTTTTGCTTCAAATCGGCGTCGAATCGGTCCAACAGCTTTGAGTAATATTTGCCGGTGATCGTTTTGCCCTTTTCAAGGTAATCGATATGAATAATACCGTGCGCATCCCAAAAAACTGTGGTCATGACCTTGTTGGCAGACAGACCCACCTTGGCTTTGACTCGCCCTGAGAAACCCACTGCTTTGACTGTTCTTTCGTCTCTGGAGTATTGTGATGGATCCAAGTTTCATCCACGGTTACAGAACGGCGCAAAAAGTCCTTCTTATTGTAGTTAAACATTGCTAAACACTCCTTTGAAGTTGTGACACGGTTTCACTTGTTGTCGGCATTGAGCAAATGCGGCACCCATCTGGCAGCGAGCTTCCTCATTCCCAAATATTCGTGCAATATATTCTCCATTCGTTCATGTGACATACCCACAGCCTCAGCAATCTCGCATACTCTTACCCGTCGATCGTCATTTACCATACTATGGATTTTATCGACCACTTCTGGTGTATAACTTTTTTTTTATTTTATCAGATAAAAAGTGGGATTTGGTACGTTAATATTGACATAAATCTGGATTGATTTATGTATTCAATTGTTTTCAGTCACTTACTGTTTCACCAGAAATGACTACAACTTTTGTTTTTTAAATAACACCTCCGGCATTTTTTTACTTTATTCGATAGAAAATGTCACCCTGAATGGAATGACATATCATATTATGTTAACTGACATTTTCGCATATGGTTTATATGGAATTGTAGCAGGCGATTCATAACGACAAATTGACTCGAAATACCAAGTTTATGGTACCAAATTATTCGTAAAAAATCGTATTCCAAATATGCTAATGATCCACCCTTGTTCCATTTGAAAAAAATAAAGTATGTATGATTAAAAATATGATTTGGTCATATTTTAACAGGCCAAGACAAGACACGATAAACATTAGACGACCAAATCTATTTTCCAAGACTCCTTGATTAAAGTTTAGTATTTTAACACAGCCTAAATTACTCTTTTTAACACTCTAAAAACACTCTTGAAATTTAAAATACAATTTTTCTGTAAACAAAAATTCAAAAGTTGACATATGGTATGTCATTTTCTATCGAAAATAAAATATTTCTTTATTTATTATTTGTTTAATTATTGTAGTGAACATTATATTATGTGTGCTCTGATGATTTTAATTGTATTTTTTGGATATTAATATTCGACACCGTCTTTGTTATAACACAACACTGATGAAGGCTATAATTTTAGCCGAAACGTTTGTTTTTAAAACCAAATAAAGATACTTAAACGTTTTCCCGAACCTAAATCCCAAGAAAATCAAAGTTTTAAAAATTTTTAGAAACAACTTAAAATATTTAGAAACCAGGTTCAAGAACTTTTTCAAATTTTCCAAGGATATGTAATGTTATTACCCTTATGCTAGAACTCTCGTTTTCTTAAATAAAGCGAACAATAAATTTTTACATGAATTTAATTAAAGAAAACCTATTTGTCTTTTCAGGTGGGAAGCGTAAAGAACACCCGCTACGTCACCGTCACCTCCACGTTTGAGAAGAGCCTGGAAAACACCGAACCCACCCCCACCCTCTCGCCCACCGAGCCCCTCACCGAGAACATTCTCGCCACCTCCAGCAATTACGCCAAAGACAACAACTTAGACTCGAGCATCGCGACGTTGCCGCCCATTTATCTCGCGTCGGACGTCGCCACGTCGCCTTTAGAGACGCTAACCGAAACGTTCAGCACCACCCAGACGCTACTAAAGACGCACATCCTGCCCGTTATTCGCAGCGTCAACGACACCACCAGCTCCACTTTAGTTCAGACCTATTTAATAACGCGGCTGGTTACCGCGACAAAGACCCTTCCACCCATGGAAGCCTATCACTTTAACCCCAGCAAAACGCTGAACGAATTTAATAGTCGCTTGGATGAGGCTGGATCCGAGCTTCACTTAGAGCTGGAATTCGGTGACAGTAACGAGCAGGATGAAGACGGTGTACCGAGGAAAACACTGCCGGCTGACTTGGATCTTGCTAATGTAGGAACTGATTTTAAACTGCCTGAAACGGACAAAGCCAAAATAGAAAAAGAGCTGAAAAACAGGAAGGTGCAACAGAAACCTTCCCTTAACGATATTCAGTTTCCTCAGCAGAACTTTAGTCCCGACCAGTTACAACAACTAGCTTTGCTAAGATTATTAAACCCTGCAGCAGCTCAAGGACAAGTCATTACAACATCGCGACCTGTTCTAAAAGTAGAAACCTTATACGAAACCCACATCCTTCCAGTGACTCAGGGCCACAACACGATACTTAGCACCATATCAAAAGTTAAAGGAACCTTTACTAAAACTGACTTTGAGTACGGTACCAGCACAATCCCACCTTCGTTCCAACAACCCTTACCTCAAATTCCGCAAATCCCTCAGATACCTCAGATTCCTCAGCTGCCTTTGAACCCGTTGTTCCCTCAGCAAGGCGTACAACCGCAGTTTACGGTAACTTCATCACCTGTGACGCAAAGTACTATAGTTACGCAGACAAACAGCAAAGTATTGAAGTTGACGTTTGGAGCGAGAACAGCGTTGACGACAGTGTTCTCGACGACAGTCGTTCCTACAATTTTAACGACCTACACGACCGCCTCCGTACCAGTGGTGGCGCCCACGGCAGCGGCATTCCCGGGGTACTATCCAGCTCCTTTCCCAGCCTATCCGTACGTAGGTTAGACAAAGACAGATGTGTGTAGAACTAAAGTGCTTTTGACTATAGAACTTGGGACGTTAATCAACGGTTAAGTGCAAAAAGTGCTTTGTGAAAGTGTATAGTATATTAAAAACTTGTTACTACAATCGAAGAAAGGGTCTTTTATAAGGAAGTATCTCTTTCTTTTCTCAAATATAACTTACTGTGTATAAAATTAATGATTATTTAGTTATGTAAATACCATTATTAAAGTTCGTAGTCTAATCAACTATTATATCCAATGTAAAGGTGGTGTATATTTACATCAATTTCCTCGTTGGAAGTAATAATTAAAACTATCATAAAAATAATAAAAATTCAGAATGTTTACATTAATTCCTTTGCAACATTCTTTATTAATATTGTGAAGTACTGAGTACTTCTTATAACTTTTTTTATAAAAGAACGTCTGAAATATCACAAATGTATCGATCTATTGATTAATATTGATGATTCCTAAATGTTGTAATATAATATTGGTATGTTTAATGTTGAACACACTGATAAAAAATCTTTATCAATTGTTGGGTTTCCGTTGAGAATTTTGGCTGAAATTTTGAACGGCATCTACACTATTCGGGAAGAAAGCCGAAGTAGGTCAATCGAGTAATATAGAGCGATATTTCGAGTTTCCTCGTCTAAAATGAATATAAGTCGAGATGAGACAAAATTAGACGAAGAAACTCGAAAAAACCCTTTTTACTGTTCGACTTTGACATACTAAGGCTTGCTTACTTCCCGAGTAGTGTAGAGGTTGTTTTGCAAATTCATCATATTAAAATTTGCGGTATGTTTTTATTTTGTTTGATTGTGCCTAAACTTTATATTAGACATTCAAACTAGAAAAGACACAATTTTAAAGTAAAAATTTTGTTAAAAGGGCTTAATCAAATTTAGAGAAAGAAAATAAGATAAAATATAAACGATTTGTGCTATTCTGTATTAATATCTCGTTTAAAATCCAAACACTAGTTTAAAATACATTTTGATATTCAATCTCAATTTTCTCATTTAATATCATTTATGGCGTAAACTAGTTAATTAGATATCCACAATATTTCAAATTTATTTGTAATATAAATATTAATATTACAAAATGTAATTTAATAATATTGTCATTTAGCATATTAGATATAGTTTGCTAATGTAAATGTCCATTGATCCAACCTATTATTATTGAGAGAATAATTTAAATATCACTCATTTATTTAAAATTAATAATTGAATTTAGTGTATATTATACATAAATATTGCAGTTCAGATTTTAAATATTACGTTGATCAAAATTCATAATGGCTCTATTCACATTTAGAGACCTATAATTAAGTGTGTATCTGAGATTTTATCTGTATATAGGACGATTCACGGAGATGGCACGTTAGAAATTTATGGAGAACCGGTCATAGATTTTTTTTGAAAATTTGGATTTTTACATAAAGGCACCTACTCCATATATCTAAAGCATTTTCAGCGTTACGGTGTTTTTGCTTCATACTAAAGCGGTAGCATCTTTCTTCTAAATGAACACCCGATATATTATTACAATTTTGGAAATCACTTTCATATCCCAAAATGTTTCTATTAGACTAACCTATATCTATCTCTAATAGTTTTTTAGATAAAAAACAAAACATGTGTAAAATTGACAAAATAATGATCTTGAACAAACATTGGTAAAATCATAAATTATTGAAAAATTTATGAAGAAAAAAGTTGAAATTTGGGTTAGAAGTTGACGAAAGTCGATTTATTCTATCTAGTGATGGGATAACTCCAGCGAAATTTCGCTCGAGTACACTATTAAAATAACCGACAAAATAACCGCTCGAGTACACTATTGAAATAACCGACATCGCTCGATTATGAACGAGAGCTGCAAGAGACGAGTTACGAGCAACTAACGCAAGCGAATGAAATAAATTGAAATCCGATTTTAATATGATATACTCGATAAAAATCCGAGCGATTTTTTTTACATACATTGCAGGTAGCAAATTTATACGACGTTATCCGTCGCGTACTTGAGTGACAAAATTTTACAACCTACATCGACAACGCCTTGAAATAAACTACTAAATCAAGCAAGCGATCAAGCGAATCGCTCGTCGCTTGCTACTTGCCATTCATCACCGAAAGAATATGTGCTCTACGCACGCAACTTGCTGTTTGGCGTTACGAGTACAAGCAGCAAGCGACGGGCGAAAAACCGTATTTTTAAATACGAACGATAATTCACTCATTGAATCGAGTGAGTACCTACTCGATTACTGAAATCGCTTGAAACTCGAGTACTCGATTATTGAAATTAATCGGTTTTTCCCATCACTTGTTATAAAATTGCTCAAATCTTTGTTATTATATATTCTATATTCAAGCCTATGTATATTTCAAAAATCGAAACACACATAAAATTGATTTTAAACGATATATCATGTTCCTATACCTGAATCTTTTGATTTCTTCAGTAAAGCAAAATAAAAACACTAAATCACCACAATATACCAAAACACTTTTACTTTTACACTGGACGCGCGTTTCGCTAACCATGTTAGCATCATCAGCAGATGATTATGAACTGTTTATAATCATCTGCTGTCCAGTGTAAAAGTAAAAGTGTTTTGGTGTATTGTGGTGATTTAGTGTTTTTATTTTGCTGTGTAACACCAAAGGTTCCAACCCTCAGCTGTAATCTTCTTCAACAAAGCCATTTAAACGATATTATTTCTATTATAATTATATCATTTCAGGAATTTCATAACATGACAATTTTCGAAATTTAACAAGTAAAATCTAATTCATATAGTCTATAAAATGAATAACTTTGAATTTTGACCTTTATTTTTGACCAACATGGCAAATATAAAATCCCTCAGTCAAAAAAGTTACATCAGTTTTTTGACTGAGGGATTTGACTGAGTGTTTTTCACTGAGGGAAGAATATCAATTCTTTAAATTGGGTGTCTGAATGAATCAGAGAGGTAACTCTGTCTACTTCCGTGAAATAGAAAAGGAAAATAATAAAAGTGACAGTTCTTCCTCTTCTTGCAAAAATCAACACGAAATGTCATCAGCTTTTGACATTTCTAAATATCAGACCAATGCCGTCTCTAATAGCACAGCCTCGGAGCGACATTTATGAAGTCACGCTAGTTAGATACTGCGGATTAATAAATATGTTGTAGAATACATGGAAAACATAATTATTCCTCGTATTTTTGGTTTGTATTTTAAAAATAATATAGTTTAAATGAAATATACATAATATACAGTTAATAAACACAACATATATACCTATTTATAGTAATAAGTACTTTGGCAAATAAACTATGAATCATATAAATGCAGCAAATGTTTTACAATATACAAATAATGAATAGGTACATAAGATAATGGGTAAAATGTAAAATATATTTTAAATTTTGGGTTTTGAAAATCGATCTAATTTAACAAAAAACATTCAATATCTAGTAATAGTGATGTATTATTTTTTCCATTTACAAAATTTATATGTATATTTTGTATGTATAAGTATCAATGTTCGAAAAATTATATTTGCGAATAATACAATATCATAGAAAAAAAGGCGTCAGCGATGGCTATGAAATAAAGATCGCTGTCATTTTATATGTAAAATTATTCTAAAATTTTTGATTTTCTTGGGATTTAGGTTCGGGAAAAACGCTGATTAAGCTTTCATTTGGGTTTTCATTATTTTTATTTGGTTAAAAAAAACGTTTCGGCTAACATAGCCTACATCAGGGTTGTGTCATATGAAAAAAATAGTGTCGAATATAATCCATAAATTACATATAAAATATTCACACCACATAATGTTTACTACAATTAATTAACTAATATAAACTTGTCAAAAGATGACCACATATTTTTTTTAAATTATTATTTTTAACACTAAATCTATCTACATTGACTATGGAGTACGATTTCAGCCAGAAGAATTATATTTTCCATGTATTCTACAACATATTTATTAATCCGTAGTATCTAACTAGCGTGACGTCATAAATCTTGCTCTGATGCTGTTCTATTAGAGACGACATTGCGTCAGCATGGCCGCAAGTTGCTAACCTAATAAAATTAGCACTCGAAAAGCCCGCGGGAACTGTCAAATTCAAAGTTATTCGTTTCACAGACTATACTTATACAGTTTCAATCTTGGTTAGTCATGGTAACGATTTTCTTTAAACGAACTTTACTGGAGAAACCAGAAGGTTTAGGTATTGGAACATAATATGAACACAAATAAAATTACTTTTCAACAATATATTATTCATCACCGGTTCTCCATAAACGTCTAACATGCCATGGCTGTGAATAACTCTGTATATGTTTCATCTTTGGTAGGCTTTATTCAATCATCAAATTTTCAAAGTGTTTTACTAGAGAATTTTAAATGTGTGAATATAGTTATTGTTAGCCCGAATATTATTTAAAGAATGAAAATATATTTTTTTTTATTTCAAACACTTTATTTTAAATAAACCGCATTAATATTCGAATTTTCTGAGTGCACTTGAACAATATTTGGGATACGTATAAAAATATAAATTAACCAATCAACCGTGGAATTTTGCAGTATTTCATTTTATTGTTAATTCGAATAACAAATATGAACCAAACAAAACAAGGACTTGTTCAAATATTTTACCTGAAAATTCGAATAAACCAACGAAAAACAGCTACTTTGGAATAGCTGAAAGCGGTCATTCATAATTCAACGATCGTCAAAATTAGTTCTCTGGCTATGGCCCGGAATTGTCGCGTTAATCCAGTTAAAAATTCCGGCAAATTGTCCATAAAAAACTGTTGCTTTACTGCGATGCCTGGAGCATTGTAATCGATTGAATTAACTAAACATTTCGGACTAATTTTACCAGTAAATATCGGCTTAATTTTCGGAGTGTTCGGCCTGGTGCGCCCTATGTGTTTCAAGTAGAGTTAGTGTTAGGGTGCACAAGTGCAAATAACGATTCTCATTTGCAAAATATGTAATTGTTTGTTATCGGTTTTAATTAAAAATACTTTAATGTGTTGGGTATTTAATGGAAAATAGACTCACCGACAAAGAAACCGGCCACTAAAAACTAGTCCCAATTTCAAAGTTAGATTTCTCGCGAACCAGGCATTAGGTTTTGATGACTTTTTTTAAATTGTAAATTAATTCCTTCGTAACGGATGCTACGTCAGAAATGTTTATTCAGAATTTATTTTGGGCATATACAGGGCACAACAATAATACGATGTTTTTTTGCCCGAACTTTGTAACACCCTGTAGGGTGCAGCAGCTATTGTAAATCACATTGTAGCGTCATCTTTTGTGAGCCATTTTGTTTTTTTTAATCACAACATTATCTCTGTTTGTATTGGAGATACGCTGCTTTAAAACGAACGTCTCGGAAAAATGTTTCGCAGGCAAAATTGCGATTCATCCGTGAAAAGGACGTTAGTCCATTGCTCAATATCACAATTCACATGTTAACGCGCAAATTGAAGACGTGCTCGACGATGTCTTGGAAGTAGCTGAGGTTCTGTGACGACCTGGGGTTCTGTAACGACCTCCTTGAAGACAAGCCGTTTTCTTTTAGTCTTCGTCGGATTGATCTCTCACTGACTTGAGTTCTACGCACGGCTTGTAGCAGATGGTGATTCCGAAACGCTGTAATAATTCTACAATTTCGTAAAATATTCAGGACAATAGATCTGTCGCCAATTGCATTTGTCTTCCATTTTCTTCCGGAATCCACTCACCTGGTGAAATTTCCGGTTTCCATATACCGATTCCAGGCATCCTGGACTGTTGTTCGAGGTATACCCCGGGTATCGGACACATAACGACTTGGGTCATCCTCAATTAAAGCCACAATACGAGCAACATCCGTCACAGATAATGGCATTTTTTTAATTTGACAACCGTTGTTGTCATATTGCAAATACTGATAAATCCGTTTTCGCCTATGTCGCCTTGATTATTTACGCATAAAACATTCTGCCGATGCGTTTTCCGAGACGTTCGTTTTAAAGCAGAGTATATATCCAATAAAAACAGAGATAATATTGTGATTAAAAAAATAAAATGCTCACAAAAGTTGTATCCTCTCTTGATCTAACTGTTCATTAAAAGTGTTTTCAAAATCAACAACGCAGTAAATTGAGACGTAAGTGTCGATCTCCTGCAAAATGTTATAGGAAAATAAATAATTTCCTCCGAACTTGTCGGTGGAAAGTTCAGAACTGTCCTCAACGCGAAATTTTCTTGCAATTCGCAACATTCTTAAGGAAACCATTTACTTCTCTTTAAATGAAAAACACTGCCAAGTTTTCCTCCCGACTTTCGACAGTTGTAAATAATAAAGGCAGTCAGCTCGCTGTCAGCCTTTCTCCTGTTCAATTTCTAATTCTAGTTTCTATTAGTTAAGCTAGTTCATAAAGAAGATTAATTATTGCCTCCTCATTGTTGTATATATTATATTCATTTCAACACATTGCGTTTATTTTTAAGCGTACTTTAAGGTTTGTTCTACACTAATTAATTTTAAAGCCTAGTTGACACGGTCAAAATGTACTTGGATCAAATATACTTGGACGCTACTTGAGCCCGCAGCGTCTAATGGTTCTACAAGTACTCCAAGTGATCCAAATCCATTTTTGCCAAGTCAACCGAATAGTTCCATATAAATATACTTATATTATGGATAGATTATTGCGCGCATCTCAATTTTACGCTGTTTCTATTGTATTAACTGTTTTATCGGTCCAGTTGGAAGGGTTCGTAGAATCCAAGCAAGTTGTTAGCAAGTCTACTTACTTTGGTGCAACTTTGATATTAAAAATCCTTCCAACTCGATTTGGATAAAACAGTCCTTACTATACAAGGAGCGTATAAGTGAGACACGTGCAGCATTATTATAAGTATATTTATATGGCAGCATCCAAGTGTATTTGTTCAAGTAGAGTAGTCCATTGCAGTCAGTAGCGTAATAGTATAAATAAAAAATCTTGCGATCGTGTACTAAATATTAATAAGTAAAAAATATTGTATTTTTTAATAAGTATATTCGGCTTGGTCGACCGATTATTTAGTTGCAGAAACCAATATATTCTTATGGAGCTGCGTACTCATAAATCAAATAAAACAATCGAATAATCGAACTATCAAATAGTTTATCGCTGCTTTCCGACAAAAGCGACACAACTCAAAATTAATAAACTTTACAATAGAGGCAATTAACAATTTTTGAATCATATTATGTTTTCTTACACAACCAGTTTTGACTAATTTTTAAAATGGTGTTTGATAGTAAATAAGTAGGTATAGTTTTTAGTTCATTTTTAATACCTATTGCCTTTAAAAGTTAAGTACTAAAAAAAGTAACCTTTCTTCTCGAAAGAAAAACACAAATGACAATCAAAGTCTTTCTCGAAAATATTATAAAATAATTCTGTCACTTTTTATTTTTCGACCCTTTACTCTGTAAAGCGGGTCTCAAATGTATCACCTTTGTATCACGAAACTGGCACTTTTTGGACTGGGACTTTTTTTCATATAAAAATGATCCAACGTGTACAAATGTCATGACGCAACTAAACTGGTACGGTCTTCCACGTTAATCATATTCCAATAATCAAAAAGTAACAGTTGGTCCGGATGACACCTAGCGGTGAATTATTTAATTTTAGAATGGAACGGTTTTTCTCATTAAAAAGGCGTTCTTTTTATTACTATAGGGTAGAAAATCCCAAAATCATAAAATTTTGATTTGTGCCACTTTTATCGAAAAGTAGCGTTATACAAACTGCGTGCAATTTTTTAGTCGTCCAACTTTTAATCACATAGATACTTTTTAATCTGTACCCACTGGGCGCAACTTTAAACTAAAATAGATATTTATTAGAACTTCTAATGGTGTACCTACTATCTAGTTAATACAGGGTGTTTCTAAAAACATGTGCCATCTCTCGTGGGGAGATTCCTCTCGTAAAATTAATATTTATTTTTCATATTAACATAGGCCCGATTCTGCTTTTTTTGGTAGTTACAGGGAGTGAAAGTTTTCTTCTTTCTTCTGTTTATTATAATTTTCTTGTAAGTGCTTTTAGCGATTCGAATGAAATTTGAATAAGTATTCCCACACTTTTTTAGAATTTAAATATGGAGAACTAATAGAAACTTTTATCCTCTAAATTTCATTTGAATCAAAAGCTCTTAAAGGAAATTAAAATAAATTGAAATAAAATGAAAGATGAAGACTTTTACCTCCGATAGCTACGAGAAAAAGCAGAATCTATGTTATAAAAAATAAATTTTATTTTTACGTGAAGAATCTCCCCACGAGAGATGGCACATGTTTCATGAAACACCCTGTATAAGCTAAGAAAGGGTACTTTTTTGAAATTTAATATGTCTCTATAATGTTTACACTTTTAGAAAAAATTGATAACGAGGAAGATTACACTGAAAGGATATTTTTAATTTTTCATAAATTTTTAAAAAATTACATTTTAATAAACTTCTTACGAGATATTCCGTGTATTTCCAGAGTACATAGACAAACTAATTCTTTAAAATTCATTTTCATATAACAAATATGTCTAGTTGTCGACTCAGTTCTACTAGACCGATCATCCAACTACTTAAGTGAGCACAGATACCAAGCTGACCGATCATCAGATAATCGGGCGACTTAATACGATATTTAATTATGTTAAACGACATTTTGTAAATAATTCGACGGTAGTTTATTTTATGAGTATATATGAAAGCGCTGAAAAATTAATGTACTTTTTTTTCTATTCACATTGGGTTTTTGTTTAGCAAACAATATTGTTTTAATAGCGTTGCTTGTTTTACGCCGTTTTGTAAATACCACATCTATTTTTATTGCACTTGCGCGTTTATGTTTAGGTCTATTTTAAAATATTTTTTTTAATTATTGTTGTAAAATATTACTACCATTAAAACAAAACTAAAAATAAGATATTAAGTATAGATTTTTTTAATACCTACCTGTATAGTAAATTTTAGATATAAGAAACTATGTTAGTGTGTAATGAAATTTTATTTATATATTTAAGGAAAATTTTAGTTAATCGGAAAATACTCAAAATTGCTGCCACTAAAACTGAACTGATATAATTTTAGTGCATGTGAAAACAGCACAAAAGAGTAGTTGATATTATAGTCATAGAGTATATTATGTTATTTTTTGTATAGCATCTATTTTATTAATAAATTAATTAATAAAAATAAATAATATATTAATTTACTTTTATTTTTACCTACCTTTCTTCTGTCATTTTGGCATATACGTCATTTGTAACAATATTGTCATGCATCTGTTATACGACGACAGTTTAATCATTAATGATTTTTTACATTAAAAGTCCTTTAAAAGGACACAAGTACTTTTTTTACATTTTATGTATTTGACGGGATAGCTATACCATCCTGGCAAGAGAAACCTTGGGTCGGCGTTTTCATGTATAGGAGTGAATCGCTATGGCCATCTAGTAAGTGGCAGAGAGCAAAAATACGAAGTATCTATTACATAACCACATAACCACTTAAAAAGGGGAAAATATTTGCTCTTCTGTCTTTATTCAGTACATCTTGTTTTACTAAGCGTGATGACCATATTCTTTGTACACACGAAAATGGGCACACAAGGTCAGAAATACTGACCAACTGCAACCCTAGTATAGAGTGATTCATGGCGATGGCACGCTACAGCGCGTTCAGATGGAGCGGACTGTCCGCGATTTACAAGCTACTTACTAAAAATATCACCGGTACTCCATAAACGTCTAACAGCGCTTTCAGATGGAGCGAATAGTCCGCCCAGACCGTCTGCGACTTCAGGCAAGTACCATGAGTTTATATAAACAATTTCACATGGGTCGCTAATGCTCCGTCCAGATGTTGTTCATATAAACTCATGGTACTTGCACGAAATCGCGGACGGTCTGCGCGGACTGTCCGCTCCATCTGAAAGCGCTGTTAGACGTTTATGGGGTACAGGTGATTTTTTAGAAAGTTTTAATTTTTACATAGAGGCAGGTATTGCCGCATCATTTGAGAAGTGGTAGCTTCTTTCTTATTTTAAATGGAACACCCAGTATATTATTACCAATTTTTGGAAAATACTTTTATATCTCCATAATTTTTCTATTATACTAACATATACCTATCTCTAATAGTTTTTGAGATAAAAAATAAAACATGTGTAATATTGAAAAATACATGATCGTGAATAACTATTGATGATTTTACATGATTTAAACATTTTTAAAGTTGAAATTTGAGTTATAAGTTAACGAAAGTCGATATATTCGATCTGTCTAAATAAGCTGGGAGAGCAGAGAAATTACACAGGGAGAGCAAAAATATTATTTGTTTCCGTATGTTATGAAATTGTCTAAATTTTTGTTATATTAAATTAAACCTTATGTATATTAATTAAAAAAAAAATCAAAAAACTAATAATAAGTTAATATACCTAAACCGTCCTGTTTCTTAAATAAAGCTAATGAAAAATTAATAATTCCATTGTTATAGTTTCATTTCAAAAATTTCGCTACAAGCAAGTAAACTCTAATTGGTACTTATAAAGTTGGTTAGTTATTAAAGATTGGTATAGATTACTATAGGAGAAAAAAATTGAGATATGGAAGTAGTTTCGAAAAATATAATAATATACCGGGTGTTCTCTTTAAAATAACAAAGATGCTACCACTTTTAATATGAAGCGGTAATACTGTAATGCTGAAAATAATTTAGACAGATTGAGCAGGTGTATTTGGTGTCTCCCTTAGGATGGCCGTGAAGCACCCTGTATAAATTGTTTGTTGTTCTCTTATTAATTTTGATTTTGTATAGATACTTTAACAATTTATTCAAAATACATTTATTTTATAATTTATTTTAAATAAGCCGATTTTATAAAATCGATATCGCTCTCTGTCATCAGGCGAATTGTCAAATAACGTTCAGTTATATATTTAAAATCCCCTAATTACTGATGAATAAATTTACACAATCACATTTTTAATTAAAACTTTCAATATCAAGAGCGGATTTATTACGGGTTTAGTTAAAAATTTAAAGTTAATCCTTGAAATTCAGACCAAAAAGCTTTTGGTAGAGTTGCAAAATAAAAATTGATTAATAATTTTAATCCAAGAGTTAGTAGCTTTTTAATACTTTTAATTTTGCATAACCCAATCATGATTTTAATTGGTGCGTAGTTCTCATAAAAGATTTATGCAAAAAATAAAAATTAATTGTACACGTGATAAATTCTGCAGAAATATGGACCAATCAACAATGGTTGAAATCAAAGGTTGAAATAGTTTTCTATTCTGATTTTGCTCATTTGGTTGCTAGTAAGAAATTTGCATATTTATCGGCGGTCAGAACTAGCATCAAATCAAATCAGAGATAAGTAATATAATTATTTTTTAACTACTACAACAGCTAAGTTAGTTTAGTTAGTTAAGAAAAGATATCATAAACGTTTAATTCCAAAAAAAGTTTGTTAGAAGGTATACATCATCATCATCGTCATTTTCAGCTTATTCAACTATTTCCAATTATAGTGCCTCGCATATTTATACGCTCTTTGTAGTTGGGTCCATTGTTGTCTATTGTCGGCTATACGGGCCCAAGTTATCCCTGCTAATTTCCTAATATCATGGTCCAATCTCAAGTTCGGTCTTCTTCTAGGTCTCTTAATTCCTCGTGGGTACCATGCTGTCATTTTTGTGGTCCATCTGTTGTCCCTTCTACTTGTTAGGTCTTGCCCACTCCCATTTGAGGGATTTGACATCTGTGTCTCTCTGTCTCCGTGGATGACATCTATTACCTAGGTCTTCTGACACTCTCTTCTGACGTGAGCCAAGCGGCTGCACGATTTCCATGGTAACGTGACGTCAGCTTAGCGGCAGATGTAAATCCCCCCGCCCCGAAGTTTATTATCGGTGACCGATGTGAATGAGTTTTTGGTTTTGGGCAGTTCTCTTCGTCTTCCTTTTGTTCAGGAAATGCGTAACGGCGGCGCATAATTTATGCATTTATGCTAATATTCGGCTACTTCGGCGAGAGAAATCGGAATTAACCGTGTATAAAGACTGTAAATTTGTTGTTGTTATTTATTGTTGTTTGTTTGGTTTGGTTTGGTTGTTAATTTTTGCCGATTTTTGCTGTTTGTTTTGTTGTTGTATTTTAAAACTGTTTTGTGTATGTATGTGTTAAAAAATGAACCCAATTAATGACTTGGTGTGCAATTTATTAGAAACTCCCTTCAGACGGTGGGCAGATGAAGATAAGAGGGATGTTTTATCTTAAGAGCGACCGACTGAAACTTTAACCATAAATTGCAAAAAAGAAATAAGAAAAAGTGGTAAATCTTATAATATTAAATTTAAGTCTTCCTGGTTTTCTGATTTTAATTGGCTGTGTAGGAGTATTGTTTTACAAAAATTATTTTGTTATAGTCGTATTTACTATTTTCTAATAAACATGGCATTTGGAATGCAGAAAGCTTCACTGATTTCGTAAATATTAACAAGATCTTTGCATAAACACGGGGATTCTGCAGAACATTTAAAATGTCAGTTAATGCTAAGAAATTAAAAAAAAATCAAAATACAATAGCCGATGCTTTAGAAAAAAACGTTAGTCTCTATAAGCTTAGTTTTAATGTTTATAATAAAATGTTTGTTTAAATAGGCTTTAATGTGAATATAATTAATTAATTAAATGACGATATTACTGATAAGTTTGCATCAATAAAGAACAGAAAAATTGAAATGATTTAGGTACAAAAATTAGTAAGGTTAGCAATATAAATAAGTCAAATTTATTTTGGTTAATAATGCTTAGTAAACATTAATGTAATAATTGAATAATAACTGAATGGCTCCTCGGTTGTAATCAACAATTTTTTCAATATCGAAATTTCAGTGAAAAACCCAAGGAAAAAACTCTATACCTATCAAAATTACAACCTTATTTCACTGAAATCTCTATTTTGAAAAAAATGTCGGTTACAACTTCATTAATTACAGTGTTCGCCATAAAGTTGGATCCATATGGAGGTTCTCTTTGGTATTAGAGTTAAAAAAAAACTTTTTGTGGCTATCAATTCTGCTTTAAAAACAACTTAAAATGCACCAAGTCAAAGTTGAAACATAATTTTGTTAGTCACTTTTTTTAAAATAATAATAATTTAACCAATTTTTAAAAATTTCTTTAAAAGACACAGCTCCCAGATATTAGCTGTCAACTTTGGCTCGGTGCATTTTAAGTTGTTTTCAAAGCCGAAGTGATTGGCACAAAAAGATTTTTTAAAACACTATTATATAAAAGAAAAAACGTCCATATGGATCCAACTTTATGGTGGACAATGTAGGTACATAATGTTATTATATTTAATTTAAATTTAATTATATTTTCACTGGAATTCAAAATAATGTGTTTATCGAAAACTGGTTGTATCTCTTTTTACTTAATGCGTTTTAGCCCAAACTAAAACGAAAATATTATAAGTATTAGTGTATAAAAAATAACAAAAAAATGTTGACAAAATGGTGAATGCACGAAAAATTTTTCAAATAATATTTTAAAAAATGTTGACAAAACGGTGAATGCGCCAAATATTAACTCTTCCCCTAATTTTCTACCCACGAGCCGCCACTGAATTCTTCTGTTGATTTCTGGTAGTAGAGATCCCGAGCTGTGTATTACTATTATTATTTCCAGTATTGTGTTATTTATTGGAATATCTTTTCTTTCCACTATGTACAATATAAAATATATTTCAAATTACTAGTAAGTTCGACATATTTTTATAAATTTAAAATGCATAATTAATGATTATATGGCCTTTTCATATTTGTTCAATCTGGCGTGTAAATGCCCTGCAAATTATTTGACTTTTACATGTACAGAGCTCAAAGCTTCATTGCAATAGATTGAATTGGATCGAGGAACCAGTCGTCTTATTTTTATATTCTACTTCAAGTTTGAATATCCTGCAATTGCGTCACATTTCTACAAAAAGGGCCAATCAAGCATTTTCGTTCATTTTACTTGTGACTTCGACGATTTTTTTTTGAACTTCAAAAATGGTCTTATAAAAAACTAAAAAGCTTTTAGAATTGAATTTTTTGGTTTTAATTTTGTCGATATTAACCGCTTTTAAATAATCCTGCAAGAAGTTTTACCAACTTTGAAATTTTTTAATCTGCGGGGAAAAAGTCTTTCAAATTTAATTAAGCTATTTCCTCTTCGAAATTACTTTGATTCCTTTTTTAAGAAAGGCCTGGCGTTGCTCTCTTATATCAAATTCTTTTAATGACTTACGTTTTAGAGGGGACGAATTTGAAAAAATAATACAGCCATTAGTGCAATCAAAACACATAAAAAATAGGTATATGATATAAGATAATTTTTCTAAACCTTTTTCTTTGTTAAGTAATGTTAAACAAGCAGTAATTGTTAAAAATCGCTTTTAAATAATGGCACGTAATGTCATTTCAACATAACGTCAACGGTTTATGATTTTATCTGGCAAAAGTTAAAGTGTTCTTGAATAGTTATATTTAGATATTTTAACCAATAATCATCTTCCGAAGAACTAACTTGTATTATAATTTATTATTGAAACTAATAAAACTTTTTAGATCAGTTCAACTACGATAGCGAGCATAGTTTTATGAAACGGTTTTGATAGTGGGGTCATAACTTGGGCTATTTCGGATATAACGAAAGTTTTTGAATGTCCACCTCCTCCTAGGTGCCTTCTCTGTTAAGTTTGGCGATTAATATGGCATATGACTCTCTGTCCAGAGCTTGATGAATAAGGGTATTTCCGTCTCCGATGATGGCAGCACCGGCGGGGAATGCACCAAGTCTATACCCAGCACTTTTGTTTCTGCAAAATCTAAAAAATATATTTATCTAAAAAATATATTTATCTATATAAGCTTTTTTATGATACAAAATAATCATTACAACATTTTAAAATATTTTTTACACTTCAATTAATACTTAGTAAAAAATAAGAAAAAATTGGTTAACTAAATATTATAATGTACTCATTATCGCCAGCTACTACACAATGGTTGTTGTAATGCTCAAACAGAAACCGATACACAACTCATTTCTCAAACTCTCGACGGCCCAAACAGAGATAACGGTCCTGCCAACTTCGCCAAAGATTTATTCATCGGGCCTAAATACAATGTCTCCGCCGCAAAATTAACGGAACGAATACCGACACCGTCGTTACCTTTACGAGATAACACAAAAGGAAAATGTATTTACCCAAAGTGTTATTTGCACAGCCCGTCTAACATATATATTCTAATTTATTACGTGCCCTTCCGTTGCCCTTCTGATTTCGAAGCGAATAAGAAATTTCTCTTCGCTGCCACGCCACGCCACCGCTCGTAGAAATTGTAAACACGGTAGGTTTCCACCGTACGCCATAATTTACCGGGCTGGTGGCAAGGTTTGATTAATTTTTTGTTGTTCTTGACGTTAACACACGTTTCGAGGAAAAATAAGCTTTGTGTTGCGATGTTTACGCTTCTTAAAATATGATTTGTTTATTATTTTGAAGGAGATTTCTGAACAAGCCAAATTTATTCCAGTCACATTGTCGAAAGTTCTCCAAGCAAGATGCACCGTTGAAATGTTCTTTGCAGAAAATGACACACGAGTAGTTGTCATCTTTACAGACATTCAATCGGCGCTAAAGACACTCTATTTCATATAGTTCAAATATTGATTATTGTGGGAATGCACGCATTCTCTAAATAAATCGGATAATTATAGCAAATTAACATTTATCTAGATATCCAGAGTACGATGGTCATAGTGATAACAAAAATGCAGACGAAGTCACCAGAAAAGATTATTAATTCCAATCATTATATCCAGAACCCTTCTGACAAAAAACAACAGAAAAATTGGCAAGGGCAGAGACGAAAGATTCATAGTAGACCATTTGCCAACATTTACAGCAGATCTGATAAGCAAAGGCAGATATACTGTCAATGCTCTTGTGGGTCTAATAATACGGCTTGTAAACTAATTAAATATCTAAAGCTGATGGGATTCACGAACAAAGCCGTGCACCAACATATGCAGATTTTGTGAATCCGATGATTATCTCAGTGTGACAGCCTGGTAGATGTGCTGTTATTAGTATTGGGCAATGATAGGTCATTAGGAATAGTTAAATGAAAGGTTCAACAGTTTATAATCATCTGCTGATGATGCTAACATGGTTAGCGAAACGCGCGTCCAGTGTACAAGTAAAAGTGGTTTGGTTTATTGTGGTGATTTAGTGTAATTTTAAATATTTCGAAACAAAAAGTGATTTATGTTACGAAACATATGTATCAAAAAAGTATCCAAATTAATTTCAGGGATTTTGTGAAAGTTCGAAACTCTTTCGCAATGTTTTTCAGCAGAGATTTTGTTTTGATTTTGTGACTTAAAATTCTACTTGGGATGTCATATACTAACATACCAAATCTCGTTTTTTTTAACTGAAAAAATATAAGTTATAAGGATGAGCCACTTTTGAGACGCACCATGTATATTAATATCAAAAAGTCATGATTTACATTTCAAAGAAAACAGCAGTAAATCTCATTACTTCGAGTATATATTCGAAAAAAGTAAATTTCAGCAGGGCAACCGACAGGTTTTAATTTTCCCCTGGCAAAGAGAATAGGGTCAAAAAATTTTCAACGACCCTTTACCGGAATATCGGTTCCGACATGCAATTAAGCTCATCGATGATTTGCACAGGATTAAAGTCTATCCCTCAGGTATTAAAATCGTATCCTATACACTCATTTCAAATAGATTACTTTCGTGAAAGAGAGGAGTGGATATAGAGATAGTGTATAGTGGAAATGAGAGAGAGGGAGCTAAGCAAACGAGCTGGTGTTATTAATTTGCTCTTGCGGCTTGAAATAAAGTCGGTTTCCATTTGAAGTGTCGTTGAGGGAATTGGTTTACTTACAACTCATTTTATACTTTTATCACTTTTACTCGAAATGTGGATTTATATTTTAAAATTTAGTAAAACAATCCTAAGTCGTGCGTTTCCCAGTTTAAACATCTAATGGAATTGGAGTATACATTCTTAGAAAAAAAATGTCATGCGACTACGACCATTAAGACATTTTTTGGGTTATCCAATGTTATTAGCCTTATTATTGTAATACACGGTCTGCGTGCGAGAGATGGGATGGTACTGGGTTCGATCCTCAGCCAGTACGGTCGCTTTATTTATTTAAATAAAAATATTGATTTATCTAAATAGAGTGACCAGCGAGCCGCCACCTCAAGGAAGGCCAAACCACCTTGAGTATATATTGCCTTGTACAGCCTCTCAAATAGTGCCCTTCGGATTCGGCGATAAATTGTAGGTCCCGTGTACTTGTGAAACACTGATAACACACATCACAAGTACCGTATGATCGAAAAAAAAACGGCGTCAAAGGCGGCTTAGGAATGACTATCGATGCTATTTTTGACGAGATAGAACTCTAGACGTCAGTTACTGAGAATTGACATAAAATTTGTCAAAAATTAATACCTTATATAGAAAAACCAGAAAAGAATAGAAAGTTTCCAGATACACATATCTATTTCCAAAAAATTGTTTTTTGAAATGTTTCTATCTGCACCAGTTCTACTCAATAAAAAATCGATATTAAATCATCCTTAATGCAGTAAACGCCTTTTTCAAAATAAAGAAGAGTAAGGCCAGTAAGACTCTAACCTAACTAAATTTCGTCGTCCGACAAGCCTCCGACCCCTCCGACCGAGACATTTCGACAAAATTTTTGATTATTGTGCTGTTAAAATGTACGGATTGCCTTTTATTATTGTTTCATACACACTAGACCGTTGAGATTTAGTAATATTGCATTGATTGTAGCTGTAAATAAAAATGTGTGTTTAATACCAGTAAATAATCCGTTAGTTGATGAAAAAAGTATCGTGTTTATCGACAAAATTAATTGTAGGCTTTTAAATTTTGCTTAATATGGTCATATTTTACAATATTCAACTCATAATTGTTGATACTTCTGGTGGATGATGTTCAATTTATACATATATAAATTATAAACAAACCAAATTGAAGTACTAGAAACAGTAAGGTGAGATAGTAATTTTTACGAAATCTCTGTATTATTACTTCTTTACTTATAGAGCATCTGTTCCTGTGTATGCCCAAGTTTCTGTTTTCCAAGAAGCATATTAATTAAATGAACAAAACTGTGTCCAAGAAATAATCTATTGCATAGAGGATTTAATGAAAACAAAATTGGTGATGCTGTAATCACAAAGTTCCATGCAGGAATCAATGGTTATTGCTAAAATATGTTATTGGTGTATTATCAGTTTTATTTACTTATATATTACGTTATTTAATCTCAATAATTTTAGGCTGGTAAGTCATTTATTTACATACATAGCTTTTAACCTAACTACTGGTAGATTGTAGGAAATAATATACACTTTGGAACCATTGAAGTAAATAAATGAATTAATATAATACATACATCAAGAAGTAATGTATAATTTTGGAAAAAGCTGTATTAATCACTTTCGAAAATCATAATTGTTTTTTTTAGTAAGTCGCACAACTTAGACAAATAATTTAGGTTTGTTATTAAATTAAATGTAATAAGTACAGATTTAGACTCTTGAACCAGGCATAGTATATTGATTAGTAGGGGCCAGAGTAAAAAATATTTTGTAATACCATTCGAAAGAAAATACAGACCTATATTATACTGTTTATAAAGTGAGTTTCATTGTAACATAACTTAAGAAAACATTTAATATGCATATGTCAATCATAAGAATAGAATCTATTAATTTAATGAACTATACCCATAGTACTCGGCAAACAGTAAACCAAACCTAAGAAACTAAGACTTACAGTGTTAGATCATGTAGTATATAAGTATTTTAATTTTATCATTTAATAAATAAATACAATATAAAATTTAAAATGCCAATTTTTTTTATTTTAAAACAAGTGATTTATATATGTATAAACAATTTACAATTCTTGATCATTTAATTTATTGCCCACATCTTCCGGGATTGTAAGGCTAATATTTTGCTGCTTATACTGCCTATACCAAAAAAAATTGGATTAGTTAATGATTAAGTATCCCTGTATTTTTAAATGTTAAATCTTATGGACTGAAAAAACTGCTGATGATATTTCTACTTTCACTGACTGAAGATGCACTGACTAGAAGAAATTCAAAAACAAATTGTACAAACATAACGTATGACTATACATTTCGGTAAGTCAATATCGACAAAGCTTTGATTACAGCATCACCTATTTGGTTTTCTTTAAATCCTCTATACAATAGGCTATTTCTTTGACATAGTTTTGTTCATTTAATTTGTTTCTTAGAGGGTAGATATTCTATAAGTAAAAAAGTAATGTATAAGTAATAATACAGATTCTTAAAAATATCTCACCTTACCGTTTCTAGTACTTCAATTTAGTGTGTTTATATTTTATACATGTATAAAATTGAACATCATCCACCAGAAGCATCAACAATTATGAGTTGAATATTACAAAATATGACCATATTAAGCAAAATTTAAAGGCCTACAATTAACTTTGTTGATAAACACGATACTTCTTCCATGAACAAACGGGTTATTACTAGTAATTGAACACACATATTGGTTTACAGCTACAGTATTAGTACATCTGAAGGGTCTAGTCTGTATTAGACAATTACAAAATACGATAATCCATACATTTTAACAGTAGAATAATCAAATTTTTGTTAACTCTAGACGTTATCGAAATGCCTGGGACTGGGATGGGCGATAGTTAGGTTAGAGCCTTTTTGATTTTTCTCTTCTTTACTTTTAAAGACGCATTCTGTATTAATTACGATTTACTGGATTTACCTAATATAGATTTTTTATTAATTAGAACTGATATAGTTCAAATTATCAGAAAAAAATATTTTTTGGATATAGATTTCTGTATCCGGAAACTTACTATTATCTTCTAGATTTTCTACATTTAGTATTAATTTTAATTAAAATTTAATTTTTTTGAAGATCTTTAAAGTGAAAAGAAGAAGAATTTTAATTAACTAAAAAAATCGAAATAAAGTTAATTAACATTGAGCAGAGTTCGACCTCGTCAAAAATAGCATCGATAGTCATTCCCCAGCCGCCTTTGACGCCGTTTTTTCTCGATCATACGGTACATGCGAGAGGTAGCGGACGCTCTGTATAGAGTATGGCACTGTCAGAAGTAAGACAGGTTTCGAATTGCACTATTGGAATTACATGTACATTTCCTTGGCAGTCGCTGGCAGTCATTGGCAATCTAACCGCAGCACAGTAGCCTATAATCTATGCTATAATAATAATTACATGGCAGTTATAAGCAGTTTTCGAGTTATTGGCAGTTGCTTGGAATTTTGTACCGCAATATTAAAACAAAATATTCATAGGGTACGTAGGGCGGTGGTGCCATTAATTATTCAAAATTAGGAATATTTAACACCCTTGGTCGTAGTAGTTGCGTATCCAGCGATTTTGGTTCAGTGGACATTCTCTCCTAAACCTGGCAACTACAGATGTTACGGTACTCCGTGCCATATATGTAAAATATTTATCATTATATTTTGTTTTATTTGCTGTAATTTTAAATTGATAATTCATTTTTTCGATTGCGTTTATAATAATCTGTTAAATATATGTTTATAACCTGTACTAATGACGGAAAGAGCCAATATACAAACTCTTACCAGATACTTCCAAATTTTCCTCGTTAAATATGCTCCAGATGTAAAGGTACCAGTTAGAGATAATAAGAAACGAGTTGGTCCCCGCCATGTATGTGAAACCCTAGTTTTTACAAGAAACTACTAGTTTTTCCAAATAATGCAACAAATTTGTTTGCGAAAATTACAGTGATATACTAGTCAATTGTATTACCGGTAAATATCTACCTATAGAAGAAGACTAAACATTCAGATGATAGTTTTATCTTCTTCCAGTGGTTAAAAATTAGTTTTTTAAATATATAAAACATACAGTTTGGTTTATTTTATTATAATATGTTCGGTATGATTTAGTTTTTGTGAGTTGGCAAAGTTATATTTTCTTTTTATTTTGAGTATAGTTATCTGAAGTCAATTGGAATAGATTGGGACTCTTAACTTAGTTAATTAAATTGTCTTTGTCGGTACCTTTGTCGCCATCGTCGGGACTAAAGAAATAAGAGTCTTACTACATCCAGTTGACTTCGAAAATACTATACTATAGATGTTTCGTTCGGTTAATCTTTTTTATAATACGTTTAAGTTTTTTATGTGTTAACAAAGTAAAGACAAAAATGTGGCCGGCCGTAGCTCCAGCGTGTGTCGATCTGCGGAGCGGAAGGTACTGGGTTCGATCCGCAGCTAGTAAGGTCGCTTTATTTATTTAAATAAATATATTTATTTATCTAAATAGAGCGACCAACGAGCCGCCACCTCAAGGAAAGTAAATGCAAACTACCTTGAGTATATTTGCCTTGTACAGCCTCTTAGATAGTGCCGGTCGGATTTGGAAATAAACTGTAGGTCCCGTGTACTTGTGAAACACTGATGACACACATCACTAGTACATACGAGAGGTAGCCGACGCTCTATATAGATTATGGCACTGTAAGAAGAATAAAGTAAATATGTATTCATAATATTCCTTCTTACTGCTTATTATGCTAAATTTGACAATTAAATATTTTAAATTACAGAATACTACGCGCCTGGTCGTGTGATTCTACAGTACGCGCCTGCCGGAGGGTTAAAGTAATAACCCACTACATGTCTATTAATTCAATCTTAAGTTATCTATTAAAAATTACACTGTATTAACTTTACAGTTGGAGGTTGGAACATCTGGCATTACAATTAGAAAATAAAGTATATAATTCACCACAATACACCAAAATATTTGACTTTAAAAATTTAAAAGTTTTAATCATCTCTTCTTCCCCTAGGAGATGCAAGACCTTGTCGTTGGTGGGGAAGCTCCTGGTCAGGTGCTGGGAGGAATCCCCCCTAGCACTTGGCTTGGTCTAAGAAGCATCTCACTCATCGTCTTGTCCCTGACTGTAGTGTCGTGGCCAGGGAATTGCACCAAGACATATAACGATACCGGGCGGGGCTACGGACAGCCTCAACATTGGGGCATCGGGAGGCACCCCATTGTATTTTACCCCTTACTTCTACATGCGGGGCTCTGTAGAAGTGGACCGACTATCCCTAGCGACTCATGGGAACACTATGAGATCTGGTAATAATAGTAATAAAAACATCACCGGTGAAGCTGTGGGGAAACCCCCTAGCAACACTGGGAACAGTAACAATGAAAGTTCCAAGGGGCCAAACCCAAAGAGAACTACAGGAGAGGTGGCTGACACTTGCGTGACACCATCCTCTGCAAGTGGCATACAAATTACCACCTCCTCCAAGGGTCGGGAGCCTACCTCCTACCTCTAAACCCAACAGGCGACACAAGCTACCGTTTCGTCTACCCGGCCTGGGTCGTAGCTCCTCGACTGTGAAGGACACGGGTCTCCGTAGAAAGTCCTGGGACTGTATGATGAGTTATAGTTCAAGAAAGGGGGACACAATAGATCTCTAAGGTCGCAGAGATTAACCCCCCCCCCCACTTATTCTAAATTCTAAAAAAATTCTAATCATCTGCTGATGATACTAACACGGTTAGCGAAACGCGCGGCCAGTGCTTAAAAGAAGTGTATTCCGAAAATATGTATTGTGGTAAATTAGTGTTTTGTTTTGCTGTGTTAACTACTATGCTAAAACTGACATTTTATAACCAAACTCTGTAGTTTTGCAATGGATTCTTATATATTTTTATAATTACCATTGCTTGCATGAATTACTTATTGTGTGTCTATTTATAACCATTAACGAATGTAACCGGCATATAAAATAATTTCGAAATAACAACATTTTGTACTTTTTTCCATATTAAAAAATTCAACTAAGTATATTTTATTTATCATTTATTCAAAGCGTATGTATTTACTGACTTAGAAAATGCAACATTTAACGTTACAGACATTTAATAAGCTGTAACTAAAAATAAAACTTCGGTGCACGCGAAACGGGTATTTCATCAAAATTATATTATATTAGTATTATTAAATCAAATACGCCTACGGCGTGTTTTGATTGCTATTTTCGACAGTTACAAAAAATAAAAAAATTAAAACAGCTATAAAAAATAAAAAAAGTTCTGCCTTTGGCGGGAATCCATCTGAAGACCCCTCGTTCCCGAAGCGACCGCTTCGCCCACGGAGCCACAGGCTGCTTTTGCAATCAGGCTATAGCTAGGCATTGCTTAGTGCAGAAAGCTTTCCGGTTTTTCCGTGTATATTATAATATAGGGTACACGTTAACGTACACCTAGGCACACGTTTTTAATAAAACATTTTGCTCGTTCTATAATTGTAATCCGACTGTCTCTTGTGGCAATACTTTTTTCGTGATTATTTAATTTTCGTCTTTACCGTAGGGTGCGAAATATATAAAGTATAATGGAATGTATAAAAAATGGCTGATGTAGAGATGTAGAGACATATAGCCTATTGGCAAGCTTTCACTACTTATTTAGAAGAGTTTGATTTCGACCGCTAGAAAGTATGAAAAGTATTTCGCACGTAACAAAAAATATGTTTTTGATTATTATTACCGAGTCCCGAAAGTGCCGAAAGAACCGGGAATTAATAATTTCGAGTCTCGATTCTTCGATGTCTGAAAAGAATGGTTCCCGGTTCTGAACCATAATAAGAACTTAATCCGACGCCAGATTTCATGTCCCTAGAAAAGTACTCGATCTTCTTTCTTTATTCAGTAGTTCTTATTATACTGAGTACTGGGGTACTATTATACTGGGTATTTCGTACACATGCGAAAATCGGCAACCTATGCCCACCCTGTATTTTCAGCACATTTTTAATAGTAAAGTCTAAAAATACTGGAAGTTTTGCCAATATTTTATACTTCACAGTCCTTTCATTTTTTTAACACGATGAAAACAAATATACAAAACATAAAAACTACTTTCCAGATATGTTGCCAACCCACTGCACCACCTTACTCAAAATCATTGAAAAGAACGTTTCTTTTTTGCTCCTCAAAACGGTTCACTTTTATTCTTTTTCCTTTTTCCCTTTTCCCTTTTCAAGAGTGTTTTATTTCAGTTTTCCGAGGTAAACGACAATTACAATGGCGTGCGTAATTTTGCCCTTTTCAGTTTATAACAAGGGCGCGTTGAACAGAAAATGCCGAAAAAAAAATAATTCAGCGGGCAGAAGACAAGATTAGATTATTATTATTTAGATAGTTATATTTTATAAATTTGCTGAAATAAAATGAAATGTGTTCAACCAAACAGGGATTGATTATTGATAGAATTTTTGTTTATTTTTTTTTTTCAGTAAAGAACAATTGTAAATTTAATACCATTCATAATTTTTGGAATAGGTAATACAGGGTGTCCCAGAAATAAAGTGTAAGTAGTTTAAGGGGTGATAGATCTGGTAAAAAACATATTTTTCCTTTACCATTTTTAAAATAAGTTGATAATAACCGAGATATTTAACTTTGAAAATTTGAGAAAATGGCAACCTTTTGAGAGCCGTCGGCAGCAATCGATAATCAGCAATTCCTGAGTCTCGGCTTGTTCGGGATAAACAAATTTTCGAAAACTAAATACTGCTGCGCGGCAAAATTTTATCATATTTTTAAACTTCAAAAGAGATTTGATATTTATTGGGACTGAACAGTAGAACTCACCTCCAGAATTTCTTTAAAAATTTCAAAATACTGACTCTTCCTTCTTTATTCATTTTTGAATCCGTTTGCTTAATCCGCAATCATATATCTGCTATTCCCGAAAGGCCATCTCACAACTATCCACTTAAGAATGCGGAGCACGATCTTTATCTGCCAACCTCGAGCTCAGAACTAGTTAAAGGCTCAATACAGTACAATGCCAAAAAATGTACAATCTTCTGCCTTTGAATATCAAGTCGTTTTCATTCTTTCCCGCATTTCGCAAAGCTCTGAAATCATACTTAATGGAGAGATCCCTATATGCGGTAAACAATTTTTTGTTGATGTTTAATTATGAACAGTTTTCAATTTTAAAATTTTGATCATCTCAGTCACTGGTTAAAAGTCTAGTATTTAATATTTTATGATTCTTAAATCATTATATATTCATTTACCATTTTCCTATTGTAAAATGTTATTGATATGCCTTTTTGTGTTCTGCAATATCATAATGTAGTAATTTTAATGAGGTAATTTGTTTTGAATTGTATGATTTGTATTGTATGATATTTTTTATTATTTGTATATTTTTTGTGCTTTTGTTTGTTTTGTAAATGCTTTGTGTATGATGCTATTTTGGCTTTTTGTACAAAAAGCGTTATTTATTATTATTATTAAATAAGCGAAACTCAAAATATTTTCAATATTTTCCGAACCAATTAATTTACCAAACATGTTTAAAGTTAATTTAGCAATTACTACCATTCATACCAACATTCGTACCAAAAAATAACATATTTTTCAATAAAATTCAGTATTATCCATGAATAAAAATAAAAAAAAAACGTTTACAATCCTTAATTGACGGTTAAGGTTTGTAAACGGTTTGGTTAAAATCACTCAAAAACATTCCGCTCTTATTTAACGGCGCACTGTTCTTTTTTGCTCTCTGTCGTTTTTGCACTTTCAGTTTTCCGATAAATTGTGCAGAGAATAAAGTTCAATGTGTTTGCTCTTTTCCGCTTTTTAAAAAGAGGAAGTTTTTGACGTAAAATGCTGAAAATGTTTACGCGATAAAAGGAAAAATTACCCGTTTTTTTATAGCAAAATTTATAATTGAAGGACAATAACATTGTTGGTATTAGGTTGGTATTAGTATTTTATAAACAAAAAACGTTTGTAAAACAGACAATTGTGAATGGACAAGAAAGTGAATAGTTAAAAGAAGAGAAAGTGAAGAGTGATTTTTTAGCTAACAACAAATATATCCACCCAGTTGTGCCGAAACCTTAAGGCCTGACGACTCTGACTCAAGTCTGAAACTATCCAAACAAATTTAATAATATCTTAGGATAATGTAAAGGCGATCAGGATGAAAGCCAAAAATACAATAATATAGAGTGTGTTCCGTTTAAAAAAAATCATGCAGATCCACTCACACCTCTTTGAACCAGCCTGTAGAAATTAAAATATTTTCTTTAGGTTTGTTCCAACCAGCATTTCGGGATCGTTTCGAAGTCGTACTCGACTCGGTTTTCTTGCACATTGTTAGCATGCGCGGACTTCGAATAGTTTCGTGGCGATGCAAAAAGTATCAACGTTGGAACGCTTTGTGGATTGTTTTCGGGAGTGTCAAAAGTGTCAAGCGTGCGTGTATCGATCGGTTTTTTGTTTTTGTTCGAGGAAACAAGAAAATACGATTAAAGCTTAACTAAACATTGTTAATTTTTCAGCCTTTCACTAGGCAGCAACTTCAAATTGTCACTATCTGAAGTGGAGATAAAGAAATCATTCATACCATCGTCACTCCGATTTTCATCGTCACCGAACGATTTACTCCACACAAACTTAAAAGCAAAAGTATAACGCACACGTATTCGAATTCGTGAAAAATAACCAAGACAGAAGCATCAGCCGGACGCCGGACCAGAATCAGCTGTTAAAAATCGATAATTCCTGCCAATATGCTTTAATGCGCAAGTCAACCCAAACAGTTCTCAATTTAGACCATGTACTGAAATTACCGTTCTGAAATCGTAAATAAACGATCCCAAGGTAGGTTGGTACTCAAATAGGATCGTCCAATAACCGTCAAATCTCGGTTGGAACACATTTGAATTACTGCGCACGAGCGTGATCGTTCGGTGACGGTTCTGCGGCGGGTTTGAACACACCTATTATTACATACACCCCATTATTATATACACTCACCGGTACGAAAAACAGGCACCTAATTTTTTTATGTATTTTCAAGTTTTATATTATATTGTTTTCTAGTGGACCGATTTTGATGATTTTTAAGCAAATTTTAGCTAAATTATTTGACTTTTTAGTACCTTTTTCTAAATTAAAATTAAAAGTTGCTATCTGCCAATTATACATATGAGGGAAAAATGTTGATATTTTGGTTTGAAAGTTTGCAACACCCGGTGGAGTACCTTAACAAAGTAAGCGATTTAAAAATCACTCTATCATCTAGGTGTATCTTTTCTCGATAGTTTGTTTTTAGATTTATCTCAATTAGCTCTTTTTGGATATATTCGGTTTTGAAGAAGGACACTAACATATTTACGTATTTTTTACATTAAAACCATGCCTTTGCTTTTGGTCCAAGGCAACAGACCTATAAAAAAGTGTTTTTGATTTATGTAATGTCGCTGTCTTTCAAAACTCATATTATTATTGTCTGTTGGGCAGTTACCCCAGCAGATATGGTTTTAATTCCAAAAATTGATCTCTACAATGATCATTTAAAATAGCAATAGCCGATACTGCAGAACTTAAAACCATCTCAACTAGAGTAAATGCTAATAAACAGTAATATTATGATTTTTCAATGACAGTGATATTACAAAAACAATAAACACTATTTTGTTAGTGTTTATGATAAATGTTGATGAGGACCCAAAATCAATGCTAAAACTGTGGTCAATTGTTACTGTCTTATTCAACAACCAATATCTCTAACAAAAATAAAGCTATTGAGATGAATCAAAAAACAAACTATCGAGAAAAGTTATATCTAGATGATAAAATAAAATTTTTAGATTTCTTGGTCTGTTAACATATTCCACAGGGTGTTTCAAACTTTCACCTAAATATCAACATTTTGTTTTCCCTCATATAACTGACAGATTGCAACTTTCATTTTTAATTTGGAAAGAGATACTACAAAGTCGAATAACTTAGCTACAAGTTTCTTAAAAACATCAAAATCGGCACAGTAAAACGCAATATGTAAAATTTTAGATTTTAGATCTGTATTAATTTTTAGATTCCTTGGTCTGTATATATATCAACATTTTGTTTTTCCTCGTATAATTGACAGATGGAAACTTTCATTTTTAGTTTAGAAACAGGCACTAAAAAGTCAAATAATTTATCTACAAATTGCTAAAAAAATAATCAAAATCGGCCGACTAGAACAAAATATTATATTAAACTTTAAAATGCATCAAAATTGTAAGATACCCATTGTTAAGTATAGGAGCTACAGATGCCCAATGCATTATTACCGGAACCTGTATGTCAATAGCAAATATTTGCCAAGTACACGAGTCGTCGACGACTCGTGTACTTGACAAACATTTGTTATTAGGATATACTTGCCATGTTGTGTGAGCGGTTCCCTTGTGCAATTATTTTTCACTCAATGCGCCGCCTGAGCGCCAAGCTTGTTACAAAAAAAAATTGTTTACAAAGATAGTATACTTGCCAAGTACACGAGTCAGAATCGGCCTTTAGGTCAATAATAAAGGTGGACTCTGACGACTGGTGTATCTGGCACTTGGTAAGTACACCAATATTTGGGTATATGGCAAGTATACTATATTTGTAAACAACATTTTTTGCAACCAGCTCGATGCTTACGCTACGCGACGGTTGACAAAAAATTACACAAGGAAACTGCCCACACAACATGGCAAGTATATCCCAATAACAAATGTTTGTCAAGTACACGAGTGGTCAGACTCCGCCTTAAGGCCGGATTCTGACGACTCGTGTACTTGGCAAATTATTATGATTGGCAAAGGGTCAGGCGATAGAGCATCGTAGCTTCTATAATAAAAAACTTAGACATTTTTTATAGATGCCTGACGCAGTAGGCCGGTTTGCCAAATACACGAGTCGCCTGAGAGCGCCGTATGGTGCAACACTAATTCCCGATCAACGAAATTAAGCGACATTAGACGTTGTGCGTATATATTTTGATTTGCTAGCATCTTGTAGAAATTGTTAGAAAATGGAAATGGTAAGTCCTTCTCTATATTTTATTTATACTAGCTTATTATTTTTTGAAAAACACCGTCTCTCATGACTATATTATTGTGTAGAAATCTAAACTTTTAACGAAATATGTTTTAATGAAGGTAAACAGAAAAAGAAAATGTTATTAATTAGTAATTATGAAAACTTTATAATTAAGCATAACATTGGAACTCTAACATATAGTAACTATGCAACTCATAATTTTCCGGAGTTTTACTTGTTCTAGGAGAAAATACAAATGCAGATAGAATACAGAAAAAAATAAGAATTTTTGCATTCGTTAACATCATTAAAGGGCAAAGCTTTCCGAATGCAACTTGCATATTTTATTTTGTTTTATAATAACTGGTTGGTTCGTTTAAAAATCATTTTTATTCATTTTTTGACTTTTCCAAATCAAAAATAATTTTTATTCGATTCAGATTTTTTCGAAATAATTTCTGAATTAACGTCGATATTTGTATGACAATTGGTATATGGGTGTTTTTTGACATGGAAAATTCGATTTTGATGTTTCCTACATATAGAGGGTGCCACCTACGTGTTTTTTCACTGTTTTGTATGACAATTGGTATATGAGTGTTTTTTGACATGGAAAATTCGATTTTGATGTTTCCTACATATAGAGGGTGCCACCTACGTGTTTTTTCACTGTTTTGAAAAGTAATAACTTTTCGTCCCTATACTAGTAAACTACTACTACTACTACAATAGATCTTTAAGGTCGCGGTGACTAACTCCCCTCCTAAGCATTCTACATTCTACACTACTACTTCTACTGCTATTACCCGCTGACGAGCATTTGAAACGCATCAGAAGATGGTTACGCAAGGCTTTTTTTTCATGAGATTTTCTGTGACTGAAAAGCCCGATACGTGATGTTATCTGACTACCGCACTCCAAACATTCAAAAATCTCATTGCTTTGTTGCTTCTTTACTTTGTGGTTGTCGTTGTTAACGGAGTTTACAATTCTCCTCCATTGCGTTCTATTTTCCGTTGCTTCCTCCCACTGAGGTTGCATACTTATCCCTTCAAGTTTTTATGGAAAATATCCTTGTATCTTTTTAGTTGTCCACCCGGTTTCCTCTTACCGTCTAGAAGTTCACCGTAAAGGAGAGGTAGGTGGTTTTCTTCCATCCTGCATAGGTGACCAGCCCATATTAAGCGGGATTTAGTAATCATGACTTCAGCGCTCTCGCACCTTGCTTTTTCAAGGACTGATACGTTTGAGACATGGCGGTACTATTTGATTCTTAACAATTGTCTAAGGTGTCTCTGTTGTTTGTTGTCGCGTTCTAACTTGTTTAATACATTCGTGTGCCGGTGGTACGGCACCCAGGTTTCGCTTCCATATAACATGGTGGGGATTATTATTGCTTGGTACACTGCAAGTTTCGTTTGTGTGCTCAAGTTAGGATTGTAGAAAACCCTGTCTTTTAATTTCCAGAATGCTCTTGAGGCGCTGCTAATTCCATGCCGAATTTCAGAGTCGATATTGGCCTTTTCCTAAATCAAACTGTAATTGAGAGGTAATTGAATTCCGCTACATATTCCAATAGTTCTCCTCCGATTTTTATAGCAGTGTTATGATTTTCCGAGGAAATGCACACGGTTTTAATTTTACCGATATTCAGCTTAAGGTCCAAAGTCTCGTATGCCCAGGTAAACGTGTTCAGCATTTTCTGTAATTGCTGTAACGTTTTTGCAACTAGAGCTAGCATAGAATGCAAAAATATACATCCCCAGTATTATTACACAGTAACGTTTCTGGTAAAACTTGGATTAGTTTACAAAAAATAACTATACAACTCTAGTATACATCTAATATAACATATAACTGTCTAATAATTGTGTTTATTTTATTTTTGCCGATATTGACATGTATTGACTAATATTGATTTCCATTCCAAATATCTTGAGAAAGGTTGCTCTTAGCAATTTTTAACAAGAACCCCCCCTTTTTTGACGTAAAAAATTACGGAAATGTGTATTTTTTTACTCAGTAGTTTTATACACTCAGTAGTTTAAGTACGGACGAAAATTGATTACTCTTATCATAAAAAGCATGTGGTGACGCTCCCTACAATCATCGACATGAAATTTCTCATATCAAAAAACACTGAGACACTAGTTTTGATTCAAATATCAATCAACTATAGTCCAGAAATAATCGGAAAATAATAAAAATAAAATTTCAACACCTTGTATCTCCAAAACGAAGCATTTTCGGACAAAAATTTATACGAACTGTTTTACTTATTTTTATCTGCAGAGTATGCTGCCGAAGTTTCCCGAATACAATTCGGACCACCCTGCAGGTCTTTCTTTACTTTTGTCACTGTTTGAAATTTATTGATTACGATTTAAAAGTAAATTATCGTTAATATTAAAGAACCATTGTCAATGTGTATTTGTCAAAGCGATATCCTAATTTTTAAATAAAATTCAATTTTAAATTAAATCCGGTTTGAAAATTCTATCGTTATTAATTTTGATATGGAATTACCAAAAGGCAGATGATTGACATAAAAATAATTGAATTAAAAAAGTTAAAGGATAAAATATTTTACCAATAATTGAAAAGTATGATAACTGCAAGAATCAATAATGTCAAATACAAAGCCATTTTTATAAATATCAGTATTATCTGAGTTTGCAGCAATTTGCACTGGAATAGGTTGAAAATATCGTTGGTTGAGAATTCCTTGTAGAAATTATATAGTTTAATTTTGCATTTTTTAGAAGTTCAGAGTAAATTGTAATTAAAAGTAACTATAGATATCTTTCTTTTTCTTAAACCTTTATTCAATATTTCAATTGTGATTTTCTTGCGTATAGGTTGCTTAATTAAAAATTAAATGATTTCTGATGGGTGCTTTAAAATCGTTTATTTGCCGACATTTTGATTTTTTATGCAAATGTTTCTATACCTTAAGAAAGATTTGCAAAAATCTTTCTTAAGGTATCTCAGATATTGTTTCGGCTTGATATCAGTATAACTCTTTAAATGGTAACGTAAAGCATACGTAAACAACATACGAGTAACGTAAACAACATACGAGAGAAAAAGTTTACTATGGAAAATGCCATATGAAATATAAAACCGCGAATATCTGCGAAACAGTCAAAAATTTTGAAATGCTCTAAAGACAAAAAATGTCCATTTTTAATTCTTCATTTACAAAAAAAAAAAGAATATACCGGGTGTTCCATTTAAAAAAAACGAAGAAAATTTATTTTATATTTGAGAAAGTTTCGCGTGGAATTTTGAACATCCTCTATGATTTAAGGTTACGACATTTATAACAAAGTAAGTACCAGACCATCTAACGTAAATACATAATATAGTTTTGATTTCAGGACAGTTATTGTATTTTTAATATTTTTTTTAAGAAAGGCTGAAAAAAAATATATCTTTATTCAATTACTAATATCCCTGAAACTATCGAAATATATCTACTCATATCTTAGGATTACGTAGAGTGATCTGAAAGGAAGCCAAAAATGAAATAATATACAGGGTGTTATAATGTTAATGTTACAAAAAATCATCCCGTCCACTCACACTTTTTTTAACCGCTCTGTAGAAGTTAAAATATATTCCTGAAATACATCCTAGCACATACAGCACGTAAACAAAATTTCCAAGAGCTACAAATGCCCGACGCCGCGACGCACTATTGCCGGACCCTGTATCTGTACTTGTATATGTAAAATTATTAAGTAACTGACTCACTGATTAATCACGATCCTGCTCAAACCACTAAACGTAAGAAGCTTATTTTGGCATACAGATTGATTCTAGGGTGTAGAGGTTCGATAAGAAGGGATTTTACGAAATTTTAGTTCCAAGGGGGTGAAACCACCCCTCAAATATTACAATATTTTTAGCCGACCATACCAATAGGTATGGTAGGCTTTTATTAAGATCGGCAAAAAAAAAGGTTTTTTAATTTCACTCAAAATGAGTTATTTGGGTCATAAATGACCTAAATACATAATATTTTCATGGTGTCTGTCTGTCTGTCTGTCTGTCTGTCCGTCCGTCTGTCCGTCTGTCCGTCTGTCCGTCTGTCCGTCTGTCCGTCTGTCCGTCTGTCCGTCTGTCCGTCTGTCCGTCTGTCCGTCTGTCCGTCTGTCCGTCTGTCCGTCTGTCCGTCTGTCCGTCTGTCCGTCTGTCCGTCTGTCCGTCTGTCCGTCTGTCCGTCTGTCCGTCTGTTGGAAAGGGGGTATGGGAGGGGGTTAAAAATTTTAAAAAATCGTAACTCCAAAATTACAGTAGCTAGCGAAACGCGGTTTTCAAATTAAGATTAGGAATAATATTTGCAACTAAATTTGTAATAACATCAAAATCAGTTCAAAGTCAGTTTTCGAGATATTAACATATTTTACTCGTAGTATGGGCGGCTATACGGGCCTCCAGGCGCCAATTTTTTATTTAAAAAACGGTAAAATTTCCGAAAAAACGCTTAAACACGTATACTTTATTTCGTTTTTTTACATATTTTGAGATTTTTTAAAAATGTATACAGGGTGTTTCGAACAATCTGGTCATTGATTAATCACGATCCTGCTTAAAGCGCTTGACGTAAAAAGCTGATTTTTGGAGAACGGATTGACTTTAGGGTGTAGAGGTTCGATAAGTATGGATTTTTCGAAACTCGAATTCTAAGGGGGTGAAACCACCCCTCAAATATTAGAATATTTTATATTTAAAAACCGGTGAGTTTTTCGGAAAAACTATTAAACACGTATTTTTTATTTTGTTGTTTTACAGATTTTAAGATTTTTTTTTAAATTTATACAGGGTGTTTCATAAAATATGACCATTGAGTAATCACGATTCTGCTTAAACTGCTTGACGTTTAAAGCTTTAATTTTTGGCAAACTGATTTTCTGTGGGTTGTTTTTTCTCATGCTGACATAAATGTGAGAAAATTTTATCCAGTTTGTATGTTAACGGAAATTCTTGCTTTGCTTTATCATCCCATTACAAATGATTAATTCGACGTGAACGAAGTCGCGCGGTTACACGCTAGTATTTTTATAAAATGCTTTCAGATAACCTACATATGCTAATAAAAGTTTATTTCAATATAAACTACCGTTCTCCTTGGAGTCTCCGCGTCGTACGAGAGGCGGCGCCACCCTGTATGACCTATAAGTATACTGAATAAATGCACGTATTCCGATATATATCTTGTAATTAGGTCTTGATCAAAGGACGCCGGCAGCATTACTAATACAGAGTTGTACTTACGTTTGTAAGGAGGACTAGCAGAGCTCCGTACTAAACTTCGTCTAATAATTTGGCTCGATACGGCATCGGATTTCTTGGTGCAACAAATTACCACACAGTTATTGCTTCTGTGCGCCATCGAGAAATTCAAACTTTGCTCCTGTACCGCGCCCTCGGGGAAATCCGCTGCCGTGCAATCATACCGGGCTTTATTATTAGCTTAATAGAGGCAACTTGCCGCCTCTCTGCTTCGCTCAGAAGGTAAAACAGTTATCCGAGACCATCGATCAAATTACGATCATTTAAAGTTTGCGTCGATAACGAATTTATCCGGAACGGCGGATAATTACTGAATCAAAGAAGACTATTTTTTTTAATCAACTCAACGTCTATTAGCTGTTCTTTGATAAGTGCAAATGAACACATAAATTTAAGTTTTAACGGTCACACAGAACTAGTCATGAGCGAGACTGGTCTTGAATTTGCAGTTTTGGTCTTGGTCTTGCACCAAAAATCATGACCTACCGTGCAAGAATGAACCAAGACCAAGACCAGCATTTTTTATATATTCTTTTATTTACATTTCCTGTAATTGTTGTAACGTTTTTGCAACTAGAGCCAGCATCGAGTGCAAAAATATACATTTCCGCAGTATTATTACGCAGTAATTTTTCTGGTAAAACTTAATGATCAATGTATAAAATAATTAATTTACAAAAAATAACTATACAACTCTAGTATACATCTAATATAACATATAACTATCTAATCATTGTGTTTATTTTATTTTTGCCGATAAAGGTTGCTCGTAGCAATTTTTACCAAGAAAACTTTTTTGGCGTAAAAAATTACGTATATGTGTATATTTTCGCTCAGTAGGTGTTATACAAGTACGGACGAAAATGTGTTACTCTTATTATAAAAAGCAAAAAGAAAAAAGAAAAAAAATGAAATACTCTAAATACAAAAAATGTTCATTTTTTAATTCTCCATTTACAAAAAAAAAATAATATACCGGGTGTTCCATTTAAAAAAAAAACAAGAAATTTAAAAATTAAAAAAAAAAGGTATTTATAGCAAAGTAAGTACAGCCATCTAACGTAAATACATAATGTAGTTTGATTTCAGGACAGTTCTTGTATTTTTAATATTTTTAAGGCTGAAAGGAATATATTTCTATTTATTTATTAATATCTCCGAAACTATCGAAATATATCTACTCATATCTTAGGATTATGTAGAGTGATCTGAAAGGAAGCCTTTTTTTGTATTGGTCTTTGTCCAAAGACCAAGACCAAGACCAAAAATTTTTTATATTTTATATTTGCATCTAATTTTTCATAGATAATAGATAATTTAAAAAATGACGGGAATTTGTATTTACTTACCCGCATTCCTATACATTTTTTAAATATAAATTAATAATAAAAAAACTGTTTCTCTGGAACTATTTCCAGCTAATATATAATTAATATAAAAAAGTAACTTATTGGTTAAAAATGAGTGTTTTCATTTATTGTAATTACACTCAGCGACACGAGAAACGGGCACCTTAAAATTTTCTCGTATTTTAAAGTTTTATATATTGTGTACTAGTGGACCCATTTTGATGATTTTTAAGCAACTTGTAGCTAAATTATTTTACTTTTTAGTATGTCTTTCTAAATTAAAATTGAAAGTCCCATCTGTCATTCATACGAAAGAAAACAAAATGTTGATACTTTGGTGAAAGTTTGCAACACCCTGTGGAGTGAGTCAACAAAGCATGTAATGTAAAAATTATTTAATCATATAGATGTATCTTTTCTCGATACTTTGTTGATTTATCTCAATAGCTGAATTTTGGAGATATTCGCTTTTGAAGACGACACTAAAATTTTTTCTTATTTTTTATATTAAAACCATGCCTTTACTAAAATAGTGTTTGTGATTTAATGAATGCCACTGCCTTTGAAAAATCGTATTATTATTGTCTGTTGTGCAGTTACTCTAGCAGATATGGTTTTAAGTCCAAAATTTTATTTTTACCATGATCAATTAAAGCAGCTATAGCCGATATTCCAGTACCTACTTAAAACTATCTCTACTAGAGTAAACGTCCATAAACAATAATAATATGACTTTTCAATGAGAGTGACATTAGAAAACCGTAAACACTATTTATAAGTGTGTTGATGAGGAACCAAAATCAATGCTAAAATTGCTGTAGATCGTTACTGTCTTATTGTGTGGCCAGAATTGTAATCAGAAAACTTCTACAACTGATAAAAATAATTAAAAAAGTTTGCATGCATTTTTGTTCTAAGGGGTTTTTAAAAGGGATTTTTCCAAACATTTTCTGAACGAAAATGGATATTTGGATAAAAATTGTTAATTGAATATTTGTTTGCATAAGAAATTCTATGTTATTAGTAAGACTCCTAATAGGCGCCACTTATACAGGGTGTCCCAGAAATAAGTGCAAATATTTTAACTGGTAGTATAGTTCAGCCCCAGAAACAAGCCTATGAGTTTTTTTTCGGGGAAAAAAAATTGAAAATTCGAAAATCTTTGAAATTTTTTTTTGAAATTTGTTTAGTTTTTAGTTAAAAAACATAATTTCTTGATAATATGGCAACATAAGTATTAAATTAAATTTACAAGAAAGAAAATCCAGAAAAGATCCAGTGGATCTCAAAATTTTAGCAAAAAATCATTTTTTTTTTTTGGAAATTTAATAACTCCGTTATTTTGGACTTATTTGAAAAATAATAAAGAGAAAATATGTTTCTTTTATCGAGATCTACCACCCCTTAAAATACTTATTTCTATGACACCCTGTATATGTATATATTTTTAACTGTTTTGCAGAGTAATAACTTCTCGTCCGTGCCTGTATTACACCTTAACGCCCCTACTAAGACAAAAAATACACAGTTCTGCAGTTTTTTACGCCCAAAAGGGAATAAAAAAATAATATCTATATCAGCAGCTTAATAGAGATACAGACGAAAAGTTATTGCTCTTCAAAAGAGTTAAAACATGTAAGTGTTGTCCTCTACAAGTACTGGTCATAATAATATTGAAACCGAATTTCTTATTTTAAGAAAAACGCAGACATATCAATTTAAATCCAAAAATCGACGTTAGTTCAGAAATTATTTGGAAAAAACTAAAATAAAAATTAAATACACCCTGTAACTCTGAAAAGAAGCATTTTAAAACAAAAATGTATACAATATTTTTTACTTATTATTATCTGCAATTTTTTTTATTGCCAGTTTCTGGCGAGTTTTTCTAATGATATATTTTTTAATAGTCTGATGGGATGCTCTACTCGCACAACCCTGTATAAAAAGTTCATGTATGGTGTGTGTACATAACAGAATGTAAGGTTTGTGTGCATAATAAGCAAAATATACTTTTGGGTTTTTCTATTATACGTGATTATATGCTACAAGTATAGCTAATTTTCTCAAACATGATTTACCAGTATTTCTCCTGTCAATTATCTTACACTTATCTCCTACACTATCCTAGAATTGAAAAGTTAATTTTTTAATTACTATTTTTTTGGAAATTAGAGTTGAGACATATTATGAAGCTTAACACACCTTCTATGCAAAATGGTGCTTGTTAACTACAAAAAAATGATAAATGATACCAAAATGATAAATAAAATACACTATATATTGGATGTATTGGGTCAAATCTACTCTAAGAATCAACAAAAGTGTAATAAAAATATTTTTATCCTGTATTACACACCATTATTTCTAGTATATATCTAAAGCAGGTGAATGACTAACATAATTATCTTCAGATAACGATAATTCTACCTTATCTTATCTTCGGATGTATTCTCGAAATAAACGCTAATAATCTTTATTGCAGACCGCTTAGAATAGACAATTTACCGTTAAAATAATGCAGGACGTACCTCATTCTAAGAGTTTTAAGAATTTTCAGGGTTTGGTAATAGCGCACTTGAGTTTTCGACACAGACTAGTTCAAGATAAAGTGACATAGTTTCGCTTTTGACGCAGAAGGCTCTGTTTTAGTTATTTTGTGCCTTTTTTTAATTAGTGTTTTTATTTTCGGGGTGTCAAAATGGCCGGTAAAGGTGATGGTGAAGGTGAAGGAAGCATAATGAAACTCGAAAATCAAATCGCGGTTATCAAATACTTAATTCTGTTCACAAACGTTATTGCGTGGGTAAGTAAATTCACAAATTGTTTTAGAGATATTATTAGTACGTGACATTGTTCATTCATTTAAAAACGAACTTTTCCGTAAATATCAGAAAATTATTTGTATAAAAGCATGGTAAATTTGTGAAAGTGTCACAAAAGAATTGATAAATGGGTGTGGTGTGAGATATTAGCTATATAACATAATATCTTTCCAAACAAATCCTTTATGGGTATTTCGCCACTGCACTGCAAGAAAAATCTATAAAATAAAATAGTTATTTTTTGTAAACACTTCTGCGTTAAACCTAAACGAAGAAGTTGTGTTTACAGTAATAAAAATTTGCTTAACAAAGAAAAAAATGCTTAAGCAAGCAAGTTATTTTAAAATTAGGAAAAATATATATTTTAAACATCGTTTACTATAAATAAGTAAAACATTTACATATATTGACATTGATAAAATTTAGGTAAAACATGTCTATATCTATGTGGCGGATTCATCTCTCCAAAAAATCCTATAGAATACCTATAGATATTTCGCCACTGCAAGAAAATCTACAAAATAAAATAGTTATTTTTTTTTAAACACTTCTGCGTTAATCCCAAACGGAAACTACTTGTCAGAAGTTATGTTTACAGTTCGACAAATTTGCCTAACGAATAAAAAAATACTTAACGTTTCGGAAAGTTTATCTCTTTCCGTCGTGGGAAGCAAAAAATACAAAGAATAAAGAAAAAATAGATAGAGGATTTTTTGGAAAATTTAAGTTTTTACTCTACTATGATGAGTAAGTAACGAGAGTAATAATGAGTAAATTCCTTTCATATTTTTAGGAAACAGCTAAGTTGATTAAGAAATTGCAGAAATCATTATTATCTCTAATCTCGCTTGATGAAACTATGATGACTCAGTGTGTAGATTATGAGTTACCTATCATAAATATATGTCAAAAAATATTTAATCTGTATACCTATGTTCTATAATTTACTTTTCATTTGATCGTATATGTTATCCTGTTTCATTAATAAATGTACACAGTTGTACTACAAAACATCAACAAACTTTTTTTTGTACTGCGGTAGCACGTTTTGAGTTTTCATATTACCATCATCAGTAGATTATTAGAAATACTTCTATAGACTTCTTTTTTGCAAATCGATATTTTATATTACCTATAGATAACCAAACCTGTCATATTATGTTGGTATTTACAAAAATATAGATATTGGTATTATTTTATTTATTGAAAGGGTATTGTTATTTTTTAGAATAATTTTATTCAATTCAAAATTTACTATTATTTACACAAAAGGCAGCTTATAAAAGGAACTAACCAATTTTTACCGGTTTAGTGAATTTTATGTACGTGAAAAATATTGCCAAAAATTTAAAAAGTGTTTTATCCATTTCACAATTTCCGGTGTCTACTACTAAATTATTAGTTCCTTTGAATATACCACCAAATTATTCAAAACCGGTTTTATATCACTCTATGAGCTTTTATTTTATATTATTCAATAATCCCTTTTTAAACTTTCAGGAAGCCGAAACAAAATATACTATCAGAAAAAAATATGAAGCTATGTTTATAATTTTGTTATATTTTTTTTATAATATAACCATTTTCAACAAAATTCAGTTATTTCAATTCTAAATAATGCTTATAATTTTGTGACGGGTTCATTTCTCTAAAATGTTTTTTTTTGCCACGAAAAAAATCTCAAGTCAAATAAAATAGTTATTTTTGAGTCCAAACGGAAACTAGTTTATCAGTGGCTTTTTACTGGTATATAAATTTTGTCTCACAGACAAAAATATGCTTAACTTTTCAGAAGGTATATATTCTCCCGTCTATATACAACTATTAAAAAAACACTTTAGTTTTTAACGCTAAGATATATGTCTATCATAAACCGTTGTTTTATTTTAACATAATATAGCAAAAGTCAAACTTAAAAAGTTTTAACGATAATAATAATTGTTAATTATTATCAGCTCTCCTGAGTACTATTAAGTAAATGATATAAAACCAAAAATCTTAAACTTTCTATATACCGTGCTGGCAACGGTTACTTTTGGGTCGGCATTTACATGTGTGGTACAAGTCGCATAGGGATCTTATTAAGTCGGAGTGAGAGAAATGCGACCGACCGACGCGACGCGCGACGGTGTACTGTTGCGGCGTTGCCGATACGCCTTTCCCTATCAAGTAAAGTACAATCACGATCACAAACCGCTTATTTTTAAAAGACTTCTTTTTCAAGAGATAACTAGATAAATTTATTAGACATGTTTCTGAGCATCTGAAATGGAATTATCAGGATATTGTTAGGGTGTCATTATTTTTATAACGAGAAAACGTCAGTAATTGCGATAATATAAAAACTCAACTTTTTTTCTTCTCGAATTTTCGCTCGAGTTATCCCATCACTAGAAATAACCCTTTTTACCATTCGACTTTGACTTACTTCGGCCCATTTCGCGATAAGTGTCGTGGAAGTTTTATCTATTATGTGTTTAAGTTTACGATATATACAAATATACATGTTGGATATTACAAATCAATAAAATTAATAAAGTACAAAGGCATTTAAAAAAGACCTACCTAATAAAGGAACAACAATTAATGGTCACAAAATTACCAACCTCAGATTTGCAGACGATACGGTCCTTCTAGCGGGAAACGAGGAAGAGTTACTGCAGCTTCTAAAATTGGTTGAAGACGAAAGCGAGAAACTTGGACTTGAAATTAATCCCTCTAAAACAAAAATTATGATTATCGATAGGCAAAACAACAACAAACCTGATGTAGTGAGGTTGTAAGTCAATATATATATATATATATATCTTGGGTCACTTATAAACAATACGGGATCGTTAGAAGGGGAAATAAGAAGATGTGAAATGACAAGAGTGGCAGTGCGAAAACTCTCAAAGATATGGCGAGACAAAAATATATCTAAACACTTAAGAAAAGGCTTGTTCACTGCCTAATATTTCCTATATTAATGTATGGCTCCGAGTCCTGGACGATGAGATATTCAGAAATGACAAAAATTGACGCAACTGAGATGTACTGTTGGCGACGAATGCTCAGAATTCTCTGGACTGCCCGGCGAACCAATGAATCCATAATCCAAGAACTGAACATCACAGAGCGCCTCTCAACTTCTATACAGTCACGTATACTTAAATATTTCGGTCACGTTATGAGCAGGGATGCTGATTGTATGGAAAAACTCATTATACAGGGCAAGGTTCCGGGAAGAAGACCAAGAGGCCGCTCGCCCTCCCGATGGATAAACCAGCTATCAAAGATCACCCACAAGCCACTGCACACGCTTGTACATGAAGCACAAGACAGGGAATTATGGAGACAAACCTCACACATCACCTGACCACTACATTCCTCTTGTAGGAATAATGACAGAGAGAGAGAATACAGGAAACAGAGAAAATATATTTTCAATCGTAAATCTTTAAATACAGATATACAAACACAATAGTTGACAATATAGAAACATTTTTTTTAAATTATCTATCGGTCCTATCTAATCTACTAATTCAAGATATACATTCTAATGAGTAGTTATTTGCAGTATCTTACAAAATCCTATCGCAACTAAACAGAAGGCAAATCGAGAGGTTCATCCATCTCTATTGATAAATAAATCTCATTTGATGTGTTCGAATAGTGCGAGTGAAACGCTGAACTCTAACGAACGATGACGCGTAATTTAATTGAATATTCATATTTCGTTTGTATACGCGATTATTCATACGTCAGGCGCAGAACGCACTGAATATGGAAGAAAATTATATATTTGGTCGAAATGCATAAAGCCAGAAAGAACATATGATTAATTATTTTCAAATGAGTTCGATTTCAATGTTAATTATTATACCGTTTGTATATTTATATTTGATATATTATTCTATGGTTTTTATGCTGTAGGAAACTAACCAAAATATAGATACGTTTATTATAAAGCAAACCATATCAAAGGTAGATGTTTATTATTTGCATATCATTTGCATCATGACGTATTCAATAATTGTTTTCGGTCACTTTCTGTTTCACAGGAAATGACTAAAACTTTTGATTTTTAAATGGCGCCCTCGGTTTTTTTTTACTTTATTTGATAGAAAATAACACTCTGAATAGAATGATATATCATGTAAACATTTGACATTTTCGCATATGGTTTATTTGAAATTATAACTTGCGGCTCGTAACGAAAATTTGACTCGAAATACCAAGTGTGTGGTATAAAATTATTCGTAAAATAATGCTTTGTCCGTATATGCTAATTAGCCACCATTGTTCCATTTGAAAAAATTGAAATATGATTAAAAATACGATTTGGGCATCGTTTAACCGGCCAAGACAAGACCTTAAAAATATTAGACGATCGAATCTATTTTTCAAAGGCTTCTTGATTAAGAATTAGTGTTTTTAACATAGCGATGGAACTCTAGATTGAAATTAAAAATTCGATTTTTTATTAAGCAAGAATGTCAAAAGGTTATGTATGATATGTCATTTTCTATTTAATAAAGTAAAAAAATACCAAGGGTGCCATTTAAAAATCAAAAGTTCTAGTCATTTCCGGTGAAACACGAAGTGACCAAAAACAATTGAATACGCCAATCATTCCTAATTTATGTCATGTACTAACATACCAAATCTTGATTTTTCATCTAAAAAAATAAAAAAGTTATAGGAGTGAGCCACTTTTAAGACGCACCCGGTATATAGCTGCAGGACAACAAAATATTTAAAATAAAATAAAGATTAGATACATTTACGTTTATAACTGAAGGACGGCTGGACTGATTGTGATGACCTCTGATTTGTTTGAATTGCCTTCGTCCAGAATAGCAGAATATCATCTATAAAAATATTTCAAAAATTCACAAAAAAATATACTGAAAATAATTTTTTACATAAAACACTTATGGAACTCCTTTGCAATTGACATCTCACGTGACGCATGCTTGTAGCAGGTCCACCGCAAATAAATGAGATACCAAATATTGTATAATAATATGGAATTCAAGGGAAAAGAGTAGGAGAATGGCATATTCATATCTAAAAATACAGTGTGGTCCGAACTGTATTCGGAAAACTTCGGAAGCACATCCTGGAGATAAAAATTAATAACAAAGCTTGTATAAATGTATATCCTAAAATGCCTCGCTTCGAAGATACAGGGTTTAGAAAATTTATTTTTATTACAATATTTTTCTGTGTCTGGGTGTATTTTGACATGGGAAATTTGATTTCGATGCTAATATGAATCCTACTTGTAGGGGGCACCACCTACATATTTTTTAACCGGTTTGAAGAGTAGAACATTTTCGGTCGAACCTGTATAAAACTACTGAGTGGAAAAATATACACATTTCCTCCGGTTTTCATAAAAAAGTGGAAAAACACCGCTACGATTAATTCTACTATAGGAAAATAGTTTGGAAGAACATTTGAATCTGCTTCTATTTATTTAAAAAAATACAGGGTGTTTTATTTGAAATAACGTTTTAAAGTTTTTATGTACAATAAATCCTTAAAATAGATCAGCAATTTTTGATACCTCTGTATAACTTTAAGGAAGCAATAACTTTTTTCAGTAAATTTTATTTCTCTAGCCAGTGTACAGGGTGTTAATAATCTACTATATTGTAGCGTGCAAATTTAAATATTTCAACAAGATTTTTAACATATTTAACCCTTATAATAAATGCTTTTTCTAAAAATGAAATAAAAGACCAAGTGTTCCATAAGAAAAAATATAACTTTGGTATGGATCTTAGTTCTGAAACACCCTGTATATTTTAAAATAATTTTAAATTGTGCACATTGCTTCCCCATATATACCCAAGTATTTTGTTTCTAATCTTTGCATTTTCCTATAATCAACCGAGGCGAATGAGGTGCGCCACCCTGTATATTCAAAAATTTCGACGGGGTCTATGAGATTCAGTTTTTAAGATAACCGCAATACGGAAATACGAATGGGGTCGAAAAATGCAAAATTTTCATATCAGTGTGTAGCATATTTAGCTTCATTAAAAATTAGTACAGTGATGTGAAAACCGTGTCTTTGTATCTCTACTCATAAACGAGAAACCCTTTAAAACATACGAAAATATGACACCCTGTATCTAAAAAACAAAAAAAAACTTCACTTAGCCAAATCAGCCAGTAATGAAATAAATAAAATAGAAAATACGTGCTGTATACTAAAGTGTGATGTTCCTAAACAAATAAAATAATAGTTTTAATATGTGTGTGTTGTCCAGTTTTTCGAAATTTTAGTTCTATAGGAATCTACGTTTAAGACTTGAAAAAGACATATGACTGTCGAAACGTCGTCGATAAAAATGAAATAATAAACAAAATCCAGTAACATCTTTACAATCCGAACGACCTAAAGCCAAGAATAAAAAAAAATAAATAAATACATTTTGTTTGCAACTTATTACAAAAGCATTTTGTCACCAACCAGGTTATCATCTGGTCAATTTCTACCACAGAAACAAACCCGACCGACATTTTTAATGCATAAAATCATTCCTTATAAATTCCTAGACCGTATTTTTTGGTTTTAATGGCTACCAATATGCCATTCCATTAATTTCCACCGTAATGAAAATTTAATTTACGGTTTAATCGTTTAAAAAGCGCTAAGCACGTCGAAATTTGCAGGCGCCCGCCGCCGCCTGCTGCAAATTTCTATAAAGTTAGCCTAACATTTTGCCGTACAACAACGCGCGTTTACGATTTCGTTATAATTAAATTCCATAAATAAAAATACATTATCTCGCAAACGTGATTATAAGCGAGCTAGTTTTCTCCAATATATATAAAGGGTGAGTTTTCTAAGATGTTCGCTATGGGTATCACGGAAACTACTGGAGATAGAGAGTCGGTTAAATGGGGAAAGAATTGCAGTTTTTTGGGGTCAAAAATATGCGCCTATCAGATTTTTGAAAAAGTTCATGACTTACTTGTTATTTCGAAAAAAACAAATTTTGGATATTTTAAAAATGGTCCCTAATTCCATTAAAAGCAATGAAATTGTAATACATTTTAAACAAAAAGTTTTCAGATAAAAGTTGTAGATATCAGATTCTTAATGAGATTGTATTCTCTGGTTTTTTCTAAAGCCTGTAATTTTTGCCATATGATACAAATTTATGTTTTTTTTAAATGGAAACCATAGTTGGCCATGAGTTCATAAAAAGCACCGTTTTTTAAGCTTTTCAGCGATATAAGCTATAATATGGGTTTTTCCAAAAATTTATGAGTTATAGCCAATTCACTGTTCTCTGTTCTGATGTCTGATTTTCTTCTAGTTTCGTAAGTTTGTGTTTATTTGGTGATTTTCAAAGTAATATTTGTTTTTTATTGGCTTGTTTTTGACTTTGTACTGAAGTAATATATTATATTTTATTGCCTTTAATATTTCGTTCTTTTGGTTTTTGGTATAGGTATTTCCCCCCCACCCTTGTGTTGATGTTAATTACTCTAGATTAAATATTATTTTTAGTATTTTATTTTAAAGTACGGGGTTGGAACCTTTGGTGTTACAACAGCAAAATAAAACCAAAACCACCCAACTTAACCAATTCACCACAATACACCAAGACACTTTTACTTTTGCACTAGACACGCGTTTCGCTAACCATGTTAGCATCATTAGCAGATGATCAAGAGGCATAAAATTCCTAAAAAGGCATTTCAAAGTTTTATTCTTTTATACTGCCCTACGTATTAATAAATTATAGACTTTTTGATGAGAATAAAACATGATATATAGGTTTTATTATTTTTGAGGGTATTGTGTGTTTTATTTATTTTAAGGAGTATGCAAATTATTGTTCTTGCGTTTTCTATTTTTTTTTGTGTTTATATGGGGGGCCGTTTTAAATTATTATGAATTTTAATTCCTAGACAATTAACTTCAGATATTTCTTTTATTTTTTGCTTTTATTATTCTATAAATTGCTTAATTATTCTATAAACTAATCAACTACATGAAATGGTATAGCCTTGTATTAATTTAATATTATTCCTATTAGTAAACCGAATATTGATCAAAGACAGCAACAGTTCGGAAGCGAGCAAAACCTCACAATTTAATCGTCTATAACTTGACAGATACTTTGCTTTAATAAACGTTTATATTGAGTTTAATCATGCTAGGCTTAATAACTCCTGATAGATTTAGGGCTGTTCACGTAGAAGAATAAGTTTCTGAAGGTAAACATATTTTTAGAATATAAAACATTTTAGAGCAGATATTTTTAGAATATGAAACACTTTATATTTTAGAATATAAAACATTTTATGGCAGTTTTGGTAACATGGTTACGTAACATGGCCGTAACATGGTTAGCGAATTTATTTTATTAAAGTGTTTTATTGAAAACTGTAGTGTAGTAACCCAAGTTCGTTTAACAAAGTTGAAGAGGTAATATTTTGACTAACTGTATAACAAACAATTTAAATGAAATAAAGGAGCCTACGTTGTGTTAAAAATATTTTTTATTATGAATTACCTCGGGTGCGCCCGACAGAAGCAATATTTTGGAAATTTAAGGAGAAAAGGTTGTGTAAACCAAGCGCTAAATTTGTAAATAGCTCTACTTATTTGATTAAATGAAATGAAAGGAGTGCTGTACTTTGCCTGGAATTCACAAGTAAAAGAGCACGGCAGAGAAAACCTTGTTATTATTCCAAAGAATCCAACTATGTTGTTCTGAACTTTAATAGAAGATAAATAATAATAATATAGAACATACCAAGGTTTGTAGTTCATACATTCAAAACATGCCACATTTATATTTATCATTCAAACCTGAAGAGATTTTGTTAGTTAGCAGGTCGCCGCTCGCAGGTAAAAACGCTGTGGTTTCGAGTCTAGAAGCTAAAGTTGAATGTTTGTTGCAAATATCTTCGTATTATATGTATTGTTTTAAGTTTCCCTTTTGCGAACTAAGATATTCGCCCATGCATGGCAGAAAAACACTCACCAAGGCCCTTATTGTCACACTGAACCAAAAACATCGGCACGAATGGACACTAAACGATTGTATTTAGATTACATTTAAACTGAAATTATTTACAGCCATAAATCGATTCCGTTAAATGCGTACCCATGTTATATTACACCTGTTATCACTAGCTTACTTCGGATTTCTCTTATTACCGATTCTGAACCGTCCTAGAATTGTGATGCGTATGCGCAGAAGGAAATATGAAGACATTATTTCATTTGCGTATGCGCTGCAGAGTTCTAGGGCGGTTCAGAATCGGTAATAACAAGAACCCGAACAAAGCTACTGTTTGTCGTCCGATTACCCTCTCCCGGGTTTTGCGTATAATATTTTAAAAATCGATAATTTTGTTTATGTATACAGAGTGGCTTAAAATTGAATGTTTCGAATTTAAGAAATATGTTTATTTTTAAATAGGCGATTCGTCTCAATACCTTTGTTTATGTTCCGATTTAAGTGTTTTTTATATATATTTCGATATCTTTTTATATTTGAATGTACTGTACAGTCTGACAAACGGATCTGAAACATCGGGGCAACGGCAAGGGGATCGCAATTTTCTAAAATCATATGACCGATTTCATTCATAAAATATCCACGAGCGTGTGGTGTTTCATAAAAATATATCAGGAATTTTTATAATATTTTCCAGTAAAGTTTATAATATTAGTTTATTTTAAATGTACCTACATTTAATGACAAAATGGATAAAATATGGACAAAAAAAGTATAACTCAATATGTAAGGCGTTGGATAAAATACAGAAATATCCATAATATGTAAAAATGTTTTATGACACATTGTATAGTATTTCAAATGAAAATATAGACACAGATAAAACTGATTGATGTACACACATTATTTTCCCGATATTTTCTTATTTAAGAGACTCGAAAAGGAAATCCAAGAATTCCAGAAAAAGAAAAACAAATACCCACATCCATGGAAATAAATCACTCTATCTTCTATCTATTCCCTTCTGCATGCTTCAGTAACACAAACGTATCTATTCTGAGAGAAAAAAAATGAACTTTATCTATTATTCAAAGTGCTGTCTTACACTGTATCCATATTTCTGTGGAACTATTGAATTCATTAAGATGGGTATGTTTTTTTAGTTTTTTATAAAATAAAATATTAAAGATTTTATTGAACATTTTATTATTTTTAAAAAAATAATAGAAATTATTTAGACAAAAAATTATAATGAAAATGGATTCTACATGTGAATGTGATAAATTTTATATTGGTGAAACATCTAGACCCTTAAATGTTCAAATTAAAGAACACAAACTTACTTACTGACATTACTCTCTGACGAGTATTTGACACCCATCAGAAGATGGTTACGCAAGGCGTTTTCTCTCATGAGCTTTTCTCATGAGGTTACGCAAGGCGTTTTCTCTCGTGACTGAAAAGTCCGATACGTGAAGTTATCTCCCTTCGGCACTCCTGACATTCAAATATCTCATTACTTTGTTGCCTCTTTATTTTTGATTGTCGTTGTTAACTGAGTTTACAATTTTCCTCCAATGCGTTCTATTGTGCGCTGCTTCCTCCCACTGATCCTGCATACTTATCCCCTTTAAGTTTTCATGGAAAATATCTTTGTATCTTTTGAGTTGTCCACCCGGTTTCCTCTTATCCTCTACAAGCTCACCGTAAAGAAGATATTTCGGTAGGCGGTTTTCTTGCATCCTGCATACGTGGCCAGCCCATCTTAAGCGGGATTTAGTGATCATGACTTCAGCGCTCTCGCAGCTTGCTTTTTCAATGACTGATACGTTTGAGACATGGTGGTACCGTTTGATTCTTAACAGTTGTCTAAGGTGTCTCTGTTGCAACTTGTTTAACGCGCTCGTGTGTCGGAGGTACGGCGCCCAGGTTTCACTGCCATATAACATGATGAGAATTATTATTGCTCGGTACACTGCAAGTTTTGTTTTTGTGCTCAAGTCATGATTGTAGAAAACCCTGTCTTTTAATTTCCAGAATGCTCTTGAGGCACTGCTAATTCTGTGCTGAATTTCAGAGTTGTTATTGGCCTTTTCCGAAATCAAACTGCCGAGGTAAATGGATTCCGCTACGTATTCCAATAGTTCTTCTCCAATTTTTATAGCACTGTTTGACTTTCCGGGGGGGTGCACATGATTTTAGTTTTATTAATGTTCAGCTTAAGGCCTAAAGTCTCGTACACCCAGGTACATGTGTTCAGCATTTCCTGCAATTGCTGTAATGTTTTTGCAACTAGAGCATAATCATCAGCGTATTGAAGTTCTGTGATAAATTTTACAGAACATAAAAATTATAAAAGAAAGAGCGATTTTCACAAATCTAAGATTTGTCAGCATTCATGGGATACAGGGCAAAGAGTAGATTTTAACAATGCAAAAATTATAACGAAATAAGAGATCTAAAAGCAAAATAAAATAGTTTTTTCTAATAAAAATAAATGTATTGCTCATGCATCTGTACCGGTTAGTAATGCATGGCAATCGCTTCTTTGATTTTAAAGAACATAACATCAATAAATATCAGATACGTAAAAATTAAAAACAAATTAAAAAATAATCATACAGAAAATCTGAAGCTTTTTGCTTTTACTTTATTAAGTAAATGTCATCAGGTAGTAATTTTTAATTTTTAAGTTTAAATTGATATAAGACCATTTTAACAGATCGTCAACGGTTTTTACAGAAGTATCTGTTTAAAAAAAAGTGCTCTCGAATAGTTGCATATAGATATTTTAAATAGTCATTTTGTTCTTTGTTTTTTTTTTTTTGTTTCTTATGACGGGAAGAGGGGATATACTTCCCGAAAAATTAAGGATTTTTTTGGCCGTTGGGCAAAATTGTTAATTAGTAAACCACTGCTGAATATTAGTCTCCACTGGATTAACGCAACAGTATTTACAAAAATTAACTATTTTATTTTGTAAATTTTCTCACAGTGGCGAAATACCCATAGGATTTTTTTGACGAAATGAATCCGCCACAAAGGTATACACATTTTTGACAAAAAATTATGTTTAATTAATTATATTTTTTGTTTTCACTCTTGGCTTTAGGTCGTTGGGGTTGCAAAGATGTTTCTAGATTTTGTTCATTATTTTTTTATTTTATGACGACGTTTCGACAGTATATGTCTTTTTCAAGCCTCTTGGAGGAGACATCGGGTATTGAAATGATAAATGTGTTTTATACAGAGCGATCTGCAAGGAAATACCTACGTGCTCTATAGTGAAGTGTAATGTCCAAAAACAATTAAAACAATAGTTAATATGTGTTATTGTGTTGTCCAGTGTTAACAAATTTTAACTCTGTAAGAATCTACGTTCAAGAGGCTTGAAAAAGATATATGCTGTCGAAACGTCGTCATAAAATAAAAAAAAATAATGAACAAAATCTAGAAACATCTTTGCAACCCCAACGACCTAAAGCCAAGAGTGAAAACGAAAAATATATAGTATACAGGTCAAAGAAACGAAAAAAAAAAAAAAAATTAATTATATTTAGTCACTACAAATTCGGAGATAGAGCCTAATTTTGTGCTTGAAATTTGGTGATTAGACACCAACGTGATTAAACACGACTACTGTGTCGAATCCAAACGGAAACCAGCTTGTCAGTGGTCTTTAACTAGTAAAAAAAATTGTTTGCAAACTCGTTGATATTTTCATTTGATTTCGTTACTGTTTCAAACTATGTAGGATTGGATTCTTTTTTAGATATAAAAATAAAAGAATTCTAGCTATTTTTTGATCGTAAAGTAAAACTACAAAAATGTATATAAAATTCCAAGGCGCTGTAAACTAGAAAAGTACCTAGTGTTTGAGAATAAAGGGCAATTTGTTTTTATTTTTCGAGGGTGATGTAATACGCGACAAAAACGTATTTCCCTAGTCTCCAGAGTAAAATATACCAAAGATAAATTGAGAGCGTCGAGGCCGACATATGACAATGCCGTTTTTGCACCATGTTTCATGCGTCAAGACGAAAATTTTGATAAAGTTCAACACTTCACTCACATACCTGAACTTCTGATCCTTCTCACACTTTGCTTTGTTCGTATAATAAATAATCGTTCTTTATTAGAAAAATAAAAACTTTAAATTTTTACAATACACCAACACATTATATACTTTGAACACCAGACGCGCATTTCGCTAATCAAGTTAGTATCATCGTAGAATCTAGAATGTTTAGGAATTGGATTAATCACCGCGAACTTTTTTTCCCATAACAAAGGGCCGTCCTTTGTCGGAAACACTGCGACTTGTGAGGCCTATTCTGTGTTTTTCTCCTTTTTATATTTGCACCCATTCTCCTATCCCTGTACCCTGCACTTGCTTATGCAGATCCTTGATAGGATGGGAGCATAGCTCCTCCGGTTCTAGCCTAGCTTTCCCAAATAAAAAGTGTCGCTTGCGATCCAGAGCCTCGCAATGACATATTATGTGCTCCGCTGTTTTAGGATCTTTATCGCAGAGTCTGCAGCAAACACTTCCTTGATACAGGTTGAGCTTGTTCAGGTTTGACAGCCATGTGTCCAGTCAAGAGGGCGGTTGTAATCCGCACTTTATTCCTGCTAAGTATTAGCAGTTCTTTTGCGGTTTTAGAGCTAGGTCCTTGGTTAAAAGCCTTGCTGTGCCTGTACCCCTGTCGGTTTCTCCAATGGACCGCGACCTTACAGATCTATTTGTTCCCCTTTCTTGAGTTATAGCTCATCATACAGTCTCAGTTTTTTGTATCCTCATGAAGACGAATTAAATTTCGAGGGTCACGTGCATATGTATACTTATTAAAAGTAAAGAAGTAAAGTAAAGCTTTCAGTTAACGTCTCCTTTTTGCTGCCAGGGCTAATCTAGGCGGGGCCTACTTTGTTTACGCGGAATCCGAACCGCGATCCTCGGCCATATCATGGTCAGAGTTTCGAACCGATCACCCGTCCATCCACCAGTATCGCCTTACGTCGCTTAACTTCGGTGTTCTAATGGGAACCGGTGTTTCGACGTAGCTAGGCCGTTGCCCTATACTTATTAAAGAATCACCACTGCAGTGTAATGCAACTAGGCAATTAAATATATTACTCAGATGGTAATGCACTGGCGCTAAAACGAGCTACAACAAAATGTTTTTGAAATAAAATTATTTAATTAAATTTTATTCAAGCTGTTGTTGTGCTGTTTTCCAATTTAATCAAAAAAATTCCAACGATCAGTAATTTTACTGAAAGCTGTAGAGCTTCCAGATTATAATGTTTCTCTTTCAATATAAAATGAATGTTTATCTTAACGAAGTTTTGCCGTATACTTGTATAAATACGAAGAAGGTCCTTTAAAGAGAAAAAAACCTTTTACGACTAATTAATTATTTATTTATCTTTTACGAATAACATTTTCATTTTGGGTAATTTCAGACGATATTTTCTTTTAAGAAAGTAAACAATAATAAGGAGAAATACGTTACTCCTTTTATTACCTGATATTCGTATTATTACTAAAAATGGAATAAAAGACATTAAACGAACAGAAATAACATTTAATAGCGCCTTAGGCGCGATTCTCCTTATAACGTACCGTCATCGTCACGTCGAGCCGCTCGCCGCGCCGCGCCGCGCCGTACCGATGCCGCGGCCGTCTCGACATAAAATATCAAGTAGATGAACGTTGCCACGACGCGACGGGACGACGACGTTACGGGTAGTGTGAATATGTTCATCGTTGGCCATTTAAGAATGTTTACCGAAGTGGCCGCGGCTTGACGTGACGGTGCGCGGTGGCTGTACGTTATAGGTGAGAATCGCGCCAGCCTTACATAGGTTTGTGGATGATATATATAATTTTTTATTAACAACAGAACTCTTAAATTTGGCAGAAATAATGGATAGGGAACCTTTGGGTTAAACATTATACCGGGGGCGTCTCAAAAATGCCCTATAATCTACTCGTATAACCTACCCCTATAACTTTTTTTTATATTTTTCAGATAAGAAAAACGAGATTTGGTATGTTAGTATATGACATAAATTAGGATTGATTGACGTATTCAATTGTTTCCGGTCACTTCCTGTTTCACCGGAAATGACTACAACTTTTGATTTTTAAATGGCAACCTCTGTATTTTTTTATTTATTTTTTTTATCTCTATATATATTAGGTACCTATATCTACGAAATAACCTAAAAATAAATGAGCCGGATAAATATATTTCACACAAATAGACTATGAATATTTTTATATACCTATGGTAACAAAATATCAAACAACACTTCATTTTCTTGGAAAAAACAAACATACATACATACCGCCATTACTCGCTGACGAGTATTTGACACGCATCAGAAGATGGTCACGCAAGGCTTTTTCTTTCATGAGCTTTTCTGTGACTGAAAACCCCAGTACGTGATGTTATTTGTCCACCGCATCAGCGGTTTCTGATTTGCTCTTCCCCTTTTAGAAGTTCGCCATTTTGTGCCATGATTGGGCAGCTTGCCTTCTTGGGTGGGCCGTATACTTCTTTTACAGCCTCGAAGAATTTACGGTAATCTGCGAATCTGATTAGCATTTTGTGACCACCAGTTATCTTTTAGTTGGCGTAGTTTTACAGCTTCTCCGAAGCGTGTTGTTGGCTGCTTTAAAGTTGCCTTGGGTTGTGTGGATCTGCAGTGACTGCTTGATGTGCTCTATGCTTTTGTTCCAACAAAGCCTGTATATGAGGTTGATTTTCGTTAAACCAGTCTGGTTGTTTCTTTTTATTGGACTTTCCCAGAACAGCTTCGCTGATTTTATGAATCGCATCCCTTAATTGTGTCCAGCCTTGTTCAGCTTCCAAGATTGAAATTGAAGTTATCGGTGGAAGTGATTCTTTGGTGGCTTCCCGGAGGGCGTCGGCGGTATCGTTGTTCTCTAGACCCCGTACGTTCAATCTGGTCATGTTGTTTTGTTTTTTACAGTGTGGATGTTTGGGTTTTCCTGGATTTTCATTTTTGAAATTAAAAGTCGGTGGTCAGTGCCGCATTCGGCATCTATTCTGGCTATTGTGAGTAAAAAACAAACATGACTTTGTTTATCAGGCTGGTACAGGAATAAATCCTTGATAGTGAATGTATTAAACAAACAAAATATTTATTTGTAAAAATATTAAATTTTGCTTATAATTTTGAACATAGTTTGTAAGCTAAGTTTCTCCCTTACAAAATTTCCTCCGTAACTAAACCGCAAGTTTGCTCAAAGTTTCCGACGCGAGCAAATGCATCCGCTATTTTTTGACCGTGTTCTCATTAAATCTTTAACCCAAAATTCGCTTTCTCATAGCATAAAGCCGCTAGTTAAAATTTCCGTTTGGGGATCTTCACTCCCGCGCATGCTGTTAACATGCTAAACTTTTCCAAACCGCGGAAAAGTTTAATTTAATGCTCGGGTATCCAGTGGCACAAAAGCGGCGGCAGTCAGCAACGATGAAGTATCGTATCCCGCATTAGTCTCGCATCGTCAGTAATGACAAAGGCCAACTTGCAAGAGAAAACGAAATTGTTTGTTCTGGAAACTACTGTACGAATAGTGTTGTTGGTTTGTCGAGAGATAGCTAGTTAGTTAACTTTCATTAATTAAAATTTTCGAAACGCTACAGCAGCTTAAAGAGACAGAGTTTTGTCTTGAATATAGCTAGCTTATTTAAAATAAATGTTTTCCAGCAACAAGAAGGATATTAAAGTTAAAATAATTTAACAAATGATACAAATTTTAGAAGGTTTATCAGAGGTTTTAAGGGTGTTTCTGCGGCCGAACTATACTAACAGTTAAAATATTTTTCATTACTCTGTATATTACGGGAGTGGGATACTATGTATATTACAGGAGAAATAATTTTGCTAGTGTGCTCTCTGCAAAACACTTACAAGTAGAGACTCATAGAGCAGAAGTCTTTTGATTCTAATTGTTTACATACCTCAGGAAATGTTAATAGGAAAGCCTATAACCTTAGTTCAGAAACACTAGTATAATTTTATATGTTATCATCATCATCATTTTCCGCTTATTCAACCATTTCCAATTATGGTGTAGCCTCCCTCAAATATTTAAATACTTTTTTTGTAGTTGGTTCTATTGTTGTCTATTGTTGGCAATGCGGGCCCAACTTATCCCTAGGTCTCTTGGATCCCCGTGGGTACCATGCTGTAATTTTTGTGGTCCATCTGTTGTCTGTCCTTCTTGCCGGGTGTCCTGCTCATTGTCATTTGAGTGATTTGATTCTGTGGATGACATCTTATTACCTACGTCTTTTGTCGTATCCACTCCATTACTTTACGGTCTCTCTTAGTTATTCCCAGCATATTTCGTTCCATTGAGCGTTGTGCGACCTGCAGTTTCCTTATAATGTCCGTTTTACACATTGGTCGAATGTTCTCTTCTTTAGATAAAGTGGCATTCTAGATTTTAATATGATTGAGTTTCATTCATAAGTACTCCATGCTAGCTTAATTCTTCTGTTAATTTCTGGTAGTAGAGACTCCGACCTGTGTATTAGTTGACCCAAATATATTTATTCTTCTACTAGTTAAAGTGTTGTATTATTTACTAGAATATCTTTTCCACTAGTTTGTTGTACATTACTTTAGTTTTTGCTAAATTCATTTTGAGACCCCCTTAATTGCTCTCTGCATTTAGTTCCTTAATTTGTGTTATGTAGTTCTTCAGGATTATTGACTTTTAGGACTATATCATCAGCGAATCTTAGATGGTTAAGATATTCTCCCTCTATTTCTAGTTCTTTGTTGATCCAGTCTAGTTGATGGAAGATCTCTTCTAATCTTCCAACCGCTTTGAAGATATCGTGTCTCCTTGTCGTACTCCTTTGTGAGTTGGGAACTCTGGGATTGTTTGATATATCATTACTCTTGCTTTGGCTTCTATGCATATATTTGTGAGAGTTTCTATGTAAGACCTGTCAGTACCTTGTTTCACTAGGGCGTCTGTTATTGATTTAAGATATATCGGTTTGAAAGCCTTCTCATAGTATGTAAAGGCTATGGCTAGTGGAAGTTCGTATTCTTTTGTTCGGTTGATAGTTTCTCTTAGCGTATGTATGTGATCAATCGTGCTGAAGCCGCTTCTAAAGCCTGCAAGTTCTCATGGTTGTGCAGCATCTAGCGTGTCTTGTATTCTGTTGTTTATTATTTTTGTGAATATCTTGTAAATTACGGGTAGTAGGATTATCGGTCTATAGTTTCTGATGCATTCTTTGTTGCCTTTCTTATGAATTAAAATTATGTTGGCGGTGTACCAGTCTTGCGGTATATGTTTTCTCATTAGACATATTTGCTTAGACATTATACTTGCTAGGATTTTCCAAGTTCTCCTATACCAGGGTACTTAAGTATTTCAGATGTTATTCCGTCGTTCTCTGCTACTTTTCCATTTTTCATATCTTGAAGCGCCTTTTATACTTCTCCCACGAGAACTTCTGGAGCACTTCTGTGGTATTGGCAGTCTTTCTTCTTCATGTATGTTTTCTGTGGCTTTATATAGGTCGCTATAGAACCTTGCTACGAGGATTATTATTTCGATTTTGTCTGTTATTCTGATTATCGTGTTAATGCGATTAGCTGCTCCTTTCCGATCATGAGGGTTTTCTTAACAATCTTATAGCTTTTTGTTTTCTATTGCAATTTGTATACGTTTTTCATTGTAGTTTTTGATGTCTTCTGCAATCCTTTTTCTTATTGTCTTGCATAATTCTATGTACTATATTCTATGTAAGTTGCTCTCGGTTTTCATTTCTCTTCTTTTCTTGAGAAGTGCTTTCATCTCATCATCAGTCATTTATACAGGGTGGTCCAAACTGTATTCCGGAAACTTCGGCAGCATATTCTGCAGATAAAAATAAGTAGAAAAGTTCGTATAAATGTATGTCCTAAAATGTTTAGTTTCGGAGATACAGAGCGTAGAAGTTTCATTTTTATTTCGATTCTTTCCAAATAATTTCTACAATAACGTCAATATTCGGATGAAAATGGGTATCCGGGAGTTTTTTGACATGAAAAATTTGATTTTGATGTCAATATGACTCCTACTAGTAGTGGGCGCCACCTACATATTTTTGAACTAGTTTGAAGAGTAATAACTTTTCGTCTGTACCTGTATAAAACTACCGAGTAAAAAAATATACATTTGCGACGTTTTTTACGTAAAAAATGTCTCTTGGCAAAAATCGCTATGAGTATTAGTTTTCGAGATATTTGGAATCGAAATTATCAAAACCTCTCATCATATTTAATAGTTAGTAACAATAGTAAATAGTTATTACACTGAGATCATAAATTTGAAAGTTTTTGTGCCAAAAGTTGAACAGAAACTGTTTTATCATCATTTTTTTGCAGAAAAATTTATTTTTAATTCAAAAAAAAAAAAAATTCCCAAATTAATTATTTCAGTGAAATAACTATCTACTCAACGTGTTTATTTTTCGTCAATAATGACATGTATTGACTATTTCCATTCTAAATATCTTGAGAACGGTCGTAGCCATTTCTACAAAGAGATATTTTTTACGTAAAAAGTCATAGAGATGTAGATTTTTTCCTTCGGTAGCTTTATACAGGTACGGACACAAAGTTATTACGGTTCAAAACAGTTAAAACACATGTAGGTGCCACCTTTTCTGCGAGTCATATTGACATCAAAATCAAATTTCTCATGTCAAAAAACTCCTAGACGCCAGTTTTCATCCAAATATTGACGTTACTTCAGAAATTATTTGGAAAAAATCGAAATAAAAATGAAACTTCTACACTCTGTATCTCCGAAACTAAGCATTTTAGGACATACATACGAACTTTTCTACTTATTTTTATCTGCAGAATATGCTGCCGAAGTTTCCGGAATACAGTTCGGACCACCCTGTATATGTATTATGTGTATTTTCAGTTATGCTCATTAAATATATACGTTTTTATAATTTATTAATATATGTGATATTTTGTCTGCGGCCTGCCAAAAAAGTGTAAAAATTTCGATTGGCCCATTCTTAAAAAAGTTGCTCGCCGATGATATAGTGGGTAGTATCATCAGTCTATTAGTATCGCTAACCCATTCTTAATATTTTCACTCTAAAATGTATTCTAAAAAAATTCGTGGGCTGTACTGTCTGTAACAATTTAGTTTTTTAATGTTTATTATTTTTTTGTCAAGGGAAAGTATAAATGAATAAATATCATGCAGCTCTAAAACCGGCAGCATTTCCCCGACATCATTTACAGTTAGATAAAACCATAAACATAAACTAAAAAGTTCTCACTGTCGGCCACCCATAAACTAATTTAGCTGTTTAAATATGAGACGATATATTTCTCGTACAATATAAAGCGAGAACTAGAACAAACAAGTACACAAAGCGGTCATATTTTATCTCTAAACAGGAACTTTATCCTAATTATCAGAGCGCAACGGATTTTAAGGTCAAGGAATCTATTTTGTTACACCATTGTTCTCAATAGGATAGACAAATATCCCTATAAGATGCTGTAAACCCAAGAAGCATTTTTTGTTTTATAAGTGTGTTAGGAAACTACCCAACACCATATTAATACAACCTAAACGCATCTAGAATGGTTGTCGTGAGTTATTGGTAACCATTATATAACGCTTATATGCCCTAAACGGTCCATTTTATAACTGTTCCTATGGTAACCCTTAACACTCAAGGTGTGCAACCAAAGTCCTGAAAACTTTCTCAACACCTTTATATATCCTATCGAGTTACCGCTATAAAACTGAAAAAGGGTATATATTAGTTATATAGTGGTGTTGAGAAGGTTCCCAGAGACTACCTCCATAGAAATATCGCGCATGCGCGTTTTTTGAAAATATACTTGTTTCTTTCTCACTAACTACTTTAATATTTGCCTCTTTTTTTAACATTAAAAGCAGATATGATCTTATGGCTCCAAGTTGTCCTACGCAGATAATCCAGACCAGAAACAAAAGAGACAAAATGACGCCATCCCTGTCATAGCCTACAAAAGCGTTTGCGTTATGCAAATGACTTTATAGAAATTACTGGCTTAATAAAGTCTATTGTGCCTAGCCAGAGTACCAAATACATATGCGATATTAAATTTACTGTGTGAAAGTCAATTTTACCTCCAAAAAACACATGCGCCCCCAAAAGCAGAATTATTTAATATATTTTTTATAAACAAAAAAAATATGGTAAAATTTTTGTAATGAAAGTCAAATTTATTAATACAAATAATAGAACATACGACTTTTTTAATACATAGAAATAACTGGCAACTGGCCAAAATATAGTTTTGTACCAGTTTTCAACGTTATCTTAAAAATACTCATTGTAGCCAAAAATGAAGACATCAATAATAATGGCGTCCATTATATTTAAAGTTCTATATATTACTTTAGGATCTATAACATACTCATCAACCATTATATAAATTTGGTTACTTAAGGTTGCGTAAATGAGTTTCGGTTATTTAAAACACCAATTTTAGTGTTTTATACAACTAAAGGTGATACAAATCACCAATATAAATGCCGGGGTGTTTATGGCTACTTTTAGTCACCCAGAAAACCTTTATGTAACCCGTGGTGTCGACTGTAGCGACTCCCTGCGCACGAAGTTTGACATTACAGCAATTTGACAGAAAATGTGCAGAAAAAAAACATAACCTCATAAAATTGAAATAATACTGTTTTGGTACAATTTGATCTACATTTAAAGTGGTATGAGTTTGCAAAAGAGTTCTAGGGTCCTTTGGTACTTTGGTAGAACAGTTATTAATGAATTGACTATAGAAAATAGTTCTTTAAGTGTAGAATGTGTAATGTTAAAGCGCAAATGCCTTAACCAGGCATCTTCCTGTTCCTGATCGTTTTGGCAACTTTCCGTTGGAAATATCTCAGGTTGATCCTGATCTCTGCTTGTGGATGGTAAATTTGCATGTTGGCTTTCAATATTGGTAGATGTAGTTTGAATGAGGTTTGGATTATTCCTATTTTTTTTTTAATTCTGAAGAAACTTTCTCTTGAACGTAGATGTATTTTTGTGTTTTGTCCAGTTTATTTTTTATTATTCATTATAATACAGAATTGCTTTGCTTGCTAATATATTATTTGTTTTAATTATATTAAACATTTGAGGTTATGTCATTAGGTTTGATATTCGGTAACTACAGGTTATATAAAGCATGCTAACATTTGAAAGGTGCAAAAAACGATTTCAGGGAACAATTATATAACTTGTAGTATTATTGGTTACATAATGGTTCTTAATAACACCTTTAGTTATATAGTGTATATCTTGCGTACCTTTATAACACCTAATACCAGAAGTTATATAAAATAGATGTGAACACCTTTATAAAACCTTACTATAAAACCTTTAGTAACAAGAACCTGTAATTTTATAAGGAAAGTGATAAACAACATTTCAAGGTTACTATTAGTGATAAGTAACCAACCGCTACACTTATATAAATCAAAACACTGTAAGATACCAGTGAGACATTTATTAAACCTTTATATAACTAACCTTGAGAATATATAACCTAAAGGAACTTAAAATGTTACTTGGGAAAAGTACCACTTTTACGTTTACTTTTATATTCAATATTTTGCATTAAATATTATTTATTAGATTATTGTAGTGCTAGAAATTCAAGTGAGACATAAAAACAATTTACCTTAACTTATTCAGTCCATACATGGTGGAAATCCATAACTAAACGTATGAAAATATGAAACTGATGTTTATTTTTACCCTCTATTATACAGTGAGCCTTAAATAAGTGCAAATATTTTCAGGGCTCGTAGATCTCGATAAAGAAACACATTTTTTCTTTACCGTTTTTCCAAATGAGTCTTCTGTTTTGTAAATTTAATCTACTACCATATTATGAAGATATTAGGTTTTTTAACTAGAAATTAAAAAGACAACACATTTTTAAGAAAAATCCAAATTATCAATTTTTTTTTCGCGAAGAAAACGTCGTTAAAAAAGAAGAAAACGTCGTTAAACTGGTTTAAAATATACTACCGCTAAAAATGATTGCACTTATTTTAGACTCACCCTGTACATTTTCAAGAGAAATTTATACAAGACTGGTACAAAAAACGCGTAAAATAAAAAAATATATATTTATGAAGTTTTCACTATTGGCTGGGCTTCATCTGGCTATGCTTTAGATGAGACAAATTTTTGGCTATATTAAGGCTAGAGGGACCATTTTACGAAAAGAAAATCGGCCGTCGTGTCGGTAGAGTTGAAAAATATGTATAGAAAAAATTATGTAGGGCTGGGGTAGTTTTCACCCTTCCCCTACCTTTTCTTAAATTTTTTGAAAGTCAAATGTTAGAGCGCTTAGCAAAACATAGACTCCCAAAATCATTCAAAGAGGTTCTTAAAATATCTAAAAAACTGTTAAAATTTATTTAACTGGCAATCCTATTTTACTTGCAATTGTTATAGGCTTTAAAAAACAATTCTTATAATTACATCTATCGATATAAGATTATATACGATAAAGTACCTAGTAAGAATGGGCGATAATGGATTTTACTTATTGATATGTTATCTCATTTCACCTATCGATATATCGATAACTGTTACTATTGATAGGTATCGATATACAGATTGTTATAGAAAAAGTTGTTATAGAAAGAAAAAGTTGCTATAAAAAAATTGTTATAGAAAAGAAAAAGAATAACGACAATAGAAAAAGACAAAAGAGCACTTCAAACAATAATTACCCGTTGAGATTGGTAAATAGAATTTTCAAAAAAAGTGTTTACAGGTTTTACAACTCGAAATTTCAAAATATTAACTCTAGAAATAATACCGACAATAAAATCAAAAGCTACATTGCCTTATCCTTAATTGGTGGTCTATCACAAAATATATAACATTGAAGTATGTCATAAAAGTTACAATCAAACATCAAAACATTTTTCAAAACTAAAAACTAAAACCCCAACCAATAAAAAAAGCAACGTCGTATATGAAATTCCCTGTAAAAATTGCAATGGTGTATATATTGGGCAGACCAGCCAGTATCTAGAAAAACGTATGCAAGTATATAAATATGATAAAAAAATGCAACAGCATTGACTAAACATGAATTGTCAACTGGGCATACTTTTAATTTTGAAAGGGTAAAAATTATTAAGTCTGAGTTAAATACAAAAAAAAAAGAAACTGTTAGAATCCATAGCTATCAAAAAACACCAACGCGGTAAATGGTAAACAAGAAACTAATAATATTAGTAAACTATATCAAGCAGTGCTGGAATAGCCATCCATCGGGCTACTTAAAAGTAGTTAAAATTCTGTGATGTACCTGTATATATATATATTGTCTGTGTGTGCACGTTTACTGACTTTTAAAAATTAGGATAAGTTTTATCAAAAATTAATAAATCTACGTTCAGGATAAGTCATTATTGTTTTATTTTTGTATCTTTAACTGTTTTTACATGTAAATATTATTAATTCTGATAGATGGATCTAGTAGAAGATTATTACTCACTATGAAAAAGACCAATTAATGGTCGAAACGTCATGAAATATATATGTTTTTTCTTTTATCAATAAATAATAACTAATGTATTAGTTATTAATTTTAACAATATTTATTTACACGTGACCTCAAACCAAGATAAAATTTACTTGAAATATATTTCATAAGGTTAACGAATACTTAAAACTAAAAGATTGTTATAGATTGGTATAAATATATTGATAGTTTCCGATATATCGATAATTTTAAACTCATCTATTGTTATTTGATATATCAATAACTATGGATAGTTATCGAAATATCAGGAAGAAATCCCATCCCTAGTACCTAGTCGAACTAATATCCTGTATTATTCCTGTTTTAATTTGCATCTATTTTGAAGTTGTTTTTATTATACAGATGTAGCTAAAGGAAGTGTGCATAAATATGTCTGTCCTGCTAGCACAACAGCAGACAGTATAATCTCTATTTGCGACCGCTCTAAGAACTGAGACCGAGGTAATGCGAAAACGTCCCCAAACTTGGTTAAGAAATTAGATTAGGTTTTGGTGCAGCGACAAGAAACTGCAATTACTAACAAGACTAAAACCAATGGTTTCGTACTCGCAGCCGCAACAATTTACAAAGTTATTTATAAGGTTTATTAAGCACTTACTCTATTGTATGTCGCCGATATAATAAACTGCAATTCATTATCGATAAGACATATAGTTCTCTTCGATCTCTAATGAATTAAATTATGGTAAGTAATCAAGGACAGATATAACATTAAATAATGCAATAAGTTAATATCATTATAAAATTAACAATAATATTCTTCAGCATTTACGAGTAGTGTGTCCGATAATCACAGTTAATTTTTCTGTTCTTACTATTGTTCTGACGAGCGTTTGAACATTTCATTCCTCCAGGATTCGTGACGCTCTAAACCGGGCACAGAGGGACAGTGCTATGTATGTAAGCAGGGTAAATAGGACAGTGTCCATAGAAGCACTACAAGTGCTCGCTAGGATAATGCCTCTAGACCTACAAGCTAGATATGGAGCGAATCTTACGGGCTAGTAAAAGGTGCTATCAAGGCAAAAAAAGAAAAATTCCTGGAGCTGTGGAATAGAAGATGGCAAAGCAGCGATCGGGGCGGTCTCGGCGCTAGATGCCAAACCTGAGACCATGGCTACGGAGAGACCATGGGAGACTGGCCTATTGCTTGGTGCAGTTTCTGAGTGGACATGGTACGTTTGCTACCTACAAGCATCGCATCGGAAAAGCTGTCTCTCCCCGCTTGGAAAAAAGGACTTTCCCTTTCAATTTTACCTTTATTGATAAGAGGTAGTAGATGGTATTTGTCTTTCCTGAGAATATGGCCAAAGAATGCCGATTTTCTTTCCTTTTTTTACTTAGAAGTTCTTCCTTTTGGGTCAGGAGATGTAATATGAAGTCATTTTACATGTGCTCCGTCCAAGGTATCTTACATCCTGGTCGAAATCCTTAGTAATTTAACATCCAAAATATCTGAATTTGGCAACTTGTTCTATGTGATTATTGTTTACTTTTATGTTCGTTTGCTTATTAGTAAAAAACGGATTTTTTGGAAATTTATTTTATTTTTTCTTATCGTTACTTTTTAAAAAATCAAAAAATTAATTGCACATCCTCATAGCCACTATATTAGATTTTCAAATTAGCTGATAATTTGTAAGATACAGAGGCCAACTTAATTTTTTAAATACGGACCTTCATTTTTTTCAGATGTTGAAAGAATTCGGTCTCCTGAGTACAATTATATGCCACACTTAATATTTGAACACAATTCATTTAAACTAATTTCAAGCCTGCTCTGTTTATTTTCAATATTTAATCTATTCAGCATTATGGTATTAATTAGCTTTCAAACTTAACAATGATGTGGGGTAAAACTATGAATGCGGAAAATCAAATGCAATGAAATAATAAAAAAATAATATAAAATAGATAATATAAATACTACTTTAATATAAATAATAACATTTACAACAAAGAATACAAGATGCATTAGGAAGTATAAAAGAAGATCATTTCAAAGAGCTATAAATAAAATTTAAGCCTTTCGAACATGTTGAGCATTAGAAACTAGTTTGTATAAGTTGATTTATTTATAACTACGATTAATATGATGCATATTATCAGATCGTACACTGAGTATACAAATTTACAATAAAAAAAATTATAAATAATATCTTTAAAGTGCTGACCTGGATATTATTTATTTGAATCTTTCAATTGGCACGATTTTCCTTATTCAGTGTTAATGAGCGCCGATTAATATTGTTGCGATGAATATAATCAGATTAAATAATTTAAGAAACCAGAGTCGGACTTGAAATTATTTAAAAATATTAATTAAACAGTTCTGTTGTTGTTAAGTTACCCAAAACGTGAAAGTAGTTTGAAAGCTTATCAATTATGTAACGCTGAGTAGATTAAATATTAAAAAACAGAGCCGGACTTGAAATTACTTTCAATCGAGATTTAAATAAACTGTGTTCAAATTTCTAAAACAAAAAAAATATAAAGTGTGACATATAATTGTACTCTGGAGACCGAGTTCTTGCAAAACAAAAAAATACAGGTCCGTATTTAAAAAACTAAGTTGGCCTCTGTATCATACAAATTATCAGCTAATTTGAAAATCTAAAAATATTGTCAGATAGCCCTAATGAAGTGGCTATGAGAATGTGCAATTAGTTTCTTGATTTTCTAAAAAGTAACGAGAGGAAAAAATAAAATTAATTTTCAAAAAATCCGCTTTTTTTCAAAAAACTCATCAAACCTAGAAATTTTTAAAACTTTTTTGATGACATCTTGGTGAAACCAGGCGACAACTTTTACCCAATTTAACCATCTTCGTATCTATTACGGTTTTCGAGAGACCAATGCTCGTACCCCGATTTTGTAGCACCCTGTATATACACGCGAGAGCCTGGCCAACGCTCTGTATAGAGTATAACACTGTAAGAAAATGAAAGCTTTATATTTGTAGAAAATATTTTGGCGTGATTTTAATGTGTACTTATGTAACAAATAATTATGTAACTTATACTCCCACGTAAATCTACGCAAGTAGTAAATCCCTGAATTTAATCTGGGCATTTGACAAATGACTTTGGCAAAAAGGAAATACCTAGGCAAATAATAAAATATAAATGTTTTGTATTCGTTTTGTTGCCACTGCACTTAGCAAATGACTAGGGAAATGACTAGTAAGTAATTAAAATGCTAAGTAAAATGACTAAGCAATTGCCTAAAATTTCTTTATGCCTATGTATACCTATTTATGCCTAGTTATACCTAATTATGCCTAATTATGCCTATTTATGCCTATATTTATATCTATTACGAAATTGGTTTTGGGATTAGGAATACAAAATAATTCATCAGTTTCGTATATTTTTTTCACAACCATATTAAATATTTATCGTGCTCCAAGTCGAACGCTACAACTTTCTAATCTTATCGCTTAACTTTCACCCTCCACTTTCATTTATAATAGAAGAAAAAAATTATATACGACGCCTGGAAAAGTTTTTGACACACACGGGGGCGCAAAACTTAAGCGATTCCTTACCCTGAAAAATATTCCGTAGTTTATATGTTGAGAAACTCATAAAACAATGTTATAAAACTTCTTCCAGGTATGATTCTTTTCCGTAGCAATTTGATATGACTGATACTGAAGGAACTTGATACTTTTAGAATTATATGTCTCCTATGGAATATACATTTCGAGCATAATATATATTTTACGTCCGATGTGAAATTTTATGTTCAAAAAACAGTGTGTGCACTATGTGCGCATATTTGAAGTGAAAGTTCTTACTAACAGCTATTAAATTTAAGGATTTGAAGGATATACTTTTTTTTATAAATACTTTTTCTAAACTTCAAAAAAAATTAGAGTTAATATAAAACGGTACACTATTCTAGCTTTATAATTTTAACATGTTTTTTTTTTAATTTACGATAATTCTATCAACCGGTCGGATAGCCCTGGCAGCTCTGGTTATTATACCAAAATATTACTACATCTATATCTCTGACTACTACTAACTAAAAATTTATTTTGTGTGGTGTGTGGTTTGTTTTTGTTCAAATGTTTTGTTCATTGTTCATTATTCATTATTTATAGTGATTTACATCAATTTTACTAAATTATACAAATATTCTCGTTGGTTATTAGATGTAAATAAATATGACAGTGTCCTCCAATGAAAATAAGAGTTATTAACTCTAAATTCTAATTCTGAGCTTTCAAATGAGCTAAATGCGTTTCCTAGACCGTTATTCAGAGGCTACAAACCTATCGATGAAAATATGAATTGAATTGAATTGGTTCAACCAGAGGATATTGGTACATATCAAGTTTAGTACAGTATCAATTTGATATATGTTTTATTCATAAACCTATTGTGTGATCTTGTATTAGAAGATGTTAGTACACCGGCATATATGTTATTGTTTATAAAAATTGTTGTTTAAATATAAATAAGTTAATATAAATATTTATTATCAAAAGTTAATGTGATGTATCTGTAATACGGTTTAAGGATGATTCACGGTACACCGGACCGTACCCGAGCCGGGCACGTTTCGTGAAGTAGACACCGAGCCACGTCCGGGACTTCTGTTTATGCTACATCGAGTTGATAACGGGGCTCGTATTAGTTCTGAGTATATTATAAAATACAGCCCCATAGACACACGAAGATTTAATACGAACAATGCCAAAGTTCTCGCAAGTGGAATTGGTACCAATTACAGTTGATGAAGAAAGAACAACACCTGCTCGAAGGGCAAGATGAAGGACCTATCTTTTTCATTACATCCTTTCATTGTCCAGTTTTATGCATTCCCTGTCATTAAATACTGCTGTAAGATTCACTACCTACTACAGACATGATAAAAAGTGTACTTTGCTTATACCATAACTGCAGATTGCAGTCGGAGCACCAGGAAAAGTACATTCATGCTTTCCACAACGTGGCGGGAATGGAGCGGATCAGAGAAAAAAATGTACGCCAACATTTCTGGGACGGGGCACGGACGAGTTCCGGCGAAGCTCGGATCGTGCTCGGCCTGGCATGAATGTATATGTGTAAAGAACACTTGACAGTGTTTGGCCGTGTCTTCACCGACGCACGGCTCGGACCCGTTACGGTGTAGCGAGAAGCATCCTGTAGTAATCTTCGGTTTAGTATAGGAACATGATATATCGTTGAAAAGCTATTATATTGGGATTTTGATTTTTTAAATAATATACATAGTGTTGAATTTAAAATATCAAAGATATCCGCAATTATATAACAAATGGAAATAAATCATTTTTGGCACTCCCTTTGTAATATCCAGTGAGTTGATTTAGACAGATCGAATACATATACTTTCGTTAACTCAAATTTCACCTTTAAAATGTTCAATTCATGATTTTATCAATGCTTGTTCAAGATCGTGTTTTTGTCAATTTTACGTATATTTTATTTATTATCTCAAAAAATGTTAAAGATAGGTATAGATTAGTATAATAGAAAAATTATGGGATATGAAAGTAATTTCGAAAAATGTAATAATATACCGAGTGTTCTATTTAAAATAAGAAAGATGTTACCACTTTTCAAATTTGGGGATTCCACTCCAACGCTGATCTCGCTATATTACTATCAGGTTTCCGCAAGGTCTGACCTATTCAACCCCATTTTCTTTTGCGGATTTCAATGCCTACTTCTTGTTGGTTTGTAAGATGAAGCAGGTCTGTATTGCGTATAGTGTCTGGCCAAAAGATTTTAAGTATTTTCCGCAAGCAGCGATTGATAAAAAACACCTGTGGACAGTTGATGGATATTTTTGTCACTCTCCATGTCTCGCAGCCATATAATAAAACTGGTATGACGTTGGAATTGAATATTCTTAATTTTGTTTGTATGGAGAGTTGACGGGAGGTCCAAACTGATTTTAGTTGGCCAAAGGCTCGCTGCGCCTTCCTGATCCTGCTGACAATATCGGCGTCTGCGTCGTTTGTAATGAAGCAAGTCAATAAATAGTTTTCAGTTTGATGATCATATTATTTTACGTCTTTACACCACCAGCAACGCTTAAGACCTCTTGAATTGAAAAAATAAAGCGCGATAGCCGAAAGGTTAACTTAGGCCCTCGACTCCTAAGAAAAATAAGAAACATTTTCGTTCCGAAGCACTATCGGCGAGCCAAAGAATACTGGCACGTTCCACGTTTACGTTCAGCTACGCCTGGCAGCAACGAAGACCAAATCCTAGAAACGCGACTTAGCAGAGAAAATAGAATCGGGAGTATATAAATTATTCTCACTAGGGCGAAAATAGCACGATTTTCTAATTACGAATGCTACCACGGGTCTAATTCGAACGGTACTCACAATTATTAAACAGTTAGTGTTTCAGGTGATAAGGGTATCTTGTCCAATTGAAATTTTAAGTCTCTTGTTATATTATTTACAATATTTTTTTATCTTTTTTTCGGTTAAAATAAAATATTTTTATTTATAATTCACATGGGCTTGTTAAGATAAAATAAATAACTAGCTCACCCGGCAACCATTGTTTTGTCATTTAAATATTTTTTTTACAGGATAACAGTGATTTTTATTCACGGGGTTCAAAATTATTGAATGACTAATACCGCTATTAAATGATAGGCGTTGATAGTAGAAGGGTGAAAATTTAAGGTTGTTTGTATTTTTTAACATTTTTTTTATTTGTTACATGAAAGGTCGCGCGCGGACTCTGAGTCCGCATGCTAAATTGAAGATTTCTTAAGCGTTCCTACTGGTGTAAAGACATAAATGATAACGATTGCTTGATTACAAATAGCAAACATAAACATAAAATATATACCTAACATAAAACACGCAAAAAAACACAAATGAACAAACATTATTCAAAAACAAAAATAATTAATAATAATGAAAATATCAATCCGTATAACAGTGATTACAGAATATTTGTGTGTGCCCAAAACATACGAAATTGTGACTCTACAAAGAATAACGAGTTTGTCTGTTTTTCCTCCTATCACAATTTTGTAGTGCCGATCAGTAGTGGTAATACTGTATTCAGTGCTTCAGAATCTGAAATTTATTTTTTAGTATGAGAATTTATTTTGGGCTCTTGCCTTACTATAATATCCACTTCTTGTTCTTCTTTTTCATCCTCATGTTCAGTAGTTAATTTGTCATTTTCGTTCAAACAGTCTTGCATGACCTGTGTTGATCTTTCGTGCCGAGTAAATCTAAAAAATAATACTTATTTAATAAAAAAAGTTGATTATTCACTTTTTTGTTAAAATTTGCCATTTTTAAGTTAAAAAAATTAAAAAAAATAGTAAAATAACTTACCTTGTTGGACATTATAAAATTATTGATGTAAAAATAGTATCACAAACGGTCGCGCGCGGACTGACACTTATATGCGTATAAAAATATACTAACTACCCTAAACGATGTGCGAATGTACACTTCTCATAAAATCTGCAGAGACAGGAAGATACTAAGGTTTCCGCTTGGAAAGCAAAACGTTTCTGGTCCAGTTAGCGGAGTGTTCGCTCCTTTTCTAGCTAGATCGTTTGCTACTTCATTGCCTTCTCTCTCTTGATGGGCGGGCACCCAGGGGAGGAGGACTTCATTTTCTTTGACTATTTTGTTCAGCTTGTCTAGGTATGTCTTTAACCAACTTCGATTTGCTGGTTACTGAGTTAACCGCTTTTAGTGCTGCTTGACTATCGGAAATTAATTATTTAACTAGCGGTTAAATTTATTTATTATTATAACAGAAGCAAATTGTTTTACCAGTAAATACTCACTAACTCTCTGGTTTCCGTTTGATTCAAAGCTGTGGTGTTTACAGTAAATAATTTTTTATTTTATTGATTTTTCTTCGACTTTTAATCAAGAAGATTTTATAAGTATAGATGATTTTTTTTATTCAGTTTTATTATCAGCATATTTTAATTTAATATTTATTACACACAAAACCTAAATTAAAACAGGGTAGATGCTACTAACTGAAGTAATAGCTTTTCAATTTCAATCGGCATTGAAAAATCGATAGAAATTTTCTTCAGATTCGTGAAGGTATAAGAAAAAAAAACGAAATAAAAAGGAGAAAACGGCCCTTTTCTACACAGGTTCTTCGTAATTTTCGGGACGATCCCTTATAGGCTTTAATTTGATCCTTCCTTAAGAAGACCTTTTTTGGTAGGAAAAAATATATTTCCCTTAAGACGATTAAGTTTGTTTGTAAAATGAATTTTAATAAATATCACAAGATAAAGTTATATGCTATGCCTTGAAACAAAACAATTTTAAGAAATGCTTAAATTATATTGTTTTAATTGATTAAAAATAATATTCCTTTCTAGTTTTGAATTCATCGAAGAGTATATTTGATTAACCAAATTTATACAAAAAGAAGTAAAAAATATGTCGTCATGTATTCTAAACATAACAGTTTGATAAAAAATATACCGTATTGTGTAGGTAATTATACTTTGACTTTCGTCATAAGGACTTACTAGCGATTGTCATACAAAACAGGCTAGATCACTTTTTGGTCAACTTTTTTTAGAAGTATATAGGTATTAAATGTCTATACCTCTGTGTGTATACTACAAAATAAAATAGTTATTTTTTATAAACACTGCGTTAATCTAACGGAGACTAATTGTCAGCAGTGGTTTACTAATAATACATACATACGTACTACTGCCATTACTCGCTGGCGAGTATTTAACACGCATCAGAAGGTGGTCACGCAAGGTGTTTTCTTTCATGAGCTTTTTTGTGACTGAAAAGTCCGATACGTGATGTTATCTGTCTACTGCACTCCGAACGACATTCAAAAATCCCATTGCTTTGTTGCCTCTTTACTTTTTGGTTGTCGCTGTTAACTGAGTTTACAATTCTCCTCCATTCCTTTCTATTGTGAGGCTTCTTCCCCTCATTCTGCTTGTTAATCCCCTTTAAGTTTTCGTGGAAAATATTCTTGTACCTTTTGAGTTGTCCACTCGGCCTCTTCTTACCGTCTACAAGCTCACCCTAAAGCAGATGTTTAGATATGTGGTTTCCTTGCATTCTGCATACGTGACCAGTCCATCTTAAGCGGGACATTGTAATCATGACTTTGCAGTTAGCTTTTTCAAGGACCGATACGTTTGAGACATGATGGAACCATTTGATTCTTAAGAGTTGCCAAGATATCTCTGTTGCAACTTGTTTAATGCGTTCATGTGTCGGCGGTACGGCATCCAGGTTTCGCTTCCATATAACATAGTGGGAATTATTATTGCTCGGTACACTACAAGTTTCGTTTTTGTGCTTAAGTCATGATTGTAGAAAACCCTGTCTTTTAATTTCCAGAATGTTCTTGAGGCGCTGCTAATTTGCTTTTTTGATACGTCTAGAAAAACCGTTGACGTTCTAGGTATTTCCAGAAAAAAGAAACTATAAAATATGCCTACACCAAACCTGTAGTCAGTATTGGCATTCTCAATATAGAAACAGGTCTGCTCAAAGTCTCAATGTATATCTCATATATCTTTGGAGATCTGGTATTACCATAGTAGCATTTTGCCGCATAGAAAATTACCAACTGTATCAGCAACGAATCTGTGACAATGACATGGCACATAGCCGATTTATTTTTGCACTTTAAGTCCCGAAATTAGAATGGCTTAGCCATAAGAATAATAACACTGAAAAGGCTATATCGGATATTCTTGGAGTAAGCATTTTTTTATAAAAATATGTGATGATTTCCAATGATAAACATTGACCAGCAAACCTATAAAAATAGTTTTGCTCGAAAAATTATTTCACATTAAAACAAGGTGATTCAAGACTTTTGAACCTATGTATATATTAATTAATTCTCCCCCAAATTTTTCCTGTTATATTATTAACACTCTGTCTAGTATCACTTTATTCTAAAACATACCGTGCTGGCACCTGTTACTTTTGGGTCGGCATTTACATGTGTGGAAGTAAATCGCATAGGGATCTTATTAATCGGAGTGAGAGAAATGCAACCGACCGACGCGCGACGGTGTGCTGTTGCGGCGTTGCCGATACGCCTTTCCCTATCAAGTAAAGTAAAATCACGATCGCAAACCGCTTATTTTTAAAAGACTTTTTTAACATTGAAAATGTTTCTGTTATCCTATATAAGGGAGCCCAAATCGAATTAAAATGCTACATTTGCCACACCATGACGTCATATATACAAGGGTATAGAAAATCTCGGCGCAGCGGCGGCAGTCGGCCAGCGCGCGCAAAAACCATTACATCGCTAATTGTTTATTGATATATCTTTATTAGTTTAAAAGCAAAAAATATGGGGTTTGCTTTGATACCTTGTCAAGACATAAGCGAAACTTTTAAATTGTTTCTTTTTTTCATATAGGCCTTCGCTTTTCGTTAAATGATAGTTATATTAAAAAAATCTATTTTTAAACCAAATTTTCGCATGATTGAAATGATTATTCATGTTTAAAAGTTTTTTTGGTCATAAGCGCTAATGGAAATGTTTTTTGTAAATAATTATAAAAATTACTCCCTACGAAGACTTTATTGTGTACTGGATCAAAAAATAAGTATTTGTTTCTCTATACGGTGGTATTAATATATCGATTTTTGATGATAGTGCCCTTTACCCGGTCTAATTTTGTACTACTTTCGGAATAAGGGTCCCCATATCATGTACTGTACTTCCATCCCTGAAAAATTCAGCTTGTGACACCGAAGTGAGAGGTAACGTCAAAATAAGCTTTAATCTACCTACATCATAGGTAGGTGTAGGTACTCTAGGTATATTCTACCTAGACACTAGCTGAACTAGCTGAGAGTAGTAATTAATTTGTTATCCGATAAGTAGTTGTCATTATATAAGTTTAATCATCTTATACCTCCTATAACGGTAGGTTTTGGATTTTTCCTGATTGGTTTGTTAAACAAAAATATACTGGGCATATAAATGTCTGTTACAGGTTAATTCGTTAAAGAAATATGTTACACACATATTATTTTAATAATAATAGTATAATAGTAATGGCTATATTATGTTATAACACATACATATGTATTGAATGTATTTATTTTAACCAATGCATTGTTTTGTTTTTTTAATCTCACAAATAAAAAATGTTTTATAGTTTTTATTATATAAAACAGTGATTATACAATTTATTTACACCCCTTACACTGTTTTCTGTAAGGGGTGTAACCAGGAGTATATTTCGTAACCTCTTACGATATAAGAGGGCACAAAGTGTTTTATTACTTAATGCTTAAAATTTAATAATATATTTCTACATAAAATAAAATAGACTAGAAAGTCAATTAATTAATATTGACGTAATTACTAAATAAGTACAAGATTTTTTTTTTCTAATTATTTTAGTGTATTTTTAGTCACCTAATTATAAAGGAGAGATATCCAACCATTGCATTATTTTACTCACAAATAAATGTTTTATGTTTTTTTATTATAAAACAACGATTAATTTATTATACACCCCTTAACCCAAACACTCTAAGGAGGATATTTCGTGACCCCTTATTTAAAGTGGACAAGCTTTATTAGTCAATGTTTTAATTACCCAGCGTCTTTAATAAAAATCTAATGTAATTTTTCATAGAAATGATCTGACATAAAAAGCAAATTTTATCAAAAAACTTTTTGATTATCTACAAGGAGTAAACCGCTGACAAATGTCTGTATACTAATGCCAAAGTAATGCCAAAAATACAAATTAAATACCAAAATTTCTTATATAATGCCCCACTAATGCCAAGCTGATTCCAATATAATAACACTAATACCACGAATAATATGTAACACATTTGTTTCACGAATTAACCTGTAACAATACTGGTAGGTACGTGCACAGATTTTTTCCTAGGTAACTTAAAAGTCGCTAAAAAGTCTAATTATATTTAAAGAAGATATAATTCCAACAAATTACATTATAAGACCAATAATGCACAAGTAATACCATTAAAATTTTAGGGTTTTTAACTTGTGTAACATATTTCTTTAACGAATTAACCTGTAACAATAGTGGTAGGTACGCGCACAGATTTTTTCGCTAGGTAACTTATTAAGTCGTTAAACAGGCCTATAAAAGCTATAACAACATAGGTAACTAATATTTATAATTTAATTCGAGTTTTAATCTCAAATAATAAATGTTTTTACTGGCGTATTTCTGAAGTGTTCATTATTAAAAGTAGATATTCTTCAAGTTATGCGAAGTAATAAGTAATGTTTCCGGTGGGACCGCGTATATGTCACCGGATTCTGGTTAGTATAAAGACTTTTTCTATAGAAAGAGTTTTTTCTATATTTTCCTTTCAAAATAAGACTAATTTCTTCTTATTCTTTTAAATATTACAGTGTTCCTTTTTCCTAAAATGTTATACTTAATTTTCGCTTAAAAAATCAAAAATGGAGGAAAATATACGTTATTGAATAAAGTTTATACAAATCACTTTACCATAACAAAAAAGTAAAAACATGTCATGGCCGAAGATATTCAGGTGGCATTTCACACATTTATCTATTAAAATCGAGATTAAAATAATAAACTTGCGTAACATGTTATACACGAGGTAGAAAGTTTCAGAATCGATTAATACGCAATACGCTACGCAGTCAACTTATTCCTATGCGCGGACGAGCGTCTTCAAGACTCTTCCTTCGGCCAGGGTCACGACGCCGCCGAAGAGGAATCGGCCTACGTTTGGCTAAACAGGCTGGACACGGTGGAGTACGATATTGGCGAGTCTGAATATTTATAAAAATTTGCAAAGTAAAATATGTTGGAAAAATAATTAATCCATACATATATAAAAGCTCAAAGGGTTTTTTGTTGCATCCATCCCGCCGAAACCGCTTTACCAATCTTGATGATTCTTTTTTTAAATGAAAGGTATATATGTGTAGATTGGTTATGAAGTATTTTTATAGTGCTTAATAGCTATTTCTTTGTGTAAAACGACTAAATACTAAAACATACCTGAAAAACACCTACACACAATACCTCCAGAAATAAATTATTTGTCATTGTCAGTGGTGTGTCAGTTAGATAATATATGACGTTTTTAGATACTTTAGAGTAAGTTCATGCCGCCAGCTTTAGATACATAAATATTAGCACAAAGGTTCGTTTAAACGACATTAGTGAATTAGCTACACAAAGCGATTTTAGGAAATTCATCCTCTTAGAGAGTAAAATTATCTCGGAACAGTTTGTTGTATGAAAATTCCTTACTATTTGGTCTAGAAGAATGAAATCCTACAAAAAGAATTAGAAGAAATTTTTGAAATTCATCAACCAAATGGGTAAAGTTAGTAAAAATTTATATAAAACTTGCTGACCTCTGGATTATACACATAAAAATTGGTACAAAGGTAAAGCGAATTTATGAAATTTATACCCTTAGGGAGTAAAATAGGGAATGAAAGTTTGCTGTACGAAAATGCAATACTATAACATTATAAACCAGACAGTATAAAATTTTATACAAGGGTTTATTTAGTGACATCATAACGAAATATATCTTCCTCAATTATCCTTCAAAGAATAAAAAATAAACTATAAAGAGAGTATTAGTGCTCTTAGTAAATAAAAGATGAAAAATAAAAAACATCTATGCTCACTAGCTCTCTGTAAAGAAGTAAAAAATCATTTAAATCAATGCATGAACGATTCGAGGTGTAACGCGAACGTAGTCGCGAGAAAAAGCTAGTAATTTATTAAATTATTTTATTTAACTCATTAATTTTCATTGAAAAGGAATTTTTGTAATTCGCCACTCTATTAGTTAAAAACTAAGAAACTCATATCAAATTTAAGTTTTGCCATTTTGACTTATACTTTTTACAAAATCTGAACACATTTTTAAAAGAAAAAAGTTTTTGATATTTGTGTAGATTGACTACAAGTTGTATAACATAAATTTCTACGACCGGTCTACCTAGTGGTCTGCAGCATCGCCTTGTGGTGCAAACGTGGGCCAATCTGTGACGTGACGCACAACAGCCAAGAAAAACAGAAGCGTGGCTAAGAATTTAGTAATTTAAAAAAAAGTCTTAGATACAGTAGTAGGTATTAAAAGTTTTGTGTTTAAATGGGGTTTGCCTTTAACAGTTAAAAAATTATATCGTAAAGTGTAACTTTCCGTAAGAATTATTTATCTGTCATTGATCATGATCTGTCATCATGTTAACCTGATGTTTTGTATGTTATTTTGTTTTTTTCGAGGTTTTTTTGCTTGCTTGTTTTACGGATAGGTGCGATCAGCAATTATTATTGATAATGTTTTATTTAATGTTAACACTACTACTCTTTCAGTGAATCTTTAAATCTGTTGTTTTTTGTTAAGTTCGTTATTTAAACATATGTATTTAATACACTCATATTAACACTAATCATATTTTTACGTTTTTATTCATCATTTTCAATGCCCCCCCCCCGGTTGCATCTTTGTAAAGGACTGTGAATTTTTTCAAGAGATAACTAGATAAAATCATTAGACATATTTCTGAGCATCTGAAATGGAATTATAAGGATATCGTTAAGGTGTCATTTTTTTATAACGAGAAAACGTCAGTAATGGCGATAATTTAAAAACTCAACTTTTTAACACATAACAGGCCATAACTCAAGAACCACTTTAGATATTGAAACTTTTTTTTTATTTTCAAGATCGGATATTTTACAATATGTTTACATAAGAAAAATTCGATAATGTTGTTTTTTCCATTCAAAAATTGTAAACAATCTATCCATTTACTTTTAGCGCATAGCAATTTTCAGCAATCGTGTAATTTTTTTATTGATAAAGATTTTCACATACTGTCTACAAAGAAAATACAGCAGAAATATTAACAAAGTTCTAATAGCGCGACCACTATCGAACACCCACTCAATTCCACTTATTTTTACCAAAAATGCAAGTGTTTCTAGCTTGCACTTAAAATAATTCAAGCTATAGGGAAAATTATAACGACTCGTTAATAAATAAAAAAATCAAGTATCACGAGACGTAATTAAATCGTGAAGCTGAACGCATGACGTACACCTTTCCCTAGAACTTTAAGTACTGACAGATGTATTGATTGGGTCGACCGGTCAACTGCGACAAATCTGCTATATCCCCTTCCACGAATTAACTTATTGAATGTCAAAGTCACCTTTTCTTTAAAAACTACTTTTATTTTTGAATGAATTACATTTAAGTTTTATTTAATTATATAAAATCTAAAAAATTGACATCTGTTTTAAAAAACTAACCCAGAAGAGCTCGTGCGACAGAGTGTAAAAAATAGAATCTGTAGTTGGAAAAATGCTAGTCTATTGTTGTCTATTCAGCACTTATACACACACACACACAATATAACTCCTCCCTTCTCAGAGACAGCTATACCGATTGAGGGGGTAGCTGGATATTTCTTGAAGGTGGTTGTTGAACGTCACGTCGACATCTGGGGAACTTCTTATACATCAGGTAGATGCAAAGGATGAAAATTACCAGGTACAAAAGTAGTGTCCACAGGCTTGGATATTTGCTGACTTCGTCAAATACCAGGTGTGGTTGATTTTCAATTAGTTGATTTTTCAATATTGTGGAGATTGTCGAGTCTTATTTCAGATATTTGGCTTGTTAAATGTAGAGTCGGTAGGATCTTATCATCTTCAGTAACATAGTCGTCGAATAAAATCAATTGATTCGTAGTATTGATTATTTTCCTTTCATTGATTGATTATTAATAAATCGTTCACTAAGGTCTCACAACCAGGTGGTATTTCAAAGATATATGTACCTTGAAATTTAGCTCTCTCTTCTTGTTTGAAACATTTCAAGTGTGCTTGAACTTCATAAGGGAGTACAACGAGCCATTGGTTTGTATTGTCTAGTTGATTGACAATAGGCTGTGTTATTTTTAGTTCGACTTGCTTACAGTTTTTATTGTTTGTTTTTGATTGCAATAATTGAACTGAACATGGACTGTTGTAGCTGACTTCTTTAAGAGGGGTGTCGCAGATGTAATAACTATCCATTGCTTCTTTGCAAAGTTCATTTTCGAATGCATAGTGCAATTGACCTTTTATCAAGTATTTATTAACAGGTAAAATTGCCTTGAAGAGACTCTTATAATATATAGGTATAGAAAATAAATGAAAATAAGTGAAACTCATCTGAAATGTTATAGGAAAATGAAGTAAATATGTTATTTTATTATTTAAAATAAAACATTCTAATTCAATAATATTTTCATAATACAATATATTATCGATCTTAACAGGCAAAGGCATAAGATTTTCACCTACTTGAGCCTGTATGTTTTTTAACTCAATAAAGAGATCATCTGTTTTTATTATACTTGGATGCATTATTTTTAATTTGGAAAAAGTTAATGAATTTTCGATATCTTGTAAAATAGAATCGATGGTTTCATACATAATGATTAATTGATTTAATGTATCTTTTATAAAGTGAGAATTCTGAGAATAAGTTGTTGAGTTTATTATCAAAGCAATTTGATCTATTTTGCCTTGCAAAATCTTTTCATTTTGAGTTATTTGTTGTATCGTTAAATTAAATTTATCAATTACACCTATAGATAGATAATTTTGCTTTCGAATATTTTCCTCTAAACTGTTTTGGTTTTTCTGTAAATTTTGAATTAGTTTTTCATAACGTTCGCCATCTGAAGCGTCTAAATTTCCAGTTACTGCTTTAAAAACTGAGCCTACAACATTCACTAGCCCTCTTTTTGTTCTGTTTGAATGTGGAATAATTTCTGATATTTTGTTTTCGACTCTCTTTTGCAAAAATTGTAATGCTTTTACATAATGTACAGAATCTTTCTTATACTCTCTATGTTTGTTTACTAACTCGACAATAGAAATTGTATTTATATAAAGTTTATTTGTTTCTTGTATTATTGGGTGTAAGTCATTAAAATGTATGAGAGTAAAAGTATACTGTTTAACTTTTGCATTCCCTAATTTGATTGGTAGAAGTCCGACATTATCGTTGACTTTCCTCACATTTATTTTCTGCTGAACCTCGTATGCAGAGGTGATTACTCTGAAACATAATACAACTATTTTATAATGGTCACATTAGCCTAGGTTAAGAATTTTACTAATCAAAGCTATATCTGTATTTAAGTGGGCGTTTAACATTACCCATGTGTACCTTTTCTTGACTTTCAGTAGATACTATTTTTCTTGCAGGGTTGGTACTTACAATTTTGGTAGGGTTAGAGAACTTATTGGCTAATTTTTGACGTACGTGCTTTTTAATATAAACCTTTTGATTTGGTTCTAATATATCAGGGTCATCACGCGATTCATTAATTTTACCGATTATTTTTGTTTTATTTGCTATTAGATCTTCGTTAATTTTTGAATAAAGAAGTTTGGCTTTTTCTTTATGTTCCGAAACGTAATTAGTTAATAACAGCTGATCAATGTCCAAGTTAAATGGATCATTTGAAGAGATATGACCACTAATAACGTCAACAGGTTTTAACTTAGTAACAGAGTGAATTGAATTATTGTAAGCCAAAATAGCGTATTTCATTCTTTGATGTATCGGTGTTTTATTAAAATTTTGGTTGTTTAATAATCGAATGTGTTCTGATAAGGTTGAGTGTAATCGCTCTATAAGACCATTAGATTGTGGATGGTTCGGCGAGCAAAAGTGTATATTAATTTTATGAAGTTGTAAAAGTTCTGTTACTACTGTGTTCTTGAATTCGGTACCATTGTCAACAATTATCTTAGAGGAATACCGTGATGAGAGAAAAATGTTATTAAGTTGTCAACAATTTCCGTGCCGACCATAGATTTTAACATGTACGCTTGCGCATATTTAGAAAAACTATCTATTATAGTTAGAAATTTAGTCTGTTCTAGTGTATAGGTGTCTAAATGGATTATTTCGAAAGGTCTAACTGCAGTGGGAGTAATATTCATTTTAATATTGATTGGATGACGCTCGTACTTACTTTTTTGGCAAATTTCACACTGGTTAATATATGTTTGTATAGAAGCCTTAATATTTGGCCAATAATATTTATCTTTAATTTTTGACTCGGTTTCATCTATACCTCTGTGATTTGTTTTGCTCTCGTGGTAGTTTTTGATAATTGTGGGAATTTCGTTTTTATCGGTTATATCTATTAGTTTGGTTAAACATCTTTTAAATTTAATAGATGGCCACTTAAAGGTTTTTCTTACAATTTCGCAGAAAGGCTCGTACATTTCTGGTGATTCAAAATAAAGAAAATAAGTTTTGTCTGGAATTATATTTTCTTTAATAAAATTTAGAACATCAACATCAAAATTGTTTTCAGAAAGTTGCACCAAAAATCTACGTTTCTTTTCGAATAATATTAGTTTTTTTACTTTTGCTGGACTGTGTAAGACTTTTGTAAAAATAACTTGATTTGCACCAAAATTTACCGCTGTTTCCAGTGTAGGGACTCCTACTATTGGATCCTGCTCGTCATTCGAATGAATGGTTCCATCGTCATTTTCCTCGTATAGATTTTGTTGTGGTTCCTTATCTGGTTGGACTATAATGGAGGCATTATCTAAGTTATCTTCGTCTGTTCTGTCATTTTGCTCACGTATATAATCTTTTAATACAGATATGTCGTTGGTATCTTTTGTGTGTATCTCAATTCTGGATAAGGCATCTGCGTTGGTGTTCAGTTTGCCTTTCTTGTAAATGATCTTGTAGTCAAATTCTTCCATCTTTATACGCCAACGCAAGAGTTTACTGCTCGGGTCTTTCAGAGAAAACAGCCATTGCAGAGGCTTATGGTCAGTAATGATGTTGAATTTTCGACCAAATAAATAAGGGCGAAAATATTTCGTTGCCCATATTAAACAAAGACATTCTTTCTCTATCGTAGAGTAATTCATTTCAGAATCATTCAAGGTTCGCGATGCGTATGCGACTGGAAGGTCTTGTCCAATCGGACCCTGTGACAATACCGCGCCTAAGGCTTCATTACTGGCATCGGTGGTAAGATTGAAGGGCTGAGAGAAGTCAGGGTATTGTAAAATAGGTTCATTGGTCAAAAGATTTTTACAGTATTCAAAACAATCTACAAATTCAGGGTTATGTTCAATTTTGGCTCCTTTTTTAAGACATTTCGTCAATGGTTTCGTAATTTTGGCAAAATTATTTATGAATTTTCTGTAGTACCCTAGAAGTCCTAAAAATCCCTTAATCTGTTTGGTTGTTTTCGGTATGGGGTAGTTCTTGATAGCTTTAATCTTTTCCGGGTTAGGCTTGACTCCATCAGGTGTCACTATATGGCCTAAGTACGCAACTTCACGACGCAAAAATTCACTCTTGTCAAGTTGGATTTTAAAATTTGATTCTCTTAGTCTAGTAAAAACAGATCTTAAACGTTCTATATGTTCTTGCAATGATGTTGAATACACAATAATGTCATCGAGATATACGAGACATTTTTCATTTTGGATTCCACGTAATATGCTGTCCATTATTCTCTGGAATGTCGCAGGCGCATTCTTTAACCCAAACGGCATTCTCAGAAACTCGTAGTGTCCGTTTTCTGTATTGAAGGCTGTTTTCGAAATATCATTTTCGCTCATCTCAATTTGATGAAATCCGCTCGCGAGATCTAAGGTTGTAAAGTATTGACATTTCCCCAATTTGTCAAGCAAATCTGTGATATTGGGAAGCGGATATTTGTCATCAATGGTCTTTTCGTTAAGCTTACGGTAATCAATAACGACTCGCCATTTTTGATTTCCCGAAGCGTCCAACTTTTTGGGCACCACCCAAATTGGAGATGACCACGGCGAATTGCTATGGCGGATGATATTCTGCTTAAGCATTTTATTAATTTGACTCTCCACTTCTTGTTTGTGAACAAACGGGTATCTATATGACTTGGTATACACTGGTATTTCATCAGATGTTTTGATATGATGTTTAATTTTATTTGTAAATGTAAGTGGGGTGTTCTGATAATAAAATACGTCAGAAAATTCAGCACACAAATTAATAATTTCAGATTTTTCCTCTAAATTTAAGTGATCTGTTCGAATTACCGAAGGATCAAATTCAAAATTGTCTAAATTTTCAAAATTATGTAATTCAATATTATTTAAATCTTTTTTATTAAAATTTTCGACTTGAATCGGCTCGGAAAAATCTAAAACTACTGGACTAGTGGTTTTATTTAAAATTGTAGTTACAGCGTATCCGTTCTTAGCAACTGATAAACAGGATGGTATTTCACAATTCTGCAGTTTTTGATATGGAATGAAAATATCACCGTGTTTTACACTTGTTTTTATTCTAATAACTTGTTCTGTTCGTGGAGCTACAGTGATGGAATTTAACTCATGTTTAATTCTGTGAAAAAGTAATCTGATCTTTGAGTATGGCGTTACTAGGTATCCTGTGTCGAAATCAAGGTTGGCTTGTAATAACTTTAAATTATCTAATCCTATAAGTCCATCGAAAACATTGTGAAACTTAAATAAATAAAATTTTAAATTTTTATTGTTAGGCAAATTAAAAATTTTGGATGCAGGAATCGATACACTGAATTTATGGGCTGACTGTTGAAATACTGTTGTTACAATAAATGGATCATTAATAATAAATTTTGAATAAAATTTTGAAGCTAAATATGGATCTAAAAATGATTTTGTAGACCCAGAGTCTATTAAAAATTTTAAATTATGTTCAGGGAAAATAATGTAAGATAATTCGCTAGCATTATTTGTATTGACTGATATTATTGGTGGCGTTACGTATCCGTGTTCATTACCGGGGCGCTCTGAAAATTTTCGTCAGGTTGCGTATATTGTGCAGATTGCTGTTGATATTCAGAATAATTTTCATCGCACACCTCGTATTGATTTTCATAGTTATTGTAATACTGAGATTCAAAATTAAATTTTCTGGATACGTTTCTTCTGTATACTGATTTGGATCAGTTTCCGCATTGTATAGCTCTTCGAAAACGAATTTTGGAGGTGGATGATAAGATGTCGTATTAGGAAAAGCTGGTTTAATATTACTGGTCTGTTTTGTGGAGATACTCATTGGGGTAGGTTTTGGTAGGGGTTGTTGACTATTAGGGTTAGGTTTAAAAACATTTATATTTGAATTAGGTCTTCGAAAAACTTGTGAGTTAGTAGGAAAACGATTTGGAACATTATTAAAATTAGGGCGAATATTAATAGGTTGAGATGGAAAAGTGGGTCTTGGCATAAGTGAATTATTAGGAGCATGATTGTTAAAATTATTAAAAGGTCTAAATTGAGACAAATTCTGATTGTTATGATTAAAATATTGAGGTTTAAATTTATTTTGTTGAGATGGTTCAATTTTAGGTACTGGTTTAGAGAAATTTTGGAAATATCTTGTATTATGTTCTTGCGTAACGAATTGTAACGCTGTTGGAAGGTCTTTAGGCGCCATGCAACGGATTGTGTTGCCTAAAGGTTCTCTCAGTCCGGATAAAAAAGTTTTAAGAGCTAAATCGTTATATAGTTTGCGTTTAAGAGATTTTGATGTACACATAGTTTCATGAATGTCGACGTAAGAGCACAGTAAATTAAGCAAATGTAAGATTTTATCGTAAAATTGATTTGGAGTTTCGTTTGGCATTTGTCTAAGCATTACCAGATCTCGGTTCAAACATGTTTCGTCTCTTTGATCTGCAAAATGTCTATAAAGTGTTTCTTTTAAATCGTCCCAGGTAGTAACGTTATGAATATTAATAACAATTTTGGCATTACCAGTTAATTTTCCAATTAAACAGTTTAGTAAATAAATATTTCGAAAGTTAGTTGGATCACTCGGAATGTAAAAATGATCAATAAGGCTTTGACATGTTGCAAGATATCTATTTAAATCATTTGGTGTCCCATCGAAGGTGGGCACGCAATTTAAATACTCTGGTTTAAAATCGTTTTGTGAATTACTACTGCTAGTACTTTGCATGTTTATTTTCTTTTAGTCTACTATAGATAAAGATATAAATATTTTAGAGTCTCTTAAAGGTTTTATAGATAGCGTTTCAAAAAAAGTGTATGATAAAATTTCAATCGTAAAACAAATTGCACTTACATTAGGGTGAAAATGACTTTGAGCATTCTTCTATAAGGTAGATTTGTCAGGTCTGCAATTTTGTCCACGCCAACTGTAATCTGCCTTGCGAGGGTGAGGGATGCTTGCTTCACACTCCGATGAATTGTTCTTTGGGGCACGTCACCAGTTCACGATTGAATGGGCTGTTCGATTTTTGAATGGGCCACTCCAGCGACTGTCCGAAAAGTTCGATTCACCACTGATTCCCAATAAATCGTTGATACGAACTCGAACGACACGATGCGATACGATTTGGGAATCCTACCGACTGCGCCAATTAACTTATTGAATGTCAAAGTCACCTTTTCTTTAAAAACTACTTTTATTTTTGAATGAATTACATTTAAGTTTTATTTAATTATATAAAATCTAAAAAATTGACATCTGTTTTAAAAACTAACTAGCTTGAAGAGCTCGTGCGACAGAGTGTAAAAATAGAATCTGTACTTGGAAAAATGCTAGTCTATTGTTGTCTATTCAGCACTTATACACACACACACACACAATATAACTCACGTCTCTTAGCGATATGCACAGTTTCTCGGTTTATTTCATACGTTTGGCAGCGTGTTTACTGTCCTCTCTTTGTTCAGTACATTATAAACGCATTGTACTCTTCTTACATACGGAAATCTCGACCCAAGACTAACCTTTGCCAGCCCTTAGTATAAATAAGCACTGATAAAAACAAGACAAGTCTTAATTACCGTTTCACCAGAATTCTAATTTAAGCAGTTTTTTTTTAAATTAAGCGCCGTCGGTTTCCAACGAAAGAAGGGTCCTTTATTTAATTGAAGTTTTAAGTGTTTTGTGATTCTACTTAAAAGGAGTTTTACATTTCTTTTCTCCGAGCCTCAAGGAGTAGCATTTAAGTAATTGAAATACACTTTATAAATATATATGTAGACACTATTATTTGTTTTAATCTTGTTTTTATTTCATTTAGTTGAATCTCTCTTTCCACATTAAAGTTATATCGTTTTCTATCTCGTTACAGAAGTATTTTTAATGAAATAGGATATACAGGGTCCGCCAAGAAGGGGAATATAAATTCACAAAAAATAATCGTAATTATATATGAATGTATTTTGTGCCTAATACACGTGGGTATTTAAGTGTTGTGCTGTGTCAACAAATAGCAGTGAAATTAAGTGTTATTAAGCATACCACCCTTTTAAATATTTGCACTTATTTCTGGGACACCCTGTAACTTTTTTTATGTGTAATACGTATTCAATATAATCTATTCATTAAACTTTATATGGCCCATCCATAAGATTCAATTGAAAATTACCACATATAAGCTTTTATCTGTACATTTCAGCACAACTCAACTCAGCCACAATTATTTGCAATTTAATTCCATGAAAGTCGGTCCAAATGTCTCTTTGGATACCGAAGATGAAACGGTAGAAATTCTCGTCAATAATTACGTCTACTGCGGTGCGTGGTGTTGCCAGACTTCCCGGTCCAATAAAGTTACAAGTTAGATTCTCTACGCTGTAACTGGCAGTTATACAAAAGTTTTCCAATTCAGGCAATGAGTGATGGAGTAAAGCTGTTCGAAGCCTTGAGCTCGTTTAAATTACCAAGTTATGTAAAATAGTAATTAAAATATAAATTGGTTGCTAAATAGCGACACCTTTTTTTGACGGCTTAAAAATCATTAAGTGTTAAGAATTTTTTCTTCTCTATTGCATACTTCTTGGACGGGCGTAATACTTGCATCAAGTATTTATATTTTATTGCAATTTGTTACGGGACTTTAAAAAAGTATCTATATTAAGCTCGGACGAAACCTAATCTTTTAGCTTATATCTTATCTGTTTATAATAGTTGCATTTTGATATTTTAAATAGTTTTCTTCTTTGTCTTTTTTAGCCAAATTTGTTTATTAGTAAACCACTGATGACAATTAGTCTCTGTTGGATTAACGCAGCAGTGTTATGTCTTTATTTTCGAGAAAATTTAGTCCAAAGATAAGGAGTATTTTGTTGATGTTTGACCATCAAAATCTTAAAAGTAAAGAAGTTAGTATAAAAGTTAATATAGTATAATCCTTTATCTTTAATTTCCTTCTTCATTTGTATAAAAATATCTAGCCAGTTTTCCATAAACCTTAAATGCCGAACGCTTATTTTGCTATTTTTTTCGGACTAGTGATATAGACTCTTAAGAAAATACTATTAAGAGACTCAGTCGACATGACAGAACGTCTATGAACATATTTTAATTGTTATTGGGTATCCTCTATTATTTACACACAAAATATTTTTTGGTAAGAAATTATTTTGTCTATTTCTGTTAATTTTTGCCATATCGAGCCACATCGAATGAACCTAACTTTACGATATAAACCCTTACTTTAACCTGAGTCAACTGCTAAAAGTAGTATAATACAGTATGTTTAACTAAGAGATCGAAAATTTAGATAACTTTATCAATACCGATTGGGTCAGCTAATTGTACACATCTGAATTGGTGGCTTGGAAAGGTACAGTTTGTAAAGGACACAAAAGGAGTTAGATTATGCGTAAGCAAAATGTATTAACTTCAACAGTAGGTCTTGCTAAGTCCTTAAGTACCAAATATTTTTCTAATAAATATAACTATACCGGGTGCGTTTCAAAAATGACTCACCCCTATAACCTTTTTATTTTCTTCAGTTAAAAAACGAAATTTGGTATGTTAGTATATGACATAAATTAGGACTGATTGACGTATTCAATTGTTTTTGGTCACTTCCTGTTTCACTGGAAATGACTACAACTTTTGATTTTTAAATGACACCCTCGGTTTTTTTTACTTTACTCGATAGAAAATAATACTCTGAAAAGAATGACAAATCATATGTCAACTTTTGACATTTTCGCATATGGTTTATTTGAAACTATAACATGCGGTTCATAATGACAATTTGACTCAAAATACCAAGTGTTGGTATCAAATTATTCGTAAAAAATGCTTTGTCCAAATATGCTAATGAGTCACCCTCGTTCCATTTGATAAAATTGAGATATGATTAAAAATACGATTTGGCCATCTATCTCTAACCGGCCAGGACAAGACACTAAAATCATTAGACGATCAAGCCTATTTTTCCAAGGCTCCTTGATTATAAATTTTTGTTTCTAGCAGAGCCGTGGTACTCTAGATTGAAATTTTAAATACAATTTTTTATTAAGCATGAATGTCAAAAGTTGACATGATATGTCATTATATTCAGAATGTCATTTTCTATTAAATAAAGTAAAAAAATACCGAGGGAGCCATTTAAAAATCAAAAGTTGTAGTCATTTCCGATGAAACAGGAAGTCATATACTAGGAATACTAGGATCAGCATTTCTGGCCTTGGGTGCCGATTTTTGTGTCTACGAACAACACACATGCTTTGTAAAATGAGATGTACCAAAAAAGGCAGAAAGCAAGTATTTTCCCAAGCGCATGGAACCTAGCGTCAGATTAAGTGGTTATGTAATAAATACTTCGTATTTTTGCTCTCTCGGATTTACTAGATTGCCATAGTGATTTACTACTTTACATGTAAACGCCGACCTAAGGTTTCGTTTGCCACCAGGGTAGTAACATACCAAATCTCATTTTTTTATCTGAAAATATAATAAAGTTATAGGGGTGAGTCACTTTTGAGACCGCACCCGGTTATATTTGGAATATTTACATTAAAAGTATAAACTTTGTTTGTAAAATTAAATAACTTAATAATGCAATAGGTTTAATAACTAACTGTTATCTGTGATTTTGATAACTTTTTATTTTTTGTAGGAAAATAATGTGTGTGTTGTTATCTATTGAATATACAAAAATGCAATTTAAACCTTTCATATTTTAAAACTACCAATATTTTACAAAAGTGTCTTTCTATTTCTTATTAAAGATTCAGACGTTTACCAAAAGATTGAGTGTCTACGTCAACTCAAAATTTAAGGCAGACCTAATAAGCAAAGGCAGGTAGACTGCCAAAGTATCAAAGCTCTAATTTGTCTATTAATAGGACATACATAATTAATAGGCATTTAAAGATTGGCTGCTAAATATATGTGGAAATGTTTCCAATCTGAAGAAGAAATAACATAACACATTTTATGTTAGTGCAACAGACTGCAAAATAGTCGGTGTTAGGCAATGATAAGCTACTGACAAGAGGATTATCAATTTGCAAGATATTAGGCAATCTGAAAGGGACAGAATTGGTGAATGTAACATAGAGATTAGTAGAGAAACACAATAGATCTAAAAATGTTGCACTAGATCAACCATCTTAAAGAATCTAATCCAAATGTATTCTAGCTACCTCAGCTCTTTCTGAGTACTGGAGATTCATAGGATTCATAATCGCAAAGTAGTTATAGAGTAGTGTTATACACATTAAATATAGTTAGCTGAACCTTTCATTACCTAAGCTGTTAAATTGGGGACACTGCTATTATAGGGGAAAATAAAGTCAAAATAATACACTTAGCATTAAGTAACTAAAAAATATCTTAAAAATGTCAATTACTTAACTAATTTTTTAATTAATAAATTCTAAAACCGAATTATTAGCAATTTATTGATCTCCCAAATTATACACTGGACTTTCTAACTTCAATTAATATACTTTTTCGGCCAATCCACTAAATATTAGGGATGATATATCACTATACAGTTAAAAAAATAAACACAAAAAGTTCCTCCCCGGATCGGGTTATCATACTAATAAAACCTTTCCCATCCTATCAATACTGACTCGCTACAGAATGAGTTTTTATGATTGATGAGCTAGAAAGCAGCCTGTTTCAATTTGAGATAAAATACAAAAATATTTGGGTTATTAATTGGAAATAAATGAAGAATATTTTTATATGGATATCGGTTTTATAGAGGCTGTGTGGTATTTATGTGAAATATTATACCTATAGGCAATATGTTATTTTACTTTACAGCAATATTAATAAACATGCATAGAAATATACGAATATACAGGGTGTTTCAAACATATACCACTTGACTTTCGATTGTCTTCTGTCGTTTCCTGTTGTCTCGTTTAATTTCGTTTCTTTTAGTGTCAGATTTTAAACCCGAGGTAAATCATTTTTGTTATATATTTCACTGAAATTAAAATTGTGTAATTTATTAAAAATATTGCCAACCAGACCAGTAGGATGAGAATATCCAACTAAAAAATACAAGCAGAAATGTTCAAAAATTTGAAAAATGCACCAAAATGAAAAAATAAACTAAATATCAACCAGAAATGGAAAAAATAGCAATTTTATTATTTTATTGCAAAAATAAAGGAGATATGTCTCTCTATTAATCAAGTAATAATCAGTAATTATAACAAATATTTATTAAAATTTAGTATTAAACTATTTTTGTAAATTTTAAGATAATTAATATTTTAAACCTCTGTATGTGTTTTTTAATATCAAGGGCAAAAAGGTTCGCTATTTTGCAAAAAAATATGGAACAAAGATCAAAGTAACACGGTTTTTGTGTGTAGGCAGGTGCCTGCTAGAACTTTTTACTCATTACATGTGGTTTGTGAGATAAAAAATCCATGTTTAGAGACTATTAATTTTTTATGGAGGCATAACGGCGTATATTATTTTTTAGACTCTTTGATACTGCAAACTTCAAAGAATAGAGCCATTATTGATTTTCCTTTTATGTTTCATGGTTAATTTTTTTAGATTTTTTTGTTTTGTAGCTACAGGGTGTATATATATATACACGTTCTTCGACGTCTTCTGATTTCCAGTCTCCATTGGTCTCTGTCTTTCCAGAGGTTTTCGTCTATTCCTCTTGTTCTGATGTCCCCGTCTATTCCTTCCCTCCAACTCCGTCTAGGTCTTCCTCTCTTGCGTTTGCCTTGTGGTGTCCAATTGAGTATTTTTTTCGGGATTCTGTTCTCTTCCATTCTTTGTACGTGCCCGTACCACCTGAGTTGGTTAATTTTGATGTCTTCTGATATTCGGTGTTTAACGCCCATGATGTTCTGCATTCTTTCATTTCTAACTCTATCCAGTTTCGATTTTCCGGCCGCGCGCCTCCAAAAGTCCATTTCTGTAGCTTCGACTAACTTAAGGTTTCTTTCTTTCAAAGGCCATACTTCACTACCATAACTAATGATACTTCTAACTATGCTGTTATAAATTTTGTGTTTGTTTTTTTTTGATACGGCCTTATCCCATAAAATACTGTTGAGTTGTCTAATTGCTTGTCTTCCCTGGTTGTTTCTGCACTTAATTTCTTCATCAAGGCTACCATCGTTGGTAATGTGCATGCCAAGATATTTATATTTTTGGCAGTGTTTTATTTCTTGCTGTTGCTGTTCTAGGATTATGTTCTGTTGTTCGCCGCCGATACACATATATTCCGTCTTTTTAAGGTTTACCTCCAGCTCCCACTTGTTATACTCTTCAATTAGTTTGCGGGTCATATATTCCAGGTCCTCGTAGTCTTGAGCTAGTATTATTTGATCATCAGCGCAACAAAGAGTGTAAAGTATCGAGTCGTTTAATGGTATTAAATATTATATTATATACCATTAAACGCTACAGGGTGTAAAAGTCTTAATATTTTTTTTATTTATAATTTTCTTCCAAGTATTTTTAGCGTTTCGAATGAAATTTTTATGGTAAAAGTTAAGCGCGACATATTTTAAATCTATTACTATAAATGTCGACATTTCACGAGGGACGTGCATTTGGGTTATCAGTGGAATATTTTTCTAAAAAAAGCATGTACGCCTCTGCTTTTTTTTCTCTTATTAGCGAAATAGTGTTAGCAATTTAATGTCCATTAAAAGTTGTCTCTTTATATTTTGTCGATTTCAGCCTCCTTGATGAAATAAACGCAATTTTATTAATTTATTTTTATCCAAGTCTAATAGCAACCTTTCAAAAATTTTAATATTTTTTTAATATAACTTGCGAAAGTTTTAAATAAGTACTCTTTGATTCCTCATCAAAAAATATGAAGAAAAGTTTCTATAAACATGGTATGGAAATGCATAGTTTTATAGTTACAGGATGTTAAAATTTTTAAAAATTAGTTTTTTTGTAATTATCTTAAATACCATTCTTTTTTTTATTTGAAATTGCTGTTTGTTAGACTAATAGTAATAATAATTAATAGTAATAATATTTAATAATAAATTAGGTAAAATATATTATTTATTATATTTATTTTTATTTTACTTTATTAATTGTGATTAATAAAATTGCGTTTAAAATTATTTTATTTTAATTTTTTAAAATCTCATCAAGGAGGCCCACTTCGACAAAATATCAAGAAGTAACTTTTTAACATTAAACGGCCTACACAATTTTAATATCAAAAGAAAAAAGTCAGTGGCGCGTAAAGTGTTTTTTTATTTAATTATTCTAGTGATAACCCATATACACGTCCCTGATGAATTTATTGACTTTTTTGGCATTAAAATTTGTAGCACTTATAGCAACTTTTACCCTCAAAATTTCATGCAAATTACTAAAAGTATTTGGAAGAAAATTTTAAGAAATCGAAAGATTATTAAGACTATAATACACTGCAGCTACGAAACAAAGAAGAATCGGGCTTATGTTGATATGAAAAATAAGTCTAACTTTTACGTGAGGAACAATCAAACCAAACCAGGGATGGCACATGTTTTTTGAAACACCCTCTATAAGTTTAAACTAAATGGAATTCAGACTTTCATTGTCTTTAGTCATTATTTTACCTCTATGTGTATGTTTTTTTTTATGTCCTTACGTCGTACATTTAGAGGATGTTTTGACACTCCAATATACGACTCACTGCCACTCACAGGAAATCTGGTATATAGGTTGTTAATTTGTTTATTACTCGCGGCAAGAGCTTTATGGTTGAAATATGGCAACCTCGGCCAGTTCGTCGATAGACGATGTAGTGATGTAAATTTTAGTTACTTATATGGACTAGTAACTACTAGCTACTTTTGGTAATAGGACTCGTTACTTTAGTTACTTGTTACTTTGGTACTTAGTATCGTTACTTTATAATCGTTGTTTTGTGTACAGGTTGAAAGACTTGGGCTTGACTTGGAACTTCGTTACTTATTGTGCGTGGCGATCTTCGTTGCGTGCTCGGGTTAACCTATAAGGGGTTTCTACTTTCTTCTAGTGTAAGGGCTTAATAGGATAATTTCAATACTTGGTATTCAAGTACTGAATAATAAATAGTTTTTTTTAATAATATGTATAATATTTTTATAATGATATGTTATCACTATGTGCAGGCGTTCTCAATAGGTAGTGTTGCCATTCTTTTCCCCTATAAGTAACTGTCCAGTTAACAACCTGTATACCCTCTTTCTCTTGTTTTGATGAATCTGGTTTTATTATCATTAAGTCACTTAAATAGTCGATTAATTAATAATTGATTAATCACACAAAATAGTCACAGATTTAAAAACAGTTTTAAATTTATATTGGTTGTCAATTCGTGTGATCTCAGAAGTCTCAGAAAGCGAGTATCTTCCTCTACCAATTGGATAGAATATGGATTTCGCAGAGTAACCATTCTGAAATTCTTGCAAAACTTTTGACATTCTCGCATATGGTTTATTTGAAATTTTAACATACGGTTCATAACGGCAATTTGATTCGAAATACCAAGTATGTGGTACCAAATTATTCGCAATAAAATGCTTTTTTCAAATACGCCAATGGTCCATCCTCGTTCCATTTGAGGAAATTGAAAACAGATTGATCTTTTAACCGGGCGCGGCCGGGTCAAGACACTAAAAATATTACACGACGAAATTTATTTTCCTAAGGCTCCTTCATTAAAAATTAGTGTTTTTAACACAGTCATTGCACTCTAGATTAAAATACGATTTTTGTTTAAGCGAAAATGTCAAAAGTTGACAAAAATCTTGTAAAAGAATTCCGTTCCATTTAACAATCAAAATTTGTTGTAATTTCCGGTGAAATTGAATAACGTCAATCAATCCTAATTTATGTTATATACTAACAAACAAAATCTCGTTTTTTTATCTATAAAAATAAAAAAAAGTCATAGGGGTGGGCCACTTTTGAGACGCAGCCGGTAAAATAAAGGTACTCTTACTCTTGGTAATCTGTAGGTTGTTTAACTTGCAGTCATTCTAAGTACTACAATCTTTTTGTATGTACAGGACTTCTAGCAAAATATTCCATATGTTGCATATTTAGCGGACCATACTCTATGTATAATTAAAAACAAATAAATTTACTATCATGAAAACAAAATATCTAAAATTTCTATCAAAAATGTAATGCATCAATATAACGACGAGAATAAATTTTGGACTCCACTGCACTACACCACATTAAATAATTTTAATCTACTTTGAATATGTCACTGCAAATTAATGACCGAGTGCATATATACCCAACTATTATTAATAGCGACTATTTGTAATTCCGCATACGGATGCCCAAATAAATAATGTAGAAAATATGTTTCAAATGAGTATCGACGGGAAACCTTTTTAATCGTCATTTTGGAACACGCGATACCATTTATTAAATAATAATGTCGGTGTTGCCACTTAATGAATATTAAATATTCATGATGTTTGGCCAGATTTAGTGACAAGTGCCAGTTGTCGTTTGATTGAAATTAATGGAAATCATCTCCAGTGAGCATCGAATATAGCTGCAATGAAAATAACACATTTAACGGCAATAGTTTAATAAATTTAATAAATAATAAGTAAGGCGCGGAAAGAATTTTGCATTTTCTTGCATTTTTTGTTTGTTTTGGAACAAAATGCATTTATGTCAACGAAGCTGCAACTTTTTTTGCAAATTGTATTATATCATCTCTGCTTGTAAACTACATTGGTTAAATTTTAAATTTGATAAATAGACAATTATATGAAATGGGCTTGGGAAAAAAGGTGTTTTGAATTGCCATAATTTATGGAACAAATAAAAAACAATAGATTTCGTTGATTTGGAGTGAAACTTCTTACTAGCAGCTATTAAATTGAAGGATTGGAAGGATATGAATTTTTTATGAATGCTTTATATAAACTACAAAATAAAATAAAGTTAATATAAAACCGTACACTATTCTAGCTTTATAATTCTATAATGTTTTTTAATTTTTATTAAAAAACGATAATTTTATCACCCGGCCGGATAGCCCTGGCAGCTATGGTCATTAAACTAAAATACTACTACATCCGAGACTACATCTATATCTCTGACTACTATTAACCAACAATCTGTTTTAACTGGTCTGTCTTTGTTTAAATGTTTTGTTCATTAATCATTATTTATAGCGATTTACAGTAATTTATTAAATTATAGGAATATTCTCGTTGAATATTGGTTTGAAGTAAATATAACAGTGTCCGCCAATGAAAATGCAAGTTAACTAACTCTAATAATTCTAAATCTGAGCTGGCAAATGGGCTAGATGCTTTAGTTAGACCTTTATTCAGAAGCCTCAAATCTATCGATGAAAATATGAATGAAAGTTTACTTCCTAGCACTCAACCAGAGGACAATGGTACACATCAAAGTTGGTACAGTATCAAGTTTTAGTATTTAGTGGTTTTTTAGCACAAATTGATACCCAGTATTGCCCCAAGCTTGTTTTTCTTCTTCTTCTTTCTTGATTGGTTTTAAGCTGCCAGGACTATGATCTGGTGATAGTCTGGTGATCAGTCTGGTGATTTGGTGTTCTATCCTTGAGACCAAATCACCAGACTGATCACCACTTTTTCTTCAGTCTAAGACAAGAGAAGCTCGTGAAAGCGTCAGACTCAGGGTCATTTCTTTTGAATATTTGTCTTGTGCCTTGAAAGGGTAGTGCAGGTCTTCTTCTTTATGGTTGAGAGAAAGCTTATTTTTCACCGGGGTAGATTATCACGAAAGAGCAGGTTAAATTGTTTTACAAAGGGGTAGATCTGTGGCAACCGAATGGGTTAGCTGTAGCAACACTGCCCCTACCGCTTTTCCTCTCGCTAGCTCGTGAGTCACTTACGTCTCACGGCCGTGATTCAAGGCCATGTGTTATGGCCAGTGAACTGTCAGAACAGTGACTAACTGTTCTGACGGTCCGCCTTCGATAGCTTATATTGCACGGTGTTAAACTATTTCAAAAATCATCTAATTATTTCTTATTTTTGAATGGATTTATATCACACCATGTTATTATTACATATAAAAGTATCTTTTGCAGTTTTCACTTAAAACAATATATAGATAACATTGCATTTTAAAAATGTCCATGGACCATACTTTTATTGACATCGGGTCAATCAATAATTTTCTAAATCAGGTCGATATGTTGATGATGTTGCCTGTATTACTCACTGTTATATTAACCAATTAAGGCCGCGTAAACAAACATAACATATACATACATACATACTACATACTGGGGTGCAAGGGGTATGAAGCAAGTTGGTTAAGTTTTTCTTGATCTGATTTAAGTTTTTAAAACCAAATATTGTACTGAAGTATTTCTATTTACTAAATTTTGTGTTGCAATAATAAAAATTATACTATCTTATCCAGAGTGTCTAAAAATTTATTTTAAATAATAACTAGCTATAAACGACAATAACTTCTCTAATTTAAATAGAACACCCTGTATATTTTATGATAACCAGCTGCACAATTTAATTGTCTATCAAATTGTATTATATCATTTTTTACCTAATGTCTTCAGGTTTTCGTAGAAAATGCATTTTCTTATAATTTAGACCTCAATTATCAATATACCCATGAAATATTGACATTTTTGATTATTTTTAAAGATATAACAAATGTTTAAAGGATACAGATACTTATATTGTCGATATAGTTCATTTATGTTATTTATATTATTAGTTCATTAAAAAATATATTTTTTTAAATATTTGTAAAAGAGGACCAATTAATATGATTCCAGTATTCAAACTACATTAATTAACTGTTTGCGTTGATTAATAATAATTGCTCCAAATACTAAAAAACTTAATTTTGTATGTGTATTAGACAGTGTGGTAAAAAGTAACACTTTAAAAATTTTATTTCATTTTTTGCCGGATGCTTATTTATAACAACAGAGCCGTTAATTTTCATAAGTTATTATTATATTGATTTCTGATTCCACATTTATTTAGAATAATTTATTATCTAACACAATTAAATATGTAATTAATTAATATTTGGGCGGAAATAATGGTGGTATATTTAATTAATGGTATATTCTTTTATAAAGATTTAAATAGTTTTATTTTTGTAAACAAATAGGCCGGTAATATTATTGTTTTTAGCACCTGTGCATTGATTGCTTTAAAAGCAATCTAAAATGTCAATATTCCATAGGTATATAAGGAGGTCTAAATTATAAAAAAATGCATTTTCTACGAAAACTTGAAGGAATAGGTAAAAGTGGTATAATACAATTTGATGGACAATTAAATTGTGCATCTGATTCTCCTAAAATATACAGGGTGTTCCATTTAAATTAAACTAGTTATTGCCGCTTAAAGCTAGAAATTACTTTAAATAAATTTTTAGACACTCTGTATGAGGTAGTATTATTTTTATTATTGCAACACAATAACTGACCAATAATTAAACTTCAGTAAATATTTAGTATTAAAAACATTGATACCCTTGGAGAAATGAAGCCTTAAAATTTTTACTGAAATTTCACAAAATTGAAAATATTTTAAAAACGGTAAGGTTTAAGGGTGATAAACCTTAATCAAATTTACCTTTATCTTGATCATAGAAACTAAAAATGTAATAATATATAGGGTGTTCCATTTAAAAAATACAACTTTGATATTTTTTATTTATTTGGAATACTCTGTATCTTGTAAAAATATTTTTAAATTGTAGCTCTAATAGTCTTTCAACGAATCCAAAACTTACAATTTGTAAAAATCTAATCGTTTAGCTACAATACTCATACGTGTCATATGTGGTGAACAACCCTGTATAGCCGCATGTGTAAATCCATTATAAAATTACATATAAAATAATATTCGACTAGCTATCGGAATGTCGACAATTAAATCATAACCCTACGGATGTTTTAATTAGAATTCAATGTCTGTAAAAAAGGGAAAAATTTCGAATAAAAGAGTTTTTATAAATGTACTATTTGCTGGATTTAACGAAGCCAGAAACGCTGACAATTTTGAATTAACTCGATTTAAAAAAATCGTAAATTTGCCAATTTTACGTTTTCAAAATGTTCCAGTTTTATAATTGTTAAAAAAATATCTTTGCAATAGTTTCGCATATTTTTATTTTTTTCGCATTTTGTTTGGTAATTTTCTATTTTGCTCTTCTATTTATTATTTGCAATTTTGGATTTTAATTTTGACAGAAGATAAAAAAATACGTTTTTAAAATTATGCAACAAATATTTTCGAAGTTAATTGAAATTGCATTTTTTTATAATTTCGTGTTTTTACAGCTCATAATAACGGAATACCCTATAATGTTAATTTTCGATCATAGTTTTGAATTGTTCGATTTATACAGTAGAATTAAATCTAAATGAAAAGAAAAAGCCCCTGCGAGACTGAACCTATAGTCATTTTTCTCTGTAGATTTCTTTGATTTGCCAATAAAGTGAGGAAAAATAAATACATTTATTTTAATCTTTCTGTAATTTACGGTCGGTTACGTCAATCAGAGATAAAACAAATATATACGATCAATCTACAAGTCAATTTTATTTCCAGAGATAGAAATGAATACCGGGTGCGTCTCAAAAGTAGCTCACCCTTAAACTTTTTTATTTTTTCAGACAAAAAAAACGAGATTTGGTATGTTAGTATATGACATAAATTAGGATTGAGTAACGTATTCAATTGTTTTTGGTCACTTCTTGTTTTACCGTAAATGACTACAACTTTCGATTTTTAAATGGCACCCTCGGTATTTTTTTACTTTATTGGATAGAAAATGACATTCTAAAATTCTGAATGACATATCATATGTCAATTTTTGACATTTTCGCTAAATAAAAAATTGTATTTTAAATTTCAATCTAGAGTGCCATGACTATGTTAAAAACACTAATTCTTAATCAAGGAGCCTTGGAAAAATAAATTGTATCGTCTAATGTTGTTAGTGTCTTGTCCTGGTCAGTTAGAAAATGCCTCAATCGTATTCTTAATCATATGTCAATTTTTTCCAACGGGACGAGGGTAGCTCATTAGCATATTTGGAAAAAGCATTTTTTTACAAATAATTTGATACCATACACTTATCCTAACAGTATTTTGAGTCAAATTTTCGTTACGAACCGCAAGTTATAATTAATAATATATGTAACTACAAATAAACCTATGCAAAAATGTCAAAAGTTGACATAATATGGTATATCATAATATTCAGAGTGTTATTTTTTATAGAATAAATTAAAAAAAATATCGAAGGTGCCGTTTAAAAATCAAAAGTTGTAGTCATTTCCGGTGAAACAGGAAGTGACTGAAAACAATTGAATACGTCTATCAATCCTAATTTATGTCATATACTAATATACCCAATCTCGTTTTTTTAACTGAAAAAATAAAAAAGTTATTGAGGTGAGCCACTTTTGAGACGCACCCGGTATAGGTTAATAATATTTTTTTTTTATTTAGAGTGGTATGACCTTTTTAATTATCTTCTACCAAATAAGTATCGAGCGTTTGCGAATGATAGTTCAATATCTTGTAGAACTAAAGATTGGGATTTGCTACCGACTGAATGGTTGATGAAACGTGCGGATACTTGGTTCACGCATAATTGCCTGAAACTGAATCGCGATAAAACTCAAAACATATTTTTTTCCTCCAGGTGGTCTAAGGATATAGAAATGAATAATGCTGAACTATTGGATGTTACACTGATAAACAATTTTGGTCGGAAAATTTCGTCAACAGCATGTGCAGACAAAAATAAGTAAAAAAAGTTTGAATAAATTTATGTCCTAAAATGCTTTATTTCGTTTATACAGGGTGTAGAATTTTCATTTTTATTTCGTTTTTTTTTCAAATAATTTCTGAACTAACTTCGATATTTTGGTGAAAATTGGTGTCTGGGTGTTCTTTGACATGAGCAATTCGATTTGATTGATATCTAGATGTATCTTACTTGCAACATATATTCTTCAACATACTATTGAAGTCGTTTAAATATATATATGTTATTAGGATAGTCCCATACAAAGGTCCATTTCGTTGCTGTAAAGTTAAAACATCGTCAGTTTCGTTGATTTTTAGATATACCGGGTGTTGCATCGTCGGACGGGACATAGGAAATCCCATGTAAATTTTAATGGGGTCAATTATTGAGTTCCCTAATTATTTTAGAGAATAATTCTATTTAGGTTTATTGAAGAGCACTAAAACCCACATTCAAAAGAATAATTTTAGATATTTTTGATTAGCCCGTTTACGAGTTATCACCGATTTCTTTTTAAATATTTCTCATTTCTTATGGCCCTGTATTTACTTATGTGCACCAGACAAGGTAAAAGATAACTGTCAAATGAACTTGTCATTTAATAGTACCTAAATTAATAAGTTATTGAATATTTAATAATACTATAATTAACGTTGTAATTGATTACTTCATTTTACTTTAATTCATATTAATTTGTATTTATAAATACATCTTTAAGATTTCCGATGTAGGAATGAGTTTTCAATAATAATAAAGCACTAAATAGGCAAATTTCTGAAATGAGAACTTCATTTGACAGTTATCTTTTACCTTGTCTGGTGCTCCTAAGTAAATACAGGGCCATAAGAATGGAGAAATATTTAAAAAGAAATCGGCGATAACTCGTAAACGAGCTAATCAAAAATATCTAAAGTTATACTTTTGAATGTGGGTTTTAGTGCTCTTCAATAAACCTAAATAGAATTATTCTCTAAAATAATTAGGGAAGCCAATAATTGACCCCATTAAAATTTACATGGGATTTTCTATGTCCCGTCCGACGATGCAACACCCGGTATGTGTTTATTACTTAAGCAGTAGAGAAGATATAAGAAACAATAGACCAACACCGACAGACTAGACGCTGTACAACCACGAGAACAAGAAGGCTTTATAAGCGGCTTCAGCACGATTGACCACATACATACAATAAGAGAAACTTCCGAAACTCAGCCGAACAAAAGAATACGAACTTTCACTAGCCATAGCCTTTTATTGACTTTGAGAAGGCTTTTGACTCGATCTATCTTAAGGGAATAATAGAAACCCTATCGGAACAAGGTATTGACAGGCCTTATACAGAAACTCTTGACAATATATACAAAGAAGCCAAAGCAAGAGTAATGATATATAAAAAAAAAAACAGAGTTCCCACCTGGCAAAGGAGTACAAAGGATATACCTGAAGAACTACAAGCACAAATTAACGAACTAAATACCGCCAGCAATGGTGTCTGTGTCAAGTGGGTCTAAAAAAATTATTTAGCAAAAACTAAATTAATGTACAACAAACTAGTGGAAAGAATAGACATTCTAATAAATAACACAACACTGGAAATAATAGAAGAATACATATATTTGGGACAACTAATACACAGCTCGGGCTCTCTACTACCAGAAATCAATAGAAGAATTAAGTTAGCATGGAGTATATACGGAAGAAACTTAGTCATATTTAAATCTAGAATACCAGTTTATCTAAAGAAGAAAACATTCGACAACATGTGTACTACCAGTCATGACCTATGCGAAACCTGGACAGTTATAAGGAAACGGACATCATAAGGAAAAGCAGGTCTCATAACGCCAATGGAACGAAATATGCTGAATAACCAAGAGAGAGTATAAACGTAAAGGAATAGAGTGGATAAGACAAAAGACCGAGGTGATAGGTGTCATCCACAGAGTCAAATCTCTCAAATGGCAATGGGCAGGACACCTGGCAAGAAGGACGAACAACAGATGGATCACAAAAACACAGCATGGTAACCACGAGGAATTAAGAGACCTAGAAAAATACCAAACCTGAGATGTAACCATGATATTAGGATATTAGCAGGAATAACTTGGGCCATACAGAGTATCTAAATATGTGAGGGGGGCTACACCATAACTTTAAATGATTGAATAAGCTCAAAATGATATTGATGATGATTTTTCCTTCAGATTAAATCAATTTAATTGTCGTCTTGTTTTGATTAGTCTCACGTTATTATGAAAGACGAATTTAAATATAGCCAAAAAATAATTACAATATTAATTATTTCTTTCGAATTTCTTAAATATTTTTCCAACTAAAAGAGCAAACTCAGAATAGCCCATTATTTCAATAACTGTTGATCGCTTCGTCCATTGCTTGTGTTAAGGCTTATTCTCTTACATTTCTACAACAAGAGATGACGATAAATTTGAATATTATATTACGCCAAATTTGTAGGAAATTACACCGTAAAATTAATGCGAATAAGAAAACGGATTCATGTCTGAGGCATTATATCAAAACCAGTTATAGCGCTTGATACAAATTACCTCGGGTCGTAATAATTTATACTACATTCATTTTCCCTCGTTGGAAAATCGCTTTGCAGTGCAGGACGGATTTCGTCTCCGCTAAACTCCGGTTCTGCTGAGAGTTTAGAAAGTGCAGATCTAATTACATCGGCTTTGCTAGACATGTCTTCAATGTAATGACAAATAATTTGTGCGCGGCAAGTATGAGTTGGCAACCGCGACCGCTTTTTAGATGATGCTATAGATATCACATACAAAACAAAGTGTTCAGTGTATGAACATACGAGTACGTACTAGCAAAACATCGTATATATTTATGCGCTCTTAAGAAAATTGATATATTATTAAATTAACCTTCGACCGGGTGCGTCCGGATTTTGTACCGAAATTTTATTAATTTCGTTAAAACAAAATATTTATTGGACGTAGGTCGGTGGTGCCATTAAATATTTTTATTTAAAGATATTTGACATCCTGGATCGTAGTAGTTGCGTATCCACCGATTTTGGTTCAGTAGCAATTCTGTCGTAAACCTGACAATTACAGAAGTTGCGGTACTTCGTGCCGCTACACGCCCGGTTATATAAGTAAAGTGTCAAAATCGTATCTCAAACGTATCGGTCCTTGAAAAAGCTAACTGCGAGAGTATTGAAATCATGATTAGAAAATCTCCGTTAAGATGGGCTGGTCACGTATGCAGAATGCAAGAAAACCGCGGGTCCAAACCGCATACCAACATCTCTGCTTTACGCTGAGCTTGTAGACGGTTAGAGGAGGCCTCCTCTTACCACTGGACAACTCAAAGGGTACAAGGATATTCCACGAAAACTTGAAGGAGATTAACATGCAGAATGAGTGGGAAGAAGCAGCACACAATAGAACGGAATGGAGAAGAATTGGAAACTCAGTTAACAGCGACAACCAAAAAGTAAAGAGGCAACAAAACAATGAGATTTTTGAATGTCCGGAGTGCGGTAGACAGATAACATCACGTATAGGGCTTTTCAGTCACAGAAAAACTCATGAAAGAAAACGCCTTATGTGACTATCTTGTGAAGCGTGTCAGATACTCGTCAGCGAGTAATGGCAGTTTGTATACCTGCCTATATAAGTAAAATAGTTGTCATATTATTTAATTATTTTGTTTTATTTGGTGTAATTTTAAATTGTTAATTAATTTTTTCGGTTGCTTTTATAATAATTTGCTAAATATATGTTACATGACCTGTAGTAATGACAGAAAGGGCCAGTATAAAAACTCTTTCCAGATATTTTAAAGTTTTCCTCGTTGAATTTGCTCCAGAGGTTAAGGTACTAGTTAAAGACGATAAGAAGTGAGTTTGTTTCTGCCATGTGTATTGCAAATTGCAACAAATGTAACAAATTTGTTCGCAAAAACTAGAGTGATAGACTAATCAATTGTATTAGCAGTAGATATCTGCATATAGAAGAAGACTAAACATTTAGATCATAGTCTTCTTCCAGTGGTTATTTTTTTGAATATTTTAAATGTGGTTGGTTTATTTTATTATAATATGTTCGATATGATTTAATATTTGTGTGTGGGCAAAGTTATATATTTTATTTTGCATACTAAAAATGTTTCGTTCGGTTCCATTTTTTATAATACGTTTAATTTTTTTATGTGATAATAAAGCACCGTATGATCGAATAAAAACGCGGTCAGATGGCTATGAAATGAAGATCGCTATCATTTTATATGTAAAATTCGTCATTGCCCAGCAATCGTCATTCCCCAGCCAGGACGCCGTTTTTTTCGATCATACGGTATATATGCTATTACAGTTGGGTATTGGAAACCTTTGGTGTTACACAGCAAAATAAAACACTAAATCCCCACAATACACCAAAACACTTTTACTTTTACACTGGACGCGCGTATCGCTAACCATCATCAGCAGATGATCAAGACTCAACTCAGAAGCAGATGATCAAAACTCAGTCTTGATCATCTGCTGATGATGCTAACATGGTTAGCGAAACGCGTGTCCAGTGTAAAAGTAAAGGTGTTCTGGTGTATTGTGGTGATTTAGTGTTTTATTTTGCTTTTTTGAAGTATATTTGTATTAAAAATGTTGCTTATTTACTACTTATTTCAGTTGGAAATTCACATATTTTTTATTAACATTAAAAATGTTTCTGTTATCCTATATAAGGGAGCCCAAATCGAATTAAAATGCTACATTTGCCACAGCATGACGTCATATATACAAGGGTATAGGAAATCTCGGCGCAGCGGCGGCAGTCGGCCAGCGCGCGCAAAAACCATTACATCGCTAATTGTTTATTGATATATCTTTATTAGTTTAAAAGCAAAAAATATGGGGTTTGCTTTGATACCTTGTCAAGACATAAGCGAAACTTTTAAATTTTTTTTTTTTAAAAAAAATCTATTTTTAAACCAAATTTTCGCATGATTGAAATGATGTTTAAAGTTTTTTTTGGTCATAAGCGCTAATGGAAATGTTTTTTCGTAAATAATTATAAAAAATTACTCCCTACGAAGACTTTATTGTCTACTGGATCAAAAAATAAGTATTTGTTTTCTCTATACGGTGGTATTAATATATCGATTTTTGATGATAGTGCCCTTTTACCCGGTCTAATTTTGTACTACTTTCGGAATAAGGGTCCCCATATCATGTACTGTACTTCCATCCCTGAAAAATTCAGCTTGTGACACCGAAGTGAGAGGTAACGTCAAAATAAGCTTTAATCTACCTACATCATAGGTAGGTGTAGGTACTCTAGGTATATTCTACCTAGACAGTAGCTGAACTAGCTGACAGTAGTAATTAATTTGTTATCCGATAAGTAATTTGGTTTGGTTTGGTTTGATAATAAGACTAATTTCTTCTTATTCTTTTAAATATTACAGTGTTTCTTTTTCCTAAAATGTTATACTTAATTTTCGCTTAAAATTAAAAAATCACAAATGGAGGAAAATATACGTTATTGAATAAAGTTTATACAAATCACTTTACCATAACAAAAAAGTAAAAACATGTCATGGCGGAAGATATTCAGGTGGCATTTCACACATTTATCTATTAAAATCGAGATTAAAATAATAAACTTGCGTAACATGTTATACACGAGATAGAAAGTTTCAGAATCGATTAATACGCAATACGCTACGCAGTCAACTTATTCCTATGCGCGAATGAGCGTCTTCAAGACTCTTCCTTCGGCCAGGGTCACGACGCCGCCGAAGAGGAATCGGCCTACGTTTGGCTAAACAGGCTGGACACGGTGGAGTACGATATTGGCGAGTCTGAATATTTATAAAAATTTGCAAAGTAAAATATGTTGGAAAAATAATTAATCCATACATATATAAAAGCTCAAAGGGTTTTTTTGTTGCATCCATCCCGCCGAAACCGCTTTACCAATCTTGATGATTCTTTTTTTAAATGAAAGGTATATATGGATATATACCTTTCTTAGCTTAGTGGATATTTCTTTGTGTAAAACGACTAAATACTAAAACATACCTGAAAAAACACCTACACACAATACCTCCAGAAATAAATTATTTGTCATTGTCAGTGGTGTGTCAGTTAGATTATATATTACGTTTTTAGATATTTTAGAGTGAATTCATGCCGCCAGCTTTACATACATAAATATTAGCACAAAGGTTCTTTTAAACGACATTAGTGAATTAGCTACACAAAGCGATTTTAGGAAATTCATCCTCTTAGAGGGTAAAATTATTTCGGAACAGTTTGTTGTATGAAAATTCCTTACTATTTGGTCTAGAAGAATGAAATCCTACAAAAAGAATTAGAAGAAATTTTTGAAATTCATCAACCAAATGGGTAAAGTTAGTAAAAATTTATATAAAACTTGGTGACCGTGGTGATAAAAATGGGCACAAAGGTAAAGCGAATTTATGAAATTTATACCCTTAGGGAGTAGAATAGGGAATGAAAGTTTGCTGTACGAAAATGCAATATTATAACATTATAAACCAGACAGTATAAAATTTTATACAAGGGTTTATTTAGTGACATCATAACGAAATATATTTTCCTCAATTATCCTTCAAAGAATAAAAAATAACCTATAAAGAGAGTATTAGTGCTCTTAATAAATAAAAAAAAGATGAAAAATAAAAACATCTATGCTCACTACTAGCTCTATAAAGAAGTAAAAAATCATTTAAATTAATGCATGAACGATTCGAGGTGTAACGCGAACGTAGTCGCGAGAAAAAGCTAGTAATTTATTAAATTATTTTATTTAACTCATTAATTTTCATTGAAAAGGAATTTTTGTAATTCGCCACTATATTAGTTAAAAACTAAGAAACTCATATCAAATTTAAGTTTTGCGATTTTGACTTATACTTTTTACAAAATCTGAACACATTTTAAAAGAAACAAAGTTATTGATAATATTTGTGTAGATTGACTACAAGTTGTATAACATAAATTTCTACGACCGGTCTACCTAGTGGTCTGCAGCATCGCCTTGTGGTGCAAACGTTGGCCTGTTAATCTGTGACGTGACGCACAACAGCCAAGAAAAACAGAAGCGTGGCTAAGAATTTAGTAATTTAAAAAAAAGTCTTTTAGATACAGTAGTAGGTATTAAAAAGTTTTGTGTTTAAATGGGGTTTGCCTTTAACAGTTAAAAAATTATATCGTAAAATGTAACTTTCCGTAAGAATTCTTTTTTTTGCTTGCTTGTTTTACGGATAGGTGCGATCGCATAATTATTATTGATAATGTTTTATTTAATTTTAACATTACTACTTTTTTAGTGAATCTTTAAATCTGTTGTTTTTTGTTAAGTTCGTTATTTAAACATATGTATGTAATACACTCATATTAACACTAATCATATTTTTACGTTTTTATTCATCATTTTCAATGCCCCCCCCGGTTGCATCTTTGTAAAGGACTGTGAATTTTTTAATTATTGTAAATACTTAACATTACTTGAAATCTTTTCATGTAACATTGTTTTTTCTACTAATGTTATTTATGATTTGTAACCTGTTAATTTATTTGACAAAAAAAATATTATTAGATTCCTTCACTAATATGTACGATAATTGAGTGCACTCGTATAATCCAATGTTACTGAAAATGCCAATAACGTATAAATAAGTATTTGTATTGCCATTATCATATTAGTTTACGTCGTGTAAAAATATATTTTATCAAAACTTAAAATTAAATTTGATAAATCTTAAAACCCGAATACCCGATACTGGTACGGTCACTCGCTGAAAATATCTTTCTAACCTTGTTATACGAGCAACCCCTATTGTTCTCGGCAAACTTACCGGATGTGTCCATCTACAAACGTGTTAAAGGTGTCTGAATTTCATTGGAACATATACCCTTAAATTGAAATTGGTCACGTCTTTTCTACCATGTCACATTTTCAACCTATAACGTCAACAAAACAAAACTGCCAGAAACCAAAGAACCGTTAGAATACAACAAATAACAATAAAGCTTAAAACTAATACTGTTCTCGTTTTCTTTTATTTCTATAAACCTTTTGCAACTTTACGACTCTCAAACTTGTTTTTTGCACATCACAAAAAGTCGTTTCCGACGGGCAAATAAAAGTTAAATGTCTAGCGGCCGTCGTTGTCGTGATCACTCTTTTGTTTGGCAAATCTACGCCAACGAAAAAACAACACGTGTCCCAAAAGGTTTAAACTTTTCGAAAAGGTCGTTGGGCAAATGCGTATTTTTGTATACTGTGAAAACAGATATCTAAAAATAACGTACCCAAGTTGTTTATTGTAACATCTTTGAATGTATGTTATTTTTAACTTTATTATATATTTTCTCAAATTAAAAGTAACAAGAAACTAAATATATTTATATTCTGAAATTTACGATTCAATAAGCACAGCATAGGAGCGGATAAAATTTTATTTTGAAACAATAATTAAAAATGTTGCTGTTATTTATAATTAATGGCTTAAAAGTACAGGTTTCAATTATTTATTGATTTTATTTTGATAGAGTCAATTATATTAAAAATTAATTACAATATCATAACATATGTTCACTACCTGTAATTTTTTTATTTAATTATAGACCATCACTTAAGATTCTTATGATAAAACCTCTACCTACATACTAATACATACTGCCATTACTCGCTGACGAGTATTTGACACGCATCAGAAGATGGTCACGCAAGGCGTTTTCTTTCATGAGCTTTTCTGTGACTGAAAAGCCCCGATACGTGATGTTAACTACCTACCGCACTTCGGACATTCAAAAATCCCATTGCTTTGTTGCCTCTTTACTTTTTGGTTGTCGCTGTTAACTGAGTTTACAATTCTTCTCCAATGAGTTCTATTGTACGCTGCTTCTTCCCACTCATTCTGCATGTAGTCCCGTTTAAGTTTTCGTGGAAAATGTCTTTGTACCTTTTCGGTTGTCTACCCGGCCTCCTCTTACCGTCTACAAGCTCACCGTAAAGCAGGGATTTTGGTATGCGGTTTTCTTGCATTCTGCATACGTGACCAGCCCATATTAAGCGGGATTTCGTAACCATGACTTCAATACTCTCGCAGTTAGCTTTTGAAGGACCGATACATTTAAGACATGATGGAACCATTTGATTCTTAAGAGTTGTCTAAGGTGTCTCTGTTGCAACTTGTTTAATGCGTTTATGTGTCAGCGGTACGGCACCCAAGTTTCGCTCCCATATAATATGCTCGGTATACTGCAAGTATCGTTTTTGTACTCAAGTCATGATCGTAGAAAACCCTGACTTTTAATTTCCAGAATGCTCTTGAGGCTCTGCTAATCCTGTGCTGAATTTCAGAGTCGATATTGGCCTTTACTGAAATCAAACTGCCAGGGTAATTGAATTCCGGTACATATTCCAATAGTTTTCCGATTTTTATAGCATTGTTGTGATCTTCCAGGGGAGTGCACACGATTTTAGTTTTGTCGATGTTTAGCTTAAAGCCCAAAGCCTGGTATGTCCAGATTGCCCAGGTATATGTGTTCAACATTTCAACAAAATCAGTGTGACGACTATAGTAAGCAACATTCAAAACTCTACACAACACCTGCTAACTGTTCTTTGTGTTTTCGAAATTAATAATAATCACTTGCTTACTCGAAAGTCCGGTGGAATTTCCTTGGTGCAGTGATCTCGATCATTTTTTGATCTCTATTTATATATCTGCTAGTTTTATATATAAAATATATATAGAAGCAACTCTTATATGTATAGTAGAACATCGTGACACGTCAATTCGCGTAACAACTGTTATGTTTCGATCTGATATATTTTGGATATACTCGCAAAATTAGCATAAATTTGTTACATTATCGAAATGTCGATGTAATATCGGGATTGTCAATTTCATCTCGCAAGAAGTGAATGCTACCGCACTGTTATTTTCAAACCTGTTATTTTTTAAAACTAATAACTATTGGCCATGATTTTAGAGCATTTGTCTGAGAAAATTAAAACCGGTCTGCTCATATTTAATTTTAAAACGAATTTATAAATAAAGGAAATATCTAGAAATATCTGAATTCATATAAATTTTGCTTTTTAGGAAAATATATATTGCTTTTATGTGCAAAATTCTGGTTTCAAGATGAATAAACCATTTGTCTCTTTGGGCACAAAATTATAAAACGCTAAATGAGCGAAACATGACAAAGAGAAAGAGGAAATGCTGACGTGTCCTAAAGTAAACATCTGATTTCCAGATTTTAATCCGCTGATATTTCGTAATTCTAAAATTAAACCAAGATTATCTGCAGCGCAAGGGGAACCGTTCCGTTTAACAATACGAAACAGAATGAAGAACAAATTAAGATATGGCAGGAAATATAAAAGGGTTGAAGGATTGTAGCAGGGCAAACGCAATCAAAGACAATCAGACCATTTAAGTGGAAATAAAAATTAGGAGTAACAATATAAAATAAACTGTTTGCGACAAATAATAATTTTCGGCCTTGTTATACAGGGTGTCCCAGAAATAAGTGCAAGTATTTTAAAAGGTGGTAGATCTCGATAAAAGAAACATGTTTTCTCTTTATCGTTACATACCTGTATAGATTGTAATATAAAAGTATCACAATTTATCTCTATGTGTGACAACCAAAATATAAAATAAATGCTTCCATTTCGTAGTGATCTATGGACATGAAACGTAGACCAAAAAAGCCGTGCCAGTAACCAGAGAGAAATCGATCGAAATATGATAGGTATTACGTTAAGTAGTCATAAAACTAACTAATGTATACCAATTACCGCAAAAATCCAAGACATCAACAACAAAATCGTCCTCCTGCAACGCATGCTTTGTACAAAATGTAAACAGTCTCTTGCATGAAATCGTGAGGTGTGTTATCGTTTTATTTTTAAAAATGTTTCCAACATAAACTCCCATGTTAAGGAAAAACGCCTTAACTACAATCAATTGAGATTCAAATGTGTAATTAAAAAGATAAATGCTAAAGGTTTTGACTAATTACACTCAAAAACACTCTCTTATGCTTTATTTTCGAAAGAAGAATGAAATATAGTTTTACATCAAGTGTAAATCTGATGCTTATTATATCAAAGTTCTCTATCTACAAATTTTAACAAATAAAAACATAATAACTTGTTAGAACATCAGATAAAGGTTTTTTACGTTAAAACAGCAGTATGGTTTATTGCTGAATGCGAATGGACTGTTTGAGGCCCTGTACTAGGAAAATATATTTGAGGTGGATTTCCATTCATATCCTTAAGGTATGAAATCGATGTGGTTTCATTTAGATAAATATTACCATGCAAATAAATAAAGCAAGCGTAGTGACTTTCCCGGTGTGCTAGGATGCACTAGTAACTGAGCTAACGACGTCATGATAGAGTTCAAATTGTATAATTTTAGATACTTTTTGCAGATGCCAAACTAAATAATAAAATTATAAGCAGCAATATATGTATTCAAGATCTCGCTGCTTAATTTTTTATATCCAATATATAAATATCTTAATTTTTTATATCCAATCTCAAAATTTGAAGGATTCTCTATATCGAAATTCTTAACAACATCGAACTCTACTCTATAGTTATTTATATGTAAACATTTTCTAGGATCAAAGAACATTTTAGAAAGTATATCTAGTTTACCGTGTGGAATTATTTGACGTATTTTTGAACCGATCGAACCGTAATAATTGTCAATCACAGAGAAACATACGACAAGGGTTGTGCGGCAAACAGAAAACAGCAGGCACCTTGAACTGAACTAACATTTTTACAGTTCATTGGTTCCCCTTTGATCTGCGCTCCTACTACACGCCTACAACGAGTATCGGCAGGAATATTGGATTGGGCAGAGACTTACATTTTAATGGATTCTTTTAAAAGGTGATGAATCAGGCTAACCGAAGTAATAGGCTTTTTTTGTTGATTGGTAACAATTTAATGGAATTTTTGAACTATTTTATTTTATTTTTATACTTTTTTATTTATTGGAAGGTATTATAACGGGTGCGTCTCAACAGTGGCAAACTTTTTTTTTCAGACAAAAAAAAACAAAATTTGGTATGTTCGTATATGACATAAATTAGGATTGATTAACGTATTACTGTTTCAGCGGAAATGACTACAATTTTTGATTTTTAACCCTCGGAATTTTTTTACTTTATCCGATAGAAAATGACACTCAAAAGTTGACATTTTCGCTTAAAAAAGTCGCATTTTAAAATTCAATCTGGAGTGCCATGGTTGTGTTAAAAATATTCATTTTTATTCAAGAAGCATTGGAAAATAAATTTAATCGTCTAATGCTTTTCGTGTCTTGTCCTGGCCGGTTAAAAGATGCACAAATCGTATTCTTAATTTTATCTCAATTTTTTTTAAATGAAATGGTGGCTCATTAGCATCTTTGGAAAAAGCATTATTTTCAAATAATTTGGTACCACACGCTTGGTATTTCGAGTCAAATTATCGTTACGAACCGCATATTACAATTTCAAATAAAGATGAGAATGAGAAAATGTCAAAATTCAAATTTCTTTATTAGACCCCATTAAATTTTACAGAATAATATTAGTATTAATAAATGTGTGTCTAAAGGGATCTCACCGCGATTAAAAAACCGATACAATGGCACAACGTGCCAGAGTGGTGCTAAAAGTTGACATGGTATGTCATTCTATACAGAGTGTAATTTTCTATCGAATAAAGGCTGTATTCCGTTGCAAAACCAGGCGAACCAGATCGGTCAACTACGGTAAAGAGCGGTTCCTGAAAAATATAGGTTTGATACGAAACGGTTTGGTAAAATACTAGAAACGTCAAATGTTGACGTTATAAAATTTAAATTTAATGCATTTTTAATGTGCCTATTCTCTGCTTTTACGTTTGTTTCTTCTTTTCAATGAAGTTTAATATTGAAAAGTACTTTATTAATAAACTGTTAAACTCGTTAGACAGCTCAAGTGAAGATTTGCAGATCCAATATTAAAACAGATCAATAATAAATAAAAAAAATCTAATCAATATTAATATATTTTTATAGCTTATAAAACATTCACGATGACTGGTTGTCTTGTTTTTCATGTTTTCTTTAAATGTTCCTGACTTTAAGGAGCAATGGCTGCATGATAAGTTTAAATGGTCCTAAAAATTCATTCTATTTAGTTAATGAAATTTATTTGCCTTTACTACCTACCTCCATAGCTTTTGGATGTAAATACAAAATATTATTAGAAATTTTAGAAATTAAATGAGAATTTCACTCGAACTTCCAATATTTGCTTCATTTCTGTCACATAAATGACATTGACTGATAAATTAAACCAGAAAAACCAGCTTTCTCGCGCTGGTTAGTTTGGTGACAGTTATAACTGAATTTTTCAGGATCCGTGTTCCGTAATAAGAAAACTTTCAGGAAACCGATAGAAACGGAACATAAAACCATAACCAAGGTTAGCAACGGAATACACCCAAAGTATACCGAGGATGCCATTTAAAAATCAAACGTTGAAGTCATTTCCAGTGGAACAGGAAGCGACCAAAAACAACTGAATACGTCAATAAATCCTAATTTATGTCATATACTAACATACCAAATCTCGTTTTTCTCATCTGAAAAAATAAAAAAGTTATAGGGGGTGAGACACTTTTGAGACGCACCCGGTAGAATGATTTATTGAATAGAATGCTCTTAGAAACTTTTATTGTTCTTGTTTGCTGTGTTTGCCCAATCAAATATTTTTCTAGATGGTCAGATACATATTAATCTGCTTTTTGTCAATAATATCACCATGCTTCGTTATAACAGTAATTTGTTTTTTTTTAATCTAAATGAATAAAACACAATATACCTACATAGGTTTAGCTTCACCATTTATAAATCAAGAGCGAATCATTATTTGATGGATGATCGGTTTTCGTCCAGAATAGCAGAATAACTATAAGAACATTCGAAAAAAAATTAAAAAGAAATACAGAAAATTAATTCTTAAATAATTTAGGTTTGGAACTGAGCCATCTTCTCCATTTGACAGATATAATGCACGCTTATAACTTATTTCTAATGCTTCCACTGCAAATCAGTGACATGCTAGAAATTGTAAAATAGAAATTCAACGGAAAATACTGCGAAAATAGCAAATTCAAATCTAGAAAGATATTGAAATATATGGAAGATACTTGAATTAATATGTAAATAAAAATATAGAGAACAAATGACAACAATTCTCAAATCTTTTGGTCTCAATAGTTCCATATTATTCGAACAATCAGTCTCAACTGTATCACATATCGACAAAAAACGATCACTCTACTTTAATATTAGGCGGTACAAGCTTACCCGTAAAAGCTATTTTTTTATTATTTGCATTTGAAGCAGGTAAGTCAATTCATCTCCAACCTGAGATAAAAATGATTAAAATTAAAATTAATTGTTTTAAGTTTATATACGATTTAATGTTTAAAATTTTACAGAAGCAGAATACAGGAACTTAAAAAAAATATTGTAATAAAAATTTGTTTGAACTTGGTAATGGTATTTTTATTAGATGAAATACCAGTGTAACGGACAAACTTACGAACTCAACAATGAGTTGCCTGGTTCTTTCCTTCTTTTGCTTGACTTCCCTGCTGTGTTTCCTTTATAGTATAACTTTGGTGGTACATAGCTTCTGATTAAGTTGCCTTTATCGCAGTTTACCGGCTTCTAAAGATGCTTAGACTCACTCTGAACCAAATGCACCGAATATTTAAATATAGTTAATTAATTTCCCCCCTTAACCCTTCATTTGTTCAATTACACTATGTCTATATCGTTAACCGAATTCATCAAAAATCTCAGAATATAGCAGTTTACTTAAGTTGTTTGCATCTATTCCACTACTCATCACGTGGTAATTGGCAAGCACTTGTCTATGTATCGCAACTTCCGAGTAGTATGTATATTAAGGCCATATATGCAACTCACCGATGTTTGCCACACTATTTATCTTTCTCGTATAGTCTCGGTGAAATATCTAAAGTCAAATAAAGGAAATCGTAATTTGAAGGTGTTTACAATCGTTCGAAACTACTCTCTAGAATTTGGTAATATTCATTGGCTTTAGTATACATGGTGGCCCATCGAAAACATTCCGCAAGGCATAACGGCCAGAATATATTTTTTTTTCAAAAAATCCAAAAACACGTCAATTTTTTTGTGTTTGGGACAACATTTGCCCCAAAAATGGCTGCAAAATCTTCAACCTTCTAAACGGGGGTGTCATCCCCCAACTTTTTTAAAATGGGAAGGGATTCAAGTGGCGCTGCAATGAAAAGAGCTTTCTATTCTCTATATTTCCCCGCTTTGTTTTTGAAAATCGATCGAGTCATTGAGAAAATACGAAGGATTTAAATTTGAAAAGTTTATTTAAACATTTATCAGAGTAAATGATGAGAATAAATTCCTTCGACCAATTTGCTGTTTTTTCTTATTATTTCGGATTATGTACGGGTGGCTAATTTTCTTGTACTCTGCGTACTATCCATGGCAACTTGGCCCAATACGAATACTTCCATAGCTTCATTTACTACAGGATTTTCCCTCTGCCTCTTTTTATTCATAACGGAACCAGTTTCGCGAAATTTTGCTACTAACCCCTGAACAATTTTGCCATAAAGGTGTTTGTCAGGATGGTGTTCATTGAATATCTGCGCAACCTGATTGCCACATTCATTGTCTTTAAAATAATGTTCGATTATTTCCACTTTTTCTACAAGTGAGTACACCATAATTGTTAAAAAGTTTAACGATATTGAGAAGAACTTCAACGCACAAGTCACAAAACAACTATCTAGCAACTACCGCACCTAATCGTTTAAGTGGCAAGTGAAAAAATGCGTAAACATCTAGAAATAATAAGAAAAAACAGCAAATTGGTCGAAGGAATTTATCCTTATCATTTACTCTGATAAATGTTTAAATAAACTTTTAAAATTTTAATCCTTCATATTTTCTCAATGACGACCGATTTTCAAAAACGAAGCGGGGAAATATAGAGAATAGAAAGCTCTTTTCATTGTGGCGCCACTTGACCCCCTTCTCATTTGAAAAAAGTTGGGGGATGACACCCCTGCTTAGAGGGTTGAAGATCTTGCAATCATTTTTGGGGCAAAAGTTGTCCCCCTCACAAACAAAATCGACGTGTTTTTGGATTTTCTGAAAAAAAAAATACCCTGGCCGTTATGCCTTGCGGAACGTTTTCGATGGGCCACCCTGTATAAAATTTGTATATATATATATATATATATATATATATATATATATATATATATATTATATATATATATATATATATATAGCATAGCATATTACATATATATATTATTATTATTATTACATATATATGGTTATATATATATATATATATATATATATATATATATATATATATATATATAATATATATATATATATATGTTCTGACTAAAATGGTGAAAATACATGAAAGATTAGTAAAGGCAAGGTAAAAATGCCAAACAATTTAAAAAAGAATAACATTACTAATAACTATTGTCAAAAAGATTCAACTAAACATGCATTATTTCAAGATATTTTATATTTAAATTGGTCAAATTCCCAACAAATAATGATGAGATAATGTGCTTTGAAAAATTCATTTTTTTTTGTAGGTTATGTTAAATTTTGAACCAGTAAAACATTCATATTCAAAATTCAGTAAAACTTTCAAATAAGGATATGTTTTATTGAAAGACAAAAAAAATCATTTATTGCAGACCTTTTTCGGTCACTATAATTTATTTTACATCTCTTACGTACTTTATTGAACTCTTTATGTAATTTATTTTAGTTTATCTTATTTTAGTTTCTAATTGGTGCTTTAACACAGAAAAACTGATAAAACCTATTCTGCATATAATAACAAAGTTAGTTATATTAAAAGAAGTAAAAGTAACATCATAGTTCCGCAGGCTCTACACTATAGAATGTTTTTTTTATTTCTTTTATTACTTACAAAAAGATAGGAGCGAAAAATGTATATGTTATATTGGAATAAGCAGTGGGTTAGATTTTAATGGATATTTTTTTATAATATTATAGGATAAACCAAAACCGGATTCTCTTATCCTAGCATCCTTTTTGCCCGAGAGATACTATCGTTTTTCTGTTTTTGCAAGGCTTCCTTCCCTACTACGTCCTTAATTGACGAAAAAAAAAAGGAAAATATATTTTCGTTCTGGTTAAGATTCGTTTTCCGATATGGCGGGTGATTTTTTGTTGTGCGGCTATACAAATATTTCTTGTTTGCTCACGAACATATTATAGAGAAAGAAAATACCGAAGGGATTTTTTGGAGTTGTCTGTTCTCCGAAGTATATACGGGGCGTAATATTTTCGTGTGTTTTATGGAGGTTCTCGTTTATGATATATTTTTGATGAAACAAACGCACAGATTTCTCCTAGCATTTTTAGTTTCTGAAATACAGAGCGATTTTTACAGTAGTTGATCGGACTAACTTTGTACCACCTAAACGTGAAGTAAAATGTTTTTTTTGTTAATCTCGTGGTACGAATGACTTATGGGCCGAATAATCGAGTTTGATTTAGACCCATCAATTTGAGAATTATTATTATCATTCGTGCCCTACAGTATGTCAACGGATTCTCATTGAAATATGCAAAGCTTTTTTATTATTGACATTTTGAGAAAAATTCTTAATTAAAATTTTTGCTTATTCTAAAATGCTTAATCCCTTTTATACTTTTCCAAATTTCTATACCGTTATAGGCAAATTAAATAACATGAAAATATAGTTGTTTTTTTAAAAAAATACCTATAAGTCAAAACGCGTTTCTATGGTAATATAATCGTTTTCATTCTCTGATAGATTGTTATTGTTCAATGTTACGGAAAGAGTGATAATAGTTATCGGAAAATGTGATGCTTTAGTAAGAGCAAAAAATATGACGTCAAAGTTAATAATAACTATCAACAATCTATCAATGAATGAAACCGCAATTTTATTTCCATAGAAAAGCCGTTTGATTTTTAGAAACATTTTTAGGGAATATTCTCACTTTCTTTTTTAAATTTCTCTAGAACAGAAATTTGTAAAAGTATAATCGGGATTAACTATTTTAGAACAAGCAAAATAACGTTTTGGTTTGGTTTTGTTTAGTTTGCAAATTTTAGGGTATATTTTCATGTTTTTCTTAATTTTCTCTAAAAGCGTTATGGAAATTAAGAAAAATATAAAAATAGCAGGTTGTAGGTACAGAAAAGTATAAACATAACAAACAATTTTAGAACAAGTAAACATTTTATACAGAATGCATTTTTTCTCAAAATGTGGATTAAAAAAAATATTTTTCCTCTTGTAAAGAGACTCCGAGATATACTGTATATTTTTGTTTATATTTCCAAAACGAAGTAATTTCTGTGCAAATTTTTCTATTATTTTCCTTTGAATTTTATTTATGCTTGGTGCATTTCAATTGATTTCAAAAAATTTTGCTCTCTACGACAGGAATCAGAAATGACCGCTATGTATCTTGTATTATTACGGCAGGAATCAGAAATGACCGCCATGTAACTAATTTAACGCCGCGCCGCGCCGTCCCGGTTATAGGTCATGTTGGTTGCATTACAATAATATTGAAATCGTGGCTAATAATATTTATGTATTTCAGTTTTTTGCTTATATTACGTTATTTTTATTTATGTTGCAAGTTTATTACATTTCAAATTGTCACAACACAACGCGACGCCCAGTTTGTGTTCTTGTCTACTTGATTTTCAATACCCCAAACAACGTTTAAACAACGTTTCAATCAAAACCAAACCTAACCTAACCAGAGGTGACAAGATTGCCAGTGCAAATGCCAAGATGGCGGAGTTAGAAACCGAAATTATATAAAATTTTAGTTTCTGAAGCATGACAATAAATATTTAATCCAGACATCAACTAGAACTACAAAATGGTTTTCCAGCCATCCAATTTCTAAGGAAATTGGAACCGTAGTTCCAAATTTTCATAAATATTAAAGTTAAATTTGGCAGAAAAAGTTATACGCTCTGAAAAATTTTTGGCAAACCCAAACCGTGGATAAGATTTACAAAGAAACGTTATAAAGTATACATCCAGTAGAAAAAATATGTGGAACATACGCATGGTCCATATACTCCAATTTAAAAAGCAATTTCAAATCGCTATTCTTTGCAAATACGCTAAATTGATTGAGGCAGTAGACTGTAAGAAAGTCTAACGATGTAAAGGGCGGTTTGGAATGCATTAGTCCGAGACCAAAAGCTTATTTATTAATATAATAAAGCTTACTTTATTATATATCAATGCAGTCAAATTCAAACAGGACATTTTTTTGAGAAATTTAACTATAATATGTAATGGAAATGAAATAAAGAAATAAATGTTTGTAAAATATATGTATATATAGATTAAACACATTAATTTAGGTATCGTATCCGTATAATACCAGAAATAAAATTAATGATTACAGTACTGTACAAACCGCTTTGTGCTAATGAATTCCTGCGTCAGCCAATCCAGATGAGCATTCAATATCGCTAGCATGGTTCGTTGGATATCAAAGGTTACCTTTGTTGTTAGTATCTCTCTATAGACTATTATATTTACATAAACACTACATGTTTTTAATATTTGCTTTACATATGTATTTGTTAAAATTTGATATAGTTGGGCTAACACTTAATTCTATTAACGGTAATAATATCAAAAATAATTTAAGTAACTATTTATTTGTGTCTAGTTTTAGCTTAACTAATAATTAAAATTAACTTTTAAAATAATAATTTTATACTAAGCTTAATATAAAAATGATTTTGTAATTTTTGCTTCTAATGCTATTATTGTTTTTTACACCAAATAAGAAGCATCAGATACCAGTCATAATTTATATGAAATAACTTACAAACTATCAAACACTGTTATTAATTGAATTTATCGAACTAGAACGAATGTGTAGATGTTTATCGTAAAGCTCATGGCTAGGGGACCTTCGGAAAAAAATACATATTATGTATAGAAGACTTAAACAGTTCTTCCCTTGCTTATTTTGCTTCACCAATTGCTCGTATACAGGGGGGAGTCTAAATAAGTGAAGAAATATTTCCAGGACTGGTTGAACTCGATAAAAAAAAACATATTTTCTATTTACTCTTTTTCAAATAAATCCAAAATAACCGAGTTCTTTAAATTGAATCACCAGATTTTTTCAGTATTTGCATCCCGTTTACCATGGTAAAATCAGAGATTAAGACACTATACAGGAAAACTTAAAAGAAAATGCACGACATTCAACATATTTTTTTAAAAACCTCGTAGACGTGTTCCTGAGGTCGAAATATATCCACCCTTATAAACATTTGGAGTTATTTAAGATACACCCTCTATATTATGCCCTGTTGCTTTAAAATCTGGAAAAAAATGATATACATTATATTATTCCGTAAGGACATATTTGTAATTTCTGATATTTATCTCAAATTTTATATTTTTTTCTAGATAATTTGTTATTTTTTACTAATTTTTTCAATAATACCATTTAACGAAATATTTGTCAAATTCTAATGTATTATCGTCTGGCCGTTTTAATGTTTATTTAAAATATTCCGAATAAAAATAAAAATGTACTTGGTGAGAGTCTATAAGAAGGTAATTCTACCAAATTTCATTTTAGTGTGATGTACTGTTTAAAACATCGTTATATGTGATAAAATTCGCTTGTATGGTGTAAGATATGTTAAACGATAGTGAGTTAATAAATTAATTGCATTCGTGTATATTAACTACAAAACCCTTTTATTGCTGTACTTACTTTATGTATGATAATTAAATCTCTCTAAGTAGCTTTTAACACTGAAAGAACATTAAAAAGAAAAGAACATAAAAAAATATTAAACAAATGTGTGTGCAATACATCCGCATATTTGAAGTAAAACTTATTCTTTCTTCCGCCTGTCTGTTTGTCCGTTTGCCCATCTGTCCGTCTGAGGACTCCATTCGGGTAACTCTATCTACGTGCCCAGTTTGATTCCAATAAACCCATAATTAATATAAAAATCTTCATGATTTCATCCATTTAGAGGCATCAGTTCGAAACGTCGAGGGTGTCATCCTGTAGCCCGTTTCTAATTATGCCGCAATGGACCCACATTTTTCTTCAATATCAAATCGTTAGTCCCATCCGGATGAAGATGTAAACGAAACGTCGTATCCAACTTAGCAGGGTAGGACCGTGTACACCGTCGCTCACATAGCCTACTCACCTAATTTGGTCGCGATCAGATTAATCAACTTTTGACAACTTTTGAAAATATCATGTAAAGATGGGATTCTTCGAGCCCCATCTACATTCCAAGTTTCAGCCCCCTAGCTCACATAGGGCCCAAGTTACGACGCTCTAAGATCATTACCACTTTTCCTCTCGCGTCTCGTGTGTCACGGCCTTCGATTTTTACTCCCATCGTGCGTAAAGAAGACAACTATCGATAATGATTGAAATCGATAAATTTGTAGATGGTGGTGACCGGGATGTTCAAGTTGATGCTGATATTAAAAATAATATTGACGTTGGGGTTAACAGTGATGAATATTATTTAAATTAATATTGGATATGTTTTCAATACTGTTAAACGGTACCTATTTGAAACTGCTTCTTTATTATCTGCGTAATGGTAATGACATGTAGTCTGATATAAAACTTAATGACAATGCTATTTAGGAAATTCTATATATCCAAATTATTATTAAAAAATTTGTAGAAAATTGCCGTATACGCAAAAAATGTAATAAATATAATAAACTAAAAATTCCTCTATACTAAATACTTATACAGGGTCGTCCGAACTGTATTTCGGAAACTTCAGCAGTATATTCAAATAAAATAAATAAATGCAAATAAAAATAAGTAAAAAAGTATGTCCTAAAATGCTTAGTTTCTGAGATACATGGTGTAGAATTTTCATTTTTATTTCGATTTTTTCCAAATAATCTCTGAAGTAACGTCAATATTTGGATGAAAATTGGTGTCTGGTAGTTTTTTCACATGAGAAATTTGATTTTGATGTCAATATGGCTCCTATTTGTAGGGGCGCCACCTACATATTTTTAACTGGTTTGAAGAGTAATAACTTTTTGTCCGTACCTGTATAAAACTACTGAAAAAAATATACATCTACGATATACATTTTTACTTAAAAAAGTTCTCTTGGTAAAAATCGCTACGAGTAATGATTCTCGAGATATTTGGAATAGAAATTATCAATACCCATCATCATTGACATAAATTAAACATGTTGACTAAATAGTTATTAGACTGAAATCATAAGTTTGAAATTTTTGTGCCAAAACTTTAGTTTGAAAAATGTATGATTAAATTAAAAAAAAATTCCAAATTTATTATTTCAGTTAAATAGCTATCTACTATTTCCATTCTAAATATCCTGAGAACAGTTACTCGTAGAAATTTTTGCCAAGAGACATTTTTTACATAAAAAGTCACGGAAATGTATATTTTTTCACTCAGCAGTTTTATACAGGTACGGACGAAAAGTTTTTACTCTTCAAAGCAGTTAAAACACATGTAGGTAGCGCCCCTACAAATAGGAGTCATATTGACATCAAAATAAAATTTCTCATGTCAAAAAACTTCCGGACACCAATTTTCATCCAAATATTAACCCTACTTCAGAAATTATTTAGAATATATCGTAATAAAAATGAAACTTCTACACCCTTTATACGAACTTTTTTACTTATTTTTATCTGCAGAATATGCTGCCGAAGTTTTCGGAATACTGTTCGGACCATCCTGTATATTGTTTTAACCTCTACAGGCATTTAACAATAAAACCATGTAATTTTTAATGAAAAAAAAACATTTGTATGCTGGTAAATTAGAGTTTAATTACTACTTTTTTGGTTTTAATTAGAGTTTAATTGTTGCAGCATATTGTTTAAAATTCTTCCCTTAAATATAAAGTTATTGTTATGAATTAATTCTTTAAAGAGCAAGGATATACCGAAATCAAAATACAAAAAAAAATAAATACTCCTTAAATGTAAGTTTTCTGTTCTGTAAAAATATACACATGCTCGTCAACTACTACTTATAGAAAGAGACTGTATCATAAGTGTTATCGATTTTTCGTCTTGAGGTCTCGGAGTTTACGTCGCGCATAATGCGACAAAAATCTCTAAGTTCTACTTTTTCGGTTTACGGTTTTGCGGAAAACTGCTTATTGTATTTTTAAAAAGGTGCAGCGTCGTTCAATTTATCCTTACCAAGAAAAGATCTCAACAAGCTCTCAAAGCAAAGTTGGGAACGTGATCTTGCATGTTGAAATTGCCGAGAGATTTATCGGAATGTAAATGTGTTGTTAGTAAATAATTTTTAGTCTTTTAAAAAATATGATTCTTTGTGATTTTATAGGTAAAATAATACAGAAGTTATAGTAGGTGAGCCAGGGAAGATGGTAAATGGAGATTTTCTGAAGCGGGATTGTGGGGAGTTATTGTATTGTGAAATTAGATACTAAAAAGAAAAGTTATATGATAAATATGTTTTGTAAAATGTAATCTTTTTCATTATTGACATTTTGAGAAAATGCGTTCCACATAATCTTTTTTTCTTATTCTAAAATGGTTGATTCCGGTTATACTTTTCCAAATTTTCATACAGTTTTAGAGAAAATTAAAAAAAAAACATGAAATTATAATTGAAGTCCCAAAAATAAAAACGCGTTTCTATGGCAATATAATTTCGTTTTCATTCTTTAACAGACATGGACAAAGAAAATAAACTTAGATTAGAATGCTCGGCTTCCCGCTATAACGCACAATTATTGTTTTGGGTCGTATACGTTGTACGGGAACTGGTGCTGCTATAGCGGTTGCTAAGAACACCCGAAAACAACAACAGAAAGAATTTTCTTTTTGTCAAAGTCAGAATCTTCAAAAATGTTTAAATCTTTCACAATTTAAACCACCAGCTTGGACAAAAAATACCGAAAAGTGTTTAAGGCATCAAATTTCAAAGCAATTATTGCTACCTACCTTGTAAGTTTAATTTACATTTTGTTTACTAAAACCCCTGATAATTGCGAAAATATGGTATTAAAAAAATTAAGCTGTGTGAACTATAAACTGAAAAAACCATGGTGGCATACCGGCAGTTTCCAATGTTCCATTGGTATTTCATACATGTCCTTATATAAAATAAAGTTTCTTATATGCAACACACTGTGTTTTATTTATAATATTAAAATAAAATAAAAATAAATTTGAATAAACGATATATAATATATATAATCTGACGTGTATGTTACTTTTATATTTAGTATTCCTTTTTTATTGTATTTTAAGCACAGATACTTATTTATTTCAAACATTTATTTATTAAGACAGAGACTCCCCTGTACAAGTTTGCGGACTTCTGGAGTTTCAGTTTATTTCTTGAGTTGGAATTAGGATGAATATATTTTTGTTAAATGTTGTGAATTTATAAAAAACTATAACAAACAAATGAAAATATATACCGTTGCTTTTTTATTATTAATTAATACTTTATTTATGCTGTCCTAGAATTGGAAAAAAAAATGCAGTCACTGCAGAATTCAAAACAAACGGTATGTATTTATTAAACAAATTACGTCTAGCAGTTTATGAATATTTGTATTAAGTAGGTTAATTCTATATTATTTAATATAAGGTGTATAAAAAAAATTGTATGACTTGAGAAATAAAGATTATTATTATTATTATTATACACTGTCCTTATTGGTAAATTTTCATAGTCATATTTCTTGCTGTTTTAAAATATTAAAGAAGTACAACATTTATTTATTTCAATGCTACAGAAAGTGTGATAATAGTTATCAGAAAATTCGATACTTTAACAACAAAAAGATATGACATTAATTAAAATTAATAATAACTATCTATCAAGAAATTACTTTTGGTTTCTAGGACTTCAACCAAGATGAAAAATTGAACCATAATTTCATGTTCTTTTTTTATTTTCACTAAAACAGTATGGAAATGTGGAGAAGTATAAACAGGATTGAACCAATTTAGAAAAAGCAAAAATATTTATGAAGAATGCATTTTTCTGAGAATTTCAATAATAAAAAAATATATTCTTGTAAAGACAATTCGTGGACATACTGTATAGGTGCAATTTAAAAATTTTGAGATTTGTTAATTTTAAGTAGATGAAATTCATAAATATATTTTCATCACCTTGTAGGATCCAGCTAAAGTATCTTTACAAATATCTTTTTTTTTTCATTTCTATAAAACTCTCCTACCAAATTTTAGTAGTCCAACTTCAACAACGGCGTCACTGCCAATTTTTTACCACACTGAAATCTAACATTTGTTTAAACAAATTCAAAATAACAAAAACAAGTAATTTTAGGTATATAACCATTATACATAAAAAAAACCTTATAGAATGTAACAAAGAATCTAATAATAAAATAAAAAATAGGGTGTTACATTTAAAAAATATGTTATATCCGCCACACTGTCTTGAAGCAATCTGTATTCTGTGCAATAATTTTAAAATAAAAGGTTCATCTATGGGGGGGGGGGGTACTTAACAGAGTGCCAAGGTTTTTCGCCTTATAATTCTGCCGTTCCTGAGTTACACCCAAAATCTCCGCTGGGGTTCCCTGAGCATAATAAATTCTATACCCCCCAAAATTAAATTGTCTTAAAAAACTTGTCAAATATAGTTGATCACAACATGTCATAGATATATCTTAACCAAGACATAGATGATATTTAGACAGTTCTTTGATTGGTTTGAATACTTTTGTGAGAACAAACCTATAAGCTACCCAATACAAAACAATACTGTGATTTAATCATTCCTAAGGCATGTTATTATTAGAAGAATATTTAAACAACTTCCCTAACTATTCCCCTGTAATACAAAGGACCATTATAATTACGGAACCCACTTCAATTCAACTAGTTATTAACTTAATACTGACTTACTTGGTTTTTTGAAAAGCTTAAGCGATATATGGAATTCCTTGACTGGAAATATGCCTTATCCATTTTTAAAAAGTTTCGGACCGGAAGCAGGAGGAGTGATTGGTAAATTTATCGTACCGTGGCTAATCATTAATTATAATTGAGAAGTCGATATATTTATATTTTTTAGTACGCGTCTTTCTGTTTTATAGCTTAATAATAGCGCTCTGTAATCGGTCCATAATTATAAATTAATACGAATAAATAATTGACCAGATGATGTGGCATATACAAAATCCTTCTTGTTCTACTTCTTCTTCTTCTTCTGTGTTTATTCAAAATCGGTAGAAGCTCATAACCCACCTACGCTTATAAAAAATAGAAGAGTTCTTGTAGTTAGGTCAGTAAGATTAGAATGCCTTAATACAATATGCAGTTTTTATTAACATTTATTATATGGTTATATTACAATGTAAGTTTTAAAAAAAATCTTAAAAGTAGTTTTATGCTGAATTAATAAAATAACTTATTAAATTGAAGAATTTTCCGAGGAGATATACTGAATATTTCGTTTCGTAGGCATTTTGGCTGATATATAAATTAGGTATTTCAGTAACTTTATGTGAGTACTTATAGAGATCCTCGTTTAACAGCACCCTTGGCCTTTATAGATCTAATAACCATAAAAACCGTACTTAAAAATACCCTAATACCAAAATGAGATAATACTCGTGCATTATTCAATTAAATTCCTCTTTATTAAATATTTTGATAACTCCTTTTAATTATTTAACTTATTTTTTTTTCTTAATCTAGTTAATTTAAAAATTAAATAATTATTAGAATATATCATTTTGTAACATTTTATTTCAGGAATAAGTTAACTGTATAAAAAAAATTAAACTGTAAATAAATTAAAAAATTATAAGATAAGTACTTCTTAACTTCGACATGAATAACATTGACAAGCTCTTTTTATAATATTTTTCCACTCTCCATGTGCAAAGAATTCTATTTTTCAATATACTTAGTATTTTGTACAATAATCAAGAAACTAAAGAGTCACAAGGGTAACAGAAGGCAGATGAATAATTAGTCAAAAAAGGCTCACGAATGCCATTTGCCAGTCACAAGGAAGGCCACAAAACCACTCTGAGTAACCAATAAATCTCTAAAATGTGGAGAAATATAGAAATAAGCCAAGAAATTGATAAGCTTGATAGCAGACTTGACAAGCAAAAATCAAAAGACACTCAAAAGTCCAGTAGCTCTACTACAGTAAGCTAAATAGACACTTAGTGCTGATGGGATGGACGGAAGAAGCCATATCAATACTGGGAACATAAGAATCTTAAGAAGACAACAAAAGATCTACAGAGGTCGCAATAGAATAGGCCGATAGCCACTTCAAATAATCTAATCTCATACAGATAATCACACATTTGCCTGGATGTCGCACCGATATAAAATGTGCTTCGTCCGTCAATCCCATTACCCTTAGATGCCTATTCAGCTTACAATGCTCTGTTAGTAGACCCACTACTGCTTTGACACTTTTTCTGAATTTGCTTATTAGATCTGCCGTGAATTTTGGACTACTATGACGCTACTATGAACTTTTTTGTCTGTCTCTGCACTAGTAAACTTCTGGACCATTCCAGACATTTGTTAGTCATCCCTCGTTTTCGCAACACCGCATAAGGGTTCTTGGCATATGAATGGCTTCTATGGCCATTTCATCTGCCTTTTCGTTACCATTAGAACCCTCGTGCCCTGGTACCCACGCTATCGTAACACTGCTACGTTTATCCAATGTATTTAGAGCACACATAAATTGAATTACATATAACTGACAAAAACATTAGATTTACCAACTTTTTGGGATAGATAATTTAATGAAAATAATCACAAAAACCCATACGAAGGCAAGAAACCGAATACAATAAAGCATCTAAATGAATTTTATCCAATAGCAAATCATCTAATGCAAGTAGCAGTTTCAAAGTTTAACTTCGTAGCTACTTTACGACAAAACCGTTTTTTTAAAAATTCGATTCTTGTTTCCATTGCGAGCATTCTCCGGCTTATCTTCCAATTCGAGTGCAGTGCACGCCGTCTGCCAGGCGCCCCGCCAATTTTCTCTGGATATTCTCACTGGATATCGCCTATCCTCCCCCATAAAGTTCAATATATTTGTGACGCTCGGTTCGAATCTAAGGAGTTTCATCCTATTTATGGAATAACCCTTTTGTCGCTTAATGATTTTCATATAATTTATTATACCACAGACTAATACGTATTGAAATACAGGGTGGTGCGAACTGTATTCCGAAAACTCTGGCAGCGTATTCTGCAGATAAAAATAAGTACAAAAGTTCGTAAAACTGTATGTTCTAAAATGATTAGTTTCAGATATACAGGGCGTAGAAGTTCCATTTTTATTTCGATATTTTCCAAATAATTTCTAAAGTAATGTCAATATTTGGATGAAAATTGGTGTCTAGAAATTTTTTGAAAAGAGAATTTTGATTCCTACTTGTAGGGGCGCCACCTATATGTTTTTTAACTGGTTTGAAGAGTAATATCTTGTTGTCCGTATTTGTATAAAACTACTGACTAAAAAAATATTAATTTGCAATTTCTTTTGAACAAAAAGAGTTTTCTGAGTAAAATCGCTACGAGTACTGGTTCTCGAGATATTTGGAATCGAAATTATCAATACGTATCTTCATTGACATAAATAAATCATGTTGATAAATAGTTATTAGACTGAAACCATCAATTTGAAATATGTTGTGCCAAAAGTTCAACAGAAACTGTTTTATCGTCATTTTTTCGCGGAAAAATGTATTATTTCAGTCAAATAACTAGCTACTCAACGTTTTTTTGTCTGTCAATGACATGTATTGACTAATTTCATTCTAAATATTTGAACGGTTACTAGAGCTATAGCGATTTTTACCAAGAGACATTTTTTACGTAAAAAGTCACGGAAAAGTATATTTTTTTACTTAGTAGTTTTATACAGATACCGACAAAAAATTATTACACTTCTAAATAGTTAAAACACCTGTAGGTGGCGCCCCCTACAAATAGAAGCCATGCTGACATTAAAATCCCAAATTTATCCTATCAAAAATCGCCCATAACACCAATTTTCATCAAAATATTGAAGTTACTTCAGAAATTATTTGGAAAAAATCGAAATAAAAATGAAACTTCTACACTCTGTATCTCCGAAACTTAACATCTTAGGACCTACTTATACGAACTTTTTTACTTATTTTTATCTGCAGAATATGCTGCCGAAATTTCCGGAGTACGGTTCGGACCACCATGTATATTTTAATAATAGGCGTTTTTTTTTTTAATTTTAATAGGGATAATACGAAATTATAAAGAGACTAATTCAAATATATACAGGTTGATACAGATCTCTGGTTTAGATTTTCTTTCCAAGTAATTAGCAAAATACAGCGCCAATGTTAATGCATATATTTAAAAATACTTTCGTTGATATATCTAGAGCTTATTTTTAAGAAATGAGAAATTTGATTTTGATGACAATATGACTCCTATTTGTAGTGGGCGACACCATTAATATTTTTTATGCAAAAGCGCAACATTTGTTATGATGTCAAACAGCGCCCTCTAGCTACCACGAAAAAAATTATAGAAACAAAACTTATACTTGAGATCATTAAGGAAGAGAAATTCTTTTTAATGAGCCCTTTTTAAATCGTATGACCCAAACCAGAGCTATCCTTATTTTAATAAAAGCAAGTTTAACCTTCCCCCACCACTTTATTTTATGAGATAAATAGCCTCCTATATATAGAGCAAATGATATAGAGCAAAATACTCTATATCAAAAAAATTACAAATTTCTGTAATATTTAAAATACCTGTTCACCTGCATATTTTTGAGAAAAACCCTGTTTTCTGATTGGCTATCAGAGAAACGCCCCCTAGCGGACATTTTTCGAACTGAAAAATAATTTCCAGCGATTTCTCTTCAATAAGGTCAATTTACTTATTAGAATTTTTGTCCCACAAAAAGTTGGCCACCCGGTACATTACTTGATTTTTAGTGTTTAACATAAAATATGGAATAAATTTTTATGAAATAATAATAATATTCATTATTGACTAGTGAATAATGGGTTTCATTATTCACCGCTTCCACGGATATCTCGATCCAAACTCCAAACAAGAGCTATTTGAAGTTTTTAATGTCACTTTTTGCATTCAGCTTTGGGGTGTTCCAAAAGTTGTTTTTCTTGTCATAAGATTTTTAAAATATTTTTTCCTTTTTAATAAACACCATTACGAAGAAACAATGTTAAAATTCCCTCATTTTCTATGTCGTCTCTTTTTGCATTCTAAAATTACATTTAAAAATTTGAAGTTTTCAATGTTATTTTTTGGATTCATCTATGGGGGGTTTCAAAAGTTGTTTTTTAAAAATAAAAACTTATATTAATATTATCTATTTTTTTATAGTCTTGGATAAAATATAGTATTCTACTCGCATATAATGGCTGTTATTCACTTGGATAATTTATATAACATAAACTTCATCCTCGTGAATAACAGCCACCATTATATGCTCGTTGAATAATATACTATTATAATTAAGTCTAATTACAAGTGTATAATAGAGTTACAATATTCAAGGAATACAAATTGCGTCTTAAAGTTTCCTTAGTAACTCGCTATTGAATTTCTGTCGAAGAAAATAAATGCTCTTCATAACGGAACCAAGTAAACAATGTTCAATTCGTACAAGAAATAACGGGCAAAACTAGGACAAAAAAGTTGAAGTCGACATAATGCTTTCAAACTGTAGCAATTAGATGAATTACTAAAGCGTGTAGTAATTTGCGCCTCGTGTAAATATTTGACAGCCATATTAAATTCAAATTTCATTTGCCCATTTCTTTTGTTCGACTGGGGAAGATGGAATAAATATGTAATGAGCTTTCGGGGATTGACGTGGTTATTTATTTTATCGTGAAACTGAAATTTAACTCTGACGTATAAGGAAGAAACTTTCTTTAACAGAAGTTTTGAAAGTTTGTCTGTAAAAAATATAATAATTAACGATTCTAACTTTGTAACATATTGTAGATTGTATGCGACCTTAGATCTATTATGTCCCCCTTTCTATAGTTATAACTGATCATACAGTTCAAGGGGTTTGACAAAAGCCAATACCTGAGACTGTTTTACAGAAATTATTTCATCTTCGATATCAGTTGTACCAAAGTTTATGGCACGAATGATGTCGTCTCGGTGCACTCAGAGACGAGATGTTCTGGTTTTTCCCCATTTTCCCCACAGAATCTGCATCGCCGTTTTTTCTTAGCTTTTGTTTCTTCTTCTTTTGCTATTTTAGAAACATTTTACCAAAATATGGTTCCGTTACATAAGCTATAACAATAAAGATCTTAGTGTCACAAATTTTTCGAAACTTTTAAGAAACAGATGTGGCTCACATATAAAGATTTCGTACCCGTTTTGTGACTGGAAAATTTAACGTTTGCTAGTAACATTTATTTTCGGTCTTCTATTGGGTTTGGGTCGTGGCTGTTAATACATTTATTCCCAAAACAAACCATCTCTGTAATGCGTATAATAAATAATTATAAAATCGCATAAGAAAAATATCTCTATGTGTACTCACCATATACCCTTCCTCTGCGTTTTTAATTATAGTACTATAAAAATTCGAAAAATTCTTAAATGCAAAAACTGCAGAATAAAATCCAAATAATAAAGTAAGTTATGTTTTGATATAAAACAGAATATCAAATAAATTATAAAAACTTTTCAGGCTCAAAACAAGAACGAAATCTTTGTAAATGTGAGCTACATCTGTGTCTTAAAAGTTTCGAAAAATTTGCGACACTAAGATCTTTATTGTTATAGCTTTTGTAGCAAAACCATATTTTGGTAAAATATTTCGAAACAAAAAGCGATTTGTATTACGAAATATATGTATCAAAAATGTGACAAACCTGTTTCGCAATGTTTCTCTGCAAAGATTTTGTTTCGATTTCGTGTCTAAAAATGCGACTTGGACTTTCTCATAAAATGACGATCCATCGCTTGACGTCAATCAGCCTGACTGACTAAACGAACCTGAACCTGTCTTAACGCTCGCGTGCGTTAACCCATTTAATTTGCATGGAAAAATCACATGAAAAAACATTTATTCATAAATGTTTTCGACCAATATTGTTTTGATCTTTCCGTGTGCATCCAGGCATATACTACAAACTAACTGAACCAGAACAAAACATACAAAAAATAAAATAAAGTTTATTTTTTGTAAAATAAAAAACATGAAAGAAACAAATTTGATAGAAAAAAACATTTCTAAACGTGTTTACTTTTTGCTCTTATCACTCGTTACTCCTTATTAAAATGAAATATAAAGTTAATTTTAGTCAATTCAATTAGTTAATTTATTTGGAAATTTTAATAAAAAAATAAATTATAATATTTGAATCATATCACATAAAATTATGCTAAAATGCATATGTTACAGTAATAGTTGGAAATTTTACTACTTTTCCTAGTAATTTCTAACATTCACTAGTGAAAGTAACATTTACTAAAGGTTTCCAGTAAAAGTTATTCTATTGTAGAGGGGTGGTGAGGAAGAATGTTAGTGGAAGTTAGAACAAATCAAACTTTTATAGAATATTGGATCACTTCAATATTTGATAATATCTTAAAATTACAATTTACTTCTTTAGTATATTTATTAAAAATTATAGAAAAAAACTACATATAATATAATAGCTCCCGTATATAGCGTTTAACGCCTTGGGAGTAGCAAGGTACAGCTTGCTATAGTAGAGCCGTTCGGTATACAAGGAAGGTAATGTGGCTAGCACTACGTTTCAACCGCCTATTTATATCAAACCTCAGGATTGTGAATCCCAAATACCCATTTAAGGCTGAGTCGACCTAGGTACCCAAACTATTTTTATTTTAATAAAAATAGTCGGCTGATGAAATGCCGGGTGTGGGAATCGAACCCACACCTTGAGATTGGTAGACGAGAGCCTGAAAAACCTGAAAACGCCAAAAAAACGACATATCCTTCTAAATATGAAAAGGGAAAACATAGTAAGCATTTTAAAGCGTACAAAACAATTAAAAAAAAACATTCATAAACGTAAGATTACTTATTGGTTCCAGGTTTTATAAAGTTCTTCATCGTGGACAAAATAAAGTATGCCCGAATTTTCTTATTAGTTATTCCATTATGAGTTATTCGTTTTTCCAAATCCACTACTTCCAGCATATCAAAATTTTTAATAAATTCACAGTCACTAGGTTCTTTAACGTTTTTTTCTTTTGTAGGCTTAATTTTTGCTTATGACGTCATTATATTGCAAAAATGAAAAATAAGCACTATTACATTCTTGCGAGCGCCTAGTTTACCTTAATTTTTCACAGAATATTTCTTCCATAGAAAAAATACCACACAGTACTTTTTACAACGATAACAAAACAATTATACATAACCACAAAAAACAAGGCGAATTTACGCCAGATTTCTATCAACGTTACCAATGTTTAGCCCAATTTAATCTTATCCCTATATTGCCTATTTTTCAACATATCCTTATATATCCCTATATTTTACAACAGGTGGCAACCGCGCTAACTGAATTTTTCAAACTCACTGCTATCGTCCAGGGATTGCTAGCATTCACTAGTAAAAGTTGGTTTCAAAAATAGGTATTGAACTTTTACTGGCGTAATCTTAGCAAATCAGTAAATGTGAGATTTTACTAGTAATTGTTAACAATCACAGATTTCCAACTTTTACTATAACATATATACCATTAGTTTGTAGAAAACGTATATACGAACTAAATTACTAAAAAGACTGGAGTAGTCTTCACTAAGCAATATCAGAAGAAAAGACAACATTTTTAAGAAATATATAAATACCCCTTTTTCAAGGGTATTTATACACATTTTGTGTAACCTTGACGTATATAAAATTAATAAGGTATAATCTCACTGAATACTTCACTACTCATTAAATTTCAGTGAACACTTCACATATATTTCAATGTTCTTTATTAATCAAAACACCTCTATTACGAATATCTGAATAGACAATATCTCTAAATACAATATTCGAGTATACAATCGATAAATAGATATCGTGTAACTTTATTTTATCGTGTGCTCACATATATTTCCGGTTTTGTTAGGGGATGATTTATTTTTCCCTTTAGATATTTCCGTTTATCGGCTTGTTACGATGTTGGCAAAACAGTATTAACAAACTTTATATTTCTGTCGTTATCAGATTACCAGTTAGGAAAATACCCGGTGGAAATCAATGTTGTGCCTTAACGGTAGATTTGGGCCGGGTTTATCGGCAATTTTATTTTGGAACTTTTCAAACTGTTTGAGTTTTTTGAAATAAAGTTGCCATTTTTCTCCATTAGGCTTATATTTAATCTGTTGCATTGTTTGAACAGACTCTTCTTATCGAAATATAGATATTATTTTTTACAGGCTTGCATTTCAACCGTTCTTTTTTAAATTACGATTCACGCCGTTCCGGTTACCGTTCATGTTGATGGAATTGAAATAATATTGGAATCGTGGCTATGTTATAATATTTAAATATTTTGGTTTTTACTAGAACAGTTATTGAAACTAAAAACTTCTCGGGTATGAAGTTTATGTGATGTAACACGGATGTGATGTTTCGGGTAGTAAAAATTAAATAACAAAGAACCTGAACTACGCGTCGCGTTGTGTTGTAACAATATCAAATGATCATGAAATTGAAAAAAAATGGAAACACGAAAAAACAGGGCGTAATTGCGTGGTTGTTGTGTGCAATAGAACTGTCCCGGAACAACATTTTATAGCCTTACAGGTTTCACACAGCGATGTGATCAAAAGCAAAAATAGATTCAGGCAGTTCGACGAAACTACTGAGTAAACAAAGTGCACATTAAATAACCAAAAAAATAAATAGGCCATGTATAATTATTCCTTTGACAAAGGTCTTGTCAACTGTTCTTTTTACAGCGCTTTCAGATTGAGCGGACCATCCGCGACGGACCGTCCGTCGTGTTTTTTCAAGATAGCCGTCGGACGAACTCCGTCGGACGGAGCATACGCGCCCATGTGAAATTGTTGTTTATGTCGAGTTTATTTCCGGATCGTAGTGTTTTTCGAGTTAATTGCGGATAATTTAAAACGTTAGAACAATAATAGATTATATAATATCAAATTTACATTTATAACTTCAATATTGGCGACATACCTAAGTAGGTCGCACAGCAATAAAGGGAGTGGACAAATGAAGACTATACGGGAAAAAATAGATATGTCACATTTTCATAGAAATTAAGATAACGATACAACTTTATAGACAAATCTTAACGTCATTCGAGAAAAAAGAAAGCAATAATACGCTTAGTCCCAGAGATATTACAGCTTGGTTATTTTGCCGTACAAGGAAAAAACCAGAGCCTAAATGGCAATTTTAGAATATGGCGATAATTAACAATATTATTAATTCAGAATTGGTAGTAATATATATTTTTCTAACTATTAAACCGAAAATGACATATTTCTTTAAAAGCACTAAATTGCATTTTTTTCGGCTTCAATTAAAATGGACAAAGCTGGTTTTTCCCGTGTAGTCTTCAAATGATGCTGTTTTGAAATTTATGGATTTATACGAAAATGAGCCCTTCATATGGATGATCAAACATAAAGAACATAGAAATCATATTGCAGTGTACAGTAAAAGAACTTAAAAAATATATCACTAGCAACGACAATTTAGGGACGACTAGTATGCATGGATGCGACTATACTGTTTACTTGCCAAGGATTTAAACAATGTTTATGCTGGCGTACTTGTTGAAATGAACACGTTGTGTGAGCGCCACACTTGCCAATGTTGCTTACAAAGTGGGGACAGGTGAGGATACTTGCCAAGTACGCAAATATTGGCGTACTTTCCGAGTCGTGAGAGTGCGCCTTAACAATTACCACAAATGTTAAGTATTATGTAATTTGTATTGACTATTTACTGTTTCTTGGCTGCATCTTTCTCTGTTATTTAAATCAGTCGCCTGTTGATGAGACTTTATTTTCTTGAAACTAATCGCCTTCCTGTTTAAATTATAATTTGAAATTGTGAGTAATTGTGCTCTTTCACTCTCTCGTTAGAGAATAGTTTTTAGTTTACCCAGTCTATTTCAACAAAGTTTTACTCTAGTAGCCCTATAATAAAAATAAAAAAATAACGAACAGATACATTGACCGTTAACTATCAAATTGTTTTCCTTCTTTCAATGTAACCGTGCATCAATGTACTCTCCTCACAATAAGATTGCGACTTGCAGTGCCCCCAAACTGAACTCTGGCAAATTCTCTACTTCTTCTCTTGATTTCGCCAACATCGAAATTCTAACACGCTATTTCGTACGTCCATCACGTAAGCATTATTATTTGCTTTTCGATTAGGGCCATCCGTAAAATAAAGAAGGGAATTCTTTTATGCCCTGCGAGTCAACAGAGCCAAGTCATTCTTTCCATCCGGACGAGATGTAGTTCATGAAGTGGGTTGCCGTTCTCGTGTTTCTTATATTTATTATCAAGAAAGGTAAATTTTATTTATTATGGAAGCTGAAATATTTCTAAAAATCCGTACACCGGTTGTTTTAAAATTGGCGCCCTCCTATAACGTTTTTATTTTTCAGAAAAAAAAATCCAAAAATTTGGTATGTGGGTATATGATATAAATCAGCGTTCGTATACGTATTCAATTAATTTTGGTCCATTTACCGCAAAAATGAGTACAACTTTTGATTTTTAAATGAATCCCTCGATATTTTTTACCTTATTTGAAAGAAACTGACATTCTGAATAGAATGACATATCATATAATCTAACCTTTGAACCTAACCTAACCTTACTCATGACTCTCTTGCTTAAAAAATAGTATTTAAATTTCGATCTAGAGTTTCATGCCTGTGTTAAAATCACTAATTTTTAATCATGGAGGCTTGAAAAAATACATTTTATCTTGTAATGTTTTTTTTTGTGACTTTTCCTGGGCAGTTATAAGATGCCCCAATCATCGATCTTCTTAATCAATTTTTTTTTTAAATGGAAGGAGGGTGTGGGCTTTTCTTTACGAATAATTTGGTACTACATACTTGGTATTTTGAGTCAAATTGTAGCTATGGGAAACGAATTACATGAAATAAAGTTCTGTAGGTACTTTTTATAGTAAATTAATTACTGCCTTAAATTTGTTATATGTTGGTATTTTTTTAGTGATTTACATTTGCACAATAATAATAATTAGTATTTCCGTGTATCTCCGGGTTTCGGGTATGCCCGATATTGCTTGCGAGTAGTTTGTAACCAAATCAAGCAATATTCAGGCGTGATTCGTGTTACAGTTTCCGGAACAAGTCACACACGGAATGACGGAATGTTGCATTTTTGCTATTAAGTTAGATGGTAGGTCCAACTTCTTGACTGATTTTGGTACCAATTCTAGGTGGTCGAAAATTCTATGGGGTGTATCTTCACTGTGTGCTGTGTGCACTTCCCAAATCTCCTTGATCTCCATTGTCAGCTCACTGTATTTCTGGATTTTCTTGTTTTGATATTGAGATGAGGCTGGTGTGTGTTCACTACAGCATACTCTATAAAATGTACGGTTTCCCCTGTTTTTCACAGAATACTGAATCTGGTCTGTTGTGTGGTAGGTATGTGTCTATCAGTTATAATTGACCGGTTCCAGTAGGTTGCTGCTTTTTCATTTTCTTTAATTGTTTCTGGTGTGTAGTTTCAATATTGCTTTTCCTTTTTGGTCTTATTAATTTTTCTTTCAATGGCTTGATGCAAGATTTTCCCCATGCTGTCATGTCTACGTGTATAGTCTGATTGACTTAGATCAACAATTATAGAACATCCTGGCCATTATGTTTTTTTTTCAGATTTTGAGTTGAACCATCGACATAGATCGATTTCCATGCTCCCATTCTTGATAATATGTTTCCTATTTTTCTCTGTTACTATTATTATTACATAATTATAACAGCAATTGCTGTATAGATAAATAATGATGGGAAATACAAACTATAATAAAACTTTAGTTAACTTCAATGCTGAATATAAACTTTAAACTTCAAATTGCTAGTGAAAAACTAGTTTTTTTTCCAAGATCACACACAGCGCTAGATTAAGTTAAAGGTACAAAAAGACATATGATCATTTTATTTGCGTTATTTAAAACGATCTGACTGCTACCGCTACTAGAATGCAATATTTTAGCCAACGAACCAAATGAGATGACTCGATTTTTAATAATTATTGAACAAACTGTTAAAAAAAATATTTATCACTTAATTAAATTTAACAAGACAAAATAGATGTTAACTGTTCGAACACAGGCCCCTAACTGACTGGAAATACAATGAAAATAAAGCAAGTAACTAATACTTATGTTAGCTAAAACAGAATTAAAGTCTTTTTAATGTGGTTTGAATGGAAATCACGGAGTGTATTAGGGAATAGGAAAAGTAGTGGAGAACTGTATTGTATTATATACACTTTTTTAAATAGAACCAGATGCTTTTCGCCGTTTCGTTCTATCGAAAAACCTAAATCTTATGATTGGCTATTTATTGAAAAAGAACTATTGGACATTGAGTAAACGACTCGGTAAACGATTACCTCTCTGACAACACCTAAAGCCATCTCCAAAATTTCAATTTGGCGCTCGGTTCTCTTTAAGTAAGTATAGTCCACAAAAAGACGAAATGCCTAAAGTTCAAAGGATATTCCCTTGATGAAAAAGAGAAAGAGGGGATAATAAAATATTGCTATAGAAAATGCGAAAAAGTGCGGAACGTGATCGAGGAAGATCTATCGATATAAAACATTCATGGAGGTTTAAAGGACGACTGCACGGTGTGCTGCCACCGCCCCGCATTGCCAATTCGACAAAATGAGATTTACTGTCGCGTTAGTTTGCGTCAGTTGCGAATATCTGAAAATCCCAACCGAAAAATTTAATTTTAAACCAATATAAATTTATTTCAATTTTTTTTAACTGATATGTTCATAATACATACACAGGGTGAGTCATAAATAAGTGCAAATATTTTTAGTGCTGGTAGATCTCGATAAAAGAAGCATATTTTAGCGATATATAAGAAGCATATTTATTTCACCTAAATGATACTCTTATTTATACACGCCACCCAAAAGTGCATTTCTTGTTTAAAGGTGTTCGCCAGTAGCACGGTTATCCCACACAATAAATAGAAAAAACTTACCTCTAATATTTAAATAGAATGTTATGCTACTAAATTATTGTTTATTACATTTGTCCAGAACATGGAAATCCAATATCTTCCCATTTCCTTAAACACTCACGAAACGTACGCATTTACTAACTAAATCTATCGTTCTAAAATTGCCTTCCTTAATATTATTGTATCTTTTTTATGTCGGTATATGGAGTAAAAGTTTGCTTTTGTTGGCTTATGTTGTTACAAAGTATTAAACTTCAAAATTAACAATTCCTGATAACAATTACTTAATAAGATAAAACCAAAACGTTTCAAACTTTCAATATGCCGAGACGTCCATTACACACATTTTTCGAATGTCTGAACATTGAGTTTGAACATATAATCTGAAAAATTAAAATATATTTGTTTTTAGTGTATATTTTTTGACCTAAGGCATATATGTATAGCTCAGGCCGTAGAGGCACCAGAGGATGCATTATTTATTATACATCTGAAACAAATTAATATTATGTTGAATTTTCAAGTCTATTGTATTTTTAAATATTTCCTCCAGGACTACAGAAAAGCCCAATTGGGTATGTATAAAGCAATAAAATATATTTAAGTTTAAAGTTTACTTTGCGAGTACTGCGAGTACTTAAGGGTTAAAATCAAAGAAGCGATTGTCATACATTACTAATATCTACAGATACATGAGCAATACATTTACTTTTATTAGATTGTATTTTAAAAAAGCCTCTTTTATTCTTCTGTTAGAGGCTATCGCTCCTTTCATTATAATTTTGGCGTTGTTAAAATCTATTCTGTGCCCTGTGTCCCATGAATGCTGACAAATCTTAGATTTTAGAAAATAGACGTTTCTTAAATAATCTTTATGATTTTTGATTCGAACATTTAAGGGTCTAGATGTTTTACCAATATAAAATTTATCACATTCACATGGTATTTTGTATATTACATTTTTTGTTTGTTGTTCAGTGTTCATTGGTTTACTGTGTGTTAAACTGGATCTAAATGTATTTTGTGTTTTTAAAGATGTTATGTTCGTATGTTATATTGTTTTCCTATTCTTTTTTTTTTCCGAAACGCCTCGTACGTATGGAATTGTAAGTTGTATATATTGTGTATTGTTATCATTGGGTGTATTTTGTCTATGATTTAAGGTTTGTACTTCGTTTAATGTTTTGCCAATAAAAGATAGTGGATAGTCGTTTTTTAATAATGTTTTTTTTATGTGGTTTATATCTCTGTTTAGTGAATTCTCGTCTGAAGATATTATTTTTGCCCTATCATATAAGCTTTGAATAACACCTTTTTTACACTTATACTGTGATTAGATGTCAAATTTAAGTATCTGTCTGGTATTTATGGATTTTCTATAAACATCTAAAATTAGTTTATTTTGCTTTTTTTTTGTTCAATTTGTTTTCGTTCAATTTAAATTATATACTCGACATAAATTGCTATTACTTTATTTGAAACGTTTGTTTAATTAAACTAAACACGTTTCCACGTCAAATAACGTTTTCCTGTTTATATTTCTGGTAAAGAATTTCCTCTGTGGCATATAATTTCCCAAAAAGAAAATAAAACTAGGTATCAAGACAATAAAACAGGCCAAGCTATTTACGGTTGCCAGTCGACCGAATACGGAGCGAATGCAAATATGCCCATTTCATTTTGCGAGCGCACTGTAAACAACGGCGACTAAAAAACAAGTTTAAGTTGAATTTTTATCTTTGACGTTTGCGTTACGGGAAAGCTTCTGTCCAAAAAATGCCGCAGTAAATAATATTTTATTTTTTCGGTAAAATAGTTGTTGACAAAAGTTTGGGCTTTATGAGTACTTGCAATTAGAGATGAGCTTAACAGCGACCTTTCCGTTTACAGCTTATCCTAGTATCTATGTGTGCCAGCGACCAGCTATCACTGGATACTTTTTTACTTCTACCAGCGACCAGCGACTGAAGTCGCCATTTCAGGCGCTTGTTAAATTAACTCAATCGATACGCCGCTGTACGTATATGAAATAATATCTGGGGATGTTTATTATTGTGGTAAAGAAAAAAGAAAAAGGAAGAAATAGTTATGTGACCATCCCTGTGAGAACCAGCGTCATGATCACTCCATTCCCAAGAATCCACATCGCCAATTCAGCAGGATCGTGAGAAACCTAGTTTACCTTTTAAATCATTTTGTATTATAAATTCATTCTTTGTTCTGTTGTCGTATTGTGTTGTGTCGTAAGCTGTAATTTTTAGAAATAAATTGTTTTTAATATGGCTTTCGTTTTCGTATTTATTTGATCCTTGTTCTCGCCAGGTCGTGATCATTTAATCCAGTCAGTTCCGAGGCTGTACCTTTGGTTCTAGGAGCACTTTATTTTTTTACAAATGCAGGTCGCTGGCCTCACTTGGAACTCTCCTCTTTTATCCGGGCTTGGGACCGGCTCTGAGGTCACTAAGCTACTCAATTCACCCAGCTCCCTCACAGGCAGATTTGTAGAATAAGTAGTGGCATTTAAATATCTAGGAGCAAATATAACAAGCACTAGAAATCTCAAAGGGGCAGAAAAAACCCAAACAACAAAGGAATCATTAATATCAGGATATTTAAGGGATATAATTTGGCGAAATAAATATGTAAGCGTCAGGAGCAAAGTTCGAATTTATAAGGCTTGCGTGAGACCGGTTATGACATATGCGATAGAGACTAGATAAAAAAGTTACACGATTGCTGAAAATTGTTATGCTAAGATTTGTCAGCACGGTATAACTGAGAGTAATTTTGGTCTTTTAGTTGGTTGCCACTTCATACCTAGCATATAGCAAATCCTGTGAAGTGTTATTATTGCTGTTAAACCAACTAAACTGGCCGCTTCAAAATTATCAATGGAAATATGTAGCAATTAATCGCAAATTATGTTTGCTTCGGTAACTGCTGTTTGGTCCGTTTTAGAGCAACATCCCATAACTCCTACATTGCTTAATTTCATAGAGGCGGTTATTTTATGATTAGGCGAATGGATATTCTGTTTGAATGGATTGTTAATTGGCCTCAAAAATACTAAAATTCTTCTCAAAAAATATTAACAAATTTACTTCTACTAAACTTCAGTGAATAGAGATAAAGACAGAGTTAATATTTTTTTGCTTTTATTTTATTGCTTTATTATTTTCAAGAAATAATGGATAACCCTTAACTTTGAATTAACTCGTGCTAGCATATTCTATGTTCACAATTCTAAATTCTGTTTAAATTTTGTAAGCACTTTAGTTATTGTTATGTACTCTATTATTAAATAAAAGTTAATGATTTCTTGATCATAATGATGGTGGTTCATGAAAATTTCATTAAATGGTAAATTATTTTACATCCATAAATAAAAATATACAAAGTTATCGTTCAGAATATATTATGTCTGACCTTTGTAGCGCTTTAACATAGGCATATTACTTAAATTTATTGGGTAAAAAGGGTTGATTAAAGCGCCAATACCGATAATAATATATTATTCCGCAAACGTTTATAGTGGACTGGACTGTGAATTTTAACTTTGCAAAACGAGTTAATAGTTAAACGACATTATTCACATAACAATGGAGTGGCAGTGGCAATATTTTAATTTTATTGCGAACTATAACAGTGATGCTATATAGCGATAGTCGATTAAATAATTATTGATGTATATAGTAGATAATTACGAATGAGATAAATTACAAAAGGGTGTCAAGTGGTTATCGTGGTTATTGAGACGTAACGAGCATTTTAGGTTTAACTATTAGTATGTACCGTTTTGGTTTTGTTTGTTCAAATTTTGCGCGAAGAAAATATTAGTTTTGTACCGTAGAAATATATTTCATCGAAGTTAGAAATTCACGAGTATCAAATATTTGTTTGTATCAATTCCTAAAACAAATATCTATGTTAACCCACAGATGGATTTGGTATTTTAGTATTATAAAAACGTCTTAAAAGTCTCATCTACATGAATAAAACAAAGTAGGGTTCCACAAAATGACTTTTTTATTTTGTAAATAAAAAAACCAACACTCTTTTCAAGAAAAGCCGGGTTAGTTACACTATTTTATACCTAAAGAACGGATGGACCGATTTTATACACCGGGTGCGTCTCAAAAGTGACTCATCCCTATAACTTTTTTATTCTTTCAGATAAAAAAAAAGTTTGTTATGTGAGTATATATAAGTTAGGATTCATTTATGGTATTAAATTGTTTTTGGTACAACCTTTGATTTTTAAATGGCGCTCTCAGTATTTTTTTACATTATTCGATAGAAAATGACACTCTGAATAGAACTCGGAATAGAATGACATATCATTATATCAACTTTTGGCAATTTTCGCTTATGATTAATTTTAAATTGTAAAATTCTGTTCATAACGACAATTTGACACCAATTGAAATACCTAGTGTGTGGTACCAATTTATTTATAAAAAAATATTTTTCCGGATGTGCTAATGAACCTGGTTCCATTTCAAAGAATTGTGAAATGATTAAAAATACGATTTTGGCATTTTTTAATCACTCACTATAAGATACTAAAAATATTAGACGATCAAACTATTTTTCCAAGGCTCCTTTATTAAAAATTGGTATTTTTAATTAGTAATTTAGCCATGGCACTCTAGATTGAAGTTTAAAATACGATGTTTTTAAAAGCGAATATGTCTAAAGTTTGGTTTGGTAATATATCGTATCCGATAGTCAAGCGTCACTAAAAGCGATCAACTCAGTAACTATCAATTCGAAGTTGGTCAAAGAATGCCTAGAGAAGCCGAACAAATTAGGCAAAAAAGTCCTCCTACCCTGGTGGCCACTCACCAAGGGATAGAAGACAATAAAGAAGCAAACGATCTAGCTAGAATAGCAAACACTCCACTAACTGATTCAGACCTGTTCTGCTTTCCAAGCGGAAACCAACTTAAAGCGGAACTGAAGAACCTGGAAGACTCTATCCGTAACCTTGAATGAGAATTGTCCAATGGTTTAAGATACTCTAAAAAGTGCCTCAGAACTTACGATGAAAAAAATTATCTTGATTTAAGTGAGAACAATCTTCGGATTATCACGGGGTTTCTAACAGGACACTGCCTCCTTAACGAAAACATCAGAAGATTGAAGCTGAGAATCAGTGGCAAATGCAGATTCTGTGGGGAAAATAGGAAAACACCAGAACAGCTTATCAGTGAGTGCGCCGAGATGACAACCGTTGAATAATAAATACCCTGAGATTGTATGATGAGTTAAAACTCGTTATAACAACAGAGAAAGGGGAACATATAATAGATCTATAATGTCGCGGTGATTAACTCTCCTCTGAAACATTCTACATTCTTCTTCTACAAAATAACACTGACAAGCTGGTTTCTGTTTGGATTCAACGCCATTGATGTTTACAAGAAATAACTTTCTTATTTTGTAATAGTTATCAGGCAGTAGTTCTTCATTTTAAGTTTGACTTCATATAATATTATTTTAGCCAAACGTCTGCGGTTTCTAATTGACGTATTTGCTATAAACTAAAGTGTTGAGTTATACTTGAATAATTGTATTTGGATATTTTAAATAGTGTTTTCTTTGTTCCTTGCCTTTTTTGTTTCCGATGACGCGACAGGAGGAGATACGTCTCCCAAACGTTAAGCATTTTTTGTCGGTTAGGTAAATTTGACTTACAAGCTGGTTTCCATTTGGATGCAAGGTAGTGGTGTTTGCAAAAAATATTTTTATTATGTTGATTTTTTGCTAATGTTTTTTCTATACTTTGTTTTATTTCTCAGGTAAGATTTCGACAGACGATGACAGAAAAAAACATACGACATTTATGTCATGTGCGTCGTCTCTTGTTGCTTTTAAGCAGTTTTGTTAGTTAATTTTAAAAATTACAGATCATATTTCAATATTATTAGAGTCACGTAACAATAAACGATGCGTGGACCGATGCATAACATATACCGTAATTTTTTGAAATATAATAACTGGAATAGATTTTTTCAGTTTTATACAGTTTTTTAACAATATTTGAGTAATCACTAGTCTCTCAAATTTTAAATATATTAATTTCCTGCTATGCGTCCCAGTTGTACCAACTTATTTCTTTGTAGAATAAAATATACTACTTTGAAATTAAAATGACAGACACATCTATCACTGTCAATGATTTTTTCATTGGATAGACTAAATCGCAGTTTGTTTCCAAAAAATCAAAAAGAATTGCAATTCTTTCTAAAAATTGTTTTATTAATTTTACTGCGGTGCAAGGCCTTATTCAACTACATAGGAGTGAGTCTATTCAATTTTGCCCCCTTCCAACTACTTTCATCATCCTGACCTCTGCAGCAGGGTGGCCTGACTGATGTTGTGGCTATTCGGCCATACGTTCAAACGGTGTTGTCGCTATATCTCGAGCCATTTGGCAACGATGGCCGCACTTTGTTACTGCCGACCCGTAATTACTGCAGTAATGGCCAAACTTAAGTTACAATGGCTCTATTCTGCGCCGTCTTTGATCGTATAATACTCTCGTCTAGGTATTGTGACGGGAGTAACGTGCACTCGAAATGCCGTTGTTGTTGTGGATGGTCATGTTCCTTACATGTAATTAAAACTTTAATATCCAGATGTCACCTCTACCTACGTTAAACCAATAATTGAATGTGTAACGTTATTAGTATGTAAAATACCTCTAAATTATTTATGCTTTATTTTCTTAATTCTACGTTTTTATACAAATCTGTTATTAACAAATAATTTGAGATAATAAGTATTATAAATAACTTCTATATGTATATAATTTTTGTTGTGGGTCCATTTCTGAGAAAACAAAGGGGCGTCTTGTCATTGAAGACATAGATATTTAAGAACAAATAACATTTAGATTTTAATCGTATAACAAGATGTATAACTACATATTTTTATATGGTTTAGTAACGAAATGGTGACTTTTTCATTGAAAGATATCTAATAATTCCACTTTTATGCTATTGGAAATTGAATTATGCAAAAAAAAATTGTTCTTAATTTGAGAGTAATTGTTGTCACCATATACATAGTGTTTAAATATGTCAAAATAATTTTTAACAAATAATAATTAACATTATTTTTTTCTTACAGATAATTGGTGCCGCAGTATTTTCACTATGTCTCTGGTTAAGGTTTGAGACAGGTTATCAAGAAATATTGACAATTTTGAGCGCAAATCAGTTTTACATTGGAATCTACGTACTTTTAGTATCATCCCTGGTTATTATGGTCGTTGCTTTCTTAGGATGCATCAGCGCCCTGCAAGAAAATTCTGTAGTTCTCCTCGCAGTAAGTACTATAGTTTAGTTTAATTTACATATACGGAGCTATCAACAATGATAGAAATAGGTGGCAGTATTGTGTAAGAATATTTATATTAGTGATTGGTACTGATGCGAAAACAAATTATCGATCAATTTTTTTTTCTAATTATGTTTCATTAATCTTTTTTGAAAATTTTTCTTTGTGATTTGTGAAATCGACATATTTTTCAATACTACTACGGTGTTTAGCAATGACTAAAGAATACAAGGACTAATAACATCCGAGACCAAATTGTTACTATACCTCCAACTTCAATAAAAAAAACGTTAAAAAGGTGACTGGGCTCTTTACTTGCCTATAAAACATAACTTCTTTCTCCTTCTTCTCACTGTGGCTTTTACAGTTGAAAGTTGAACAACTAATCACCATTGTAACAAAGTTTATACAAAATTAACTACACACTAACTATTAAAAATCGCTAAAATTGTGGCTGATGTGTGTGTGTGTGTGTGTGTGACTAGCATTAGTTACATCCAGTAAATGGCGTCTTACATCACAAATTTTGCTGCAGTCCGTATATGAGCGTTACGTGTCCTTGTATTTTGTAGTCATTGGTGTTTATCATAGAAAATTAGTATTCGCCATGTAGGTACCTACAATCCCGGCGTTCTATACAGGGTGTTTCAAAAAACATATGCCATCTCTCGTGGGGAGATTCCTCATGTAAAAACAAAATTTATTTTTCATATCAACATAGGTCCGATTTTGCTTTGTTTCGTAGATACAGGTTACTACAGAGTTAAAATCTTAATAATCTTTTTCGATTTATTTTAATTTTCTTCCAGGTACTTTTAATGATTCGAATGAAATTTTGAGGGTTAAAGTTGAGTACATATTTTAATGCTTTTAATGCTAAAAAAGTGTCGATAAATTCATGAGGGACGGGCATATGGGTTATCACTGGAATATTTAAAAAAAACATGTGCGCCACTGACTTTTTTCTTTTTATATCAAAATTGTGTAGGCCGATTAGTGCCAATTGAAAGCTATCTCTTGGTATTTTGTCGAATTCGGCCTCCTTGATGATATAACGCAATTTTATTAATCACATTTAATAAAATTAAATTAAAAACAAAATTAATAAATTATATATTTTACCTAATTTATTATTAAATAGTATTACTTACTATTATTATTCTTACTATTATTCCAACCTACAGCAATTACAAATTAAAAATAATGATATTTATGATAATTACAAAAAATCTAATTTTAAAAAGTTTTAACATCCTGTAACTCTAAAACTATGCATTTCTATACCCATGTTTATATGAACTTTTTTCATATTTTTTTTATGAGGAATCAATGAGTGCTCATTTAAAACATTCGCAAGTTAATGATATTAAAAATGTTTAAGGGTTGCTACTGGTTGGTTTAAGACAAAATTAATTAAATTGCGTTTATCTCACCAAGGAGGCCGAAATCGACAAAATACACTTGAGAAAGAGACAACTTTAAATTGGAATTAAATTGCTTATACTATTTCGCTAACAAGAGAAAAAAAATCAGTGGCGTACATGCCTTTTTTTGAAAAATATTCCAGTAATAACTCATATGAACGTCCTTGGTGAATCTGTCGACACTTTTTTAGCTTTAAAATATGTCGCATTTACAGTATCTTTTAGCCTCAAAATTTCATTCGAATCACTGAAAGTACTTGGAAGAAAATTATAATAAATAGAAAAAATAATAAGACTTTAATATCCTGTAGCTACGATACAAAGCATAATCGGACCTATGTTGATATGAAAAATAAATCTTATTTTTGCGTGAGGAATCACCCCACGAGAGATGACACATGTTTCTTGAAACACCCTGTATAATAATAAATAATACTATACCTAAATACGAACCCAAAATCCCAAGAAAATAAAAAAATAGAATAATACTAAATATACTATGTAAATTTAATCAATTGGACAAATTATTTAATTTAACAATGGACGGGTAAATCCTTTTATAATACTAATAGGATTGATGGTGATGTAACAAAGCAATGATTAATATTCTGTGACTCAAAAGAAAAAAAAAACAGCGTACAATTAAATCTATTATTTTGCATATTCTAAATAAAACAAAACCCCTTGCCGCCTGGTTTAAATACGCATATTATTCTTGTATTCAAATGCAGACATTAACAAAGTTATGTATTTGTGTTCTTTGTTTACTGCTGATACGTGCTTTTTAAATACATGTTCTACTTTATTCACTTTTTTTCAGAAAAGTTTATAACAAATTAAATTAATAATAACAATCGTGGCATTTTTTATGTTTTTCCTGAAATTTAATTCACAATACCAGTAAATGCTGAACTTATTTCTAAATAAAAACACTGTTTGCTGTGTCTAGCTCCCCGATACCGGTTTCTGAATAAATCCCGGTAAAAAATAAGTAGTAGTGAAAGTATTCAACATATTCATGGCAGCGCTCTCCATTATAGTGGACACCAAACTGCAGGAAAGAGGAATGGGCATAAGATACAGATACGACGGCGCGGCAGTCTGTTCAACATAAAAATGATTCAGGGTAAAAACACTTACAAAATTCATCATAGAACTTTAATACGCTGTAGTTGCAAAAACGTTACTGCTGTTACAAGAAATGCTGTACACATACCGTATACGAGACTTTGGGCCTTAAGTTGAACATCGATAATATTAAAATAATGTGCTCTTCCCTAGAAGGTCATAACAATGCTATAAAAATCGGAGAACTATTGGAATATGTAGCGGAATTTAATTACCTCGGCAGTTTGATATCGGAAAAGGCGAATATCAACTCGGAAATTCAGCACACGATTAGCAGCGCCTCAAGAGCATTCTGGAAATTAAAGACAGAGTTTTCTACAATTATGACTTGAGTACAAAAACGAAACTTGCAGTGTAGCGAGCTATAATAATCTCCACCATGTTGCGACAGAGGCATCTTAGATAACTGTTAAGAATCAAACGGTACCACCATGTCTCAAACGTATCGGTCCTTGAAAAAACTATCTGGGAGAGCGCTGAAGTCATGATTACTAAATCCCGCTTAAATGGGCTGGCCATATATGCAGGATGCAAGGAAACCGCCTACCGAAATCTCCATTTACGGTGAAATTGTAGACGGTAAAAGGAAACCGGGTAGACAAATAAAAGGGTAAAAGAAAATTTTCCACGAAAACTAAAATATACAGGGTGTTTCAAAACAAATGCGAAAAACTTCAGGGGGTGATTCCTTGTTCAAAATAAAGGGGAGTTTGCTTTATAAACGTTGGGTCAAAAGTCAACCATTAGGGAGATATCGCGGTACAAAGATGGTGGAAAAAAAATAACACAGGCCGACATGATTTTTTGTAACACGAGTCAGTTGCAGAATTTCTTCATAAAAATATGCTTCTAATAACAGAAAAAATACTCCTGAAGCTCCTACACGTACCACTTTTCAGTTGCCTAATTACCTACCTCTTTCATTCTTGTTAACTAAATTTAAAGAAAAATCTTATCAAACACATGCAAAAAATTAATTTGGATAGTATAGTTTGTTTAGAAACTTTTTATCTCTTGTGTTTTTTTTTGATGATAAAACTCACCGATTTGAAATTAAAAAATAAAATGTAAATTTTTGCAGGTCAGGAGTCAACACATTATAGATGTCAGGTATTAAGTCTAGGTAGATTCGTTTACATACAGGTAAATTTTATGATGAGATGATTGAAAGGTACGCATTTTGTGCACTATAATATATTGTGAAAACATAAGAGAGTTCAGTTTTCAGTTGATTTTTTGACGTGAGTTGTACAGCATGCGTGTAGATAAATAGTCAGAAAATGTCAAGTCAAACGCGCCTGCAGTTGTAAAGTGTTCCTGATCGATTTTGTTACATTTTTGTGGAGAATTTATATGCAATCACAAGCCAGACCATTTTCTGAAAATGTGAAGAAAGCCTACTTCAAGTATTTTGGAGTTTTGGTTGGAGATCAAGACAAGCAGTGGGCTCCTCATGTGTGCTGCGTTACTTGGTAGCGTGTCGCTTGTGCAGTGGATGAAAGGGAAGAGGAAAAAATGCCATTTGCGGTTCCAATGGTATGGCGAGAACCAACTAACCATTTTGACGATTGCTATTTTTGCCTGACGAAAACTGAAGGTTTTTCCAAAAAACAAAAGCACAAGATCGAGTATCCCAATTTGCCGTCTGCCATACGACCTGTTCTTCATGGTGCAGATCTCCCAGTGCCGATCGCGCCCTTAGACTGGCAAGGTATTGTTTTGGAAGATAAGGAAGATATTGAATCAAACAGCTCTGGAGACCAGTGTACTGATCCTACCTTTACCCCAGAGGGCGGTTCCGACAAGCCACATTTGATTGTTCAAAGCGAGTTGAATGACTTAGTGCGTGACTTGGGGTTATCAAAGCAGCAGTCAGAACTTCTTGGATCCCGGCTTAAGGAATGGAATCTGTTAGCCAATGAAACAAAAATCACCACTTTTAGAAAAAGAAATGCTCCGTTCTCTGCATTCTACAGTATGGAGGATTCGTTGTGTGCATGTACTGATATCGATGGCTTAATGCAGGAACTTTCTATAGAACATTCTCCCTGTGAGTGGCGCTTATTCATAGATTCGTCGAAATATAGCCTAAAAGCTGTGTTATTGCATAACGGAAATTTAAAACCCTCTATACCAGTTGCCCATTCAGTGACAATGAAGGAAACTTATGAAAATATGCGCATGCTTTTAGATAGAATCAACTACAACAGGTATAAATGGCAGATATGTGGGGACTTGAAAGTTATAGGAATTTTAGTGGGACTTCAGGGAGGATTTACAAAATATTGCTGTTTTCTTTGTTTGTGGGACAGTCGTGCAGTAAATCATCATTATGTACAGAAAATTTGGCCAGAAAGAAGTGAATTTCAACCGGGTTCCCAAAATGTCAAGTATATCCCTCTTGTAGACCCCAAAGACGTCCTCCTGCCTCCTCTTCATATCAAACTTGGCCTCATGAAAAACTTCGTGAAAGCTATGAATAAAGAAGGTGATGGATTTAAATACCTAAGGCAAGTCTTTCCCCAGTTGAGTGATGCCAAATTGAAAGAGGGTATTTTTATTGGACCACAAATCAGGAAATTGTTGGACGACACAAATTTCACAGACACGCTTACCAGGCAGGAACTCAGAGCATGGACCTCATTTGTTAGTGTAGTGAGGGGATTTTTGGGAAACAATAAGGATGCGAACTACGAACAATTGGTTAATGAGCTTTTAGATGCTTATAAATCGCTTGGTGCCCGAATGTCTTTAAAAATTCACTTTCTCCATTCTCATTTGTCATTTTTCCCTGAAAATATGGGTGCTGTCAGTGATGAGCAAGGTGAGAGATTCCATCAAGACATAAGGACAATGGAAATTCGTTATCAAGGACGATGGGATCCAGCCATGATGGGTGATTACTGTTGGTTTTTGAAGAGAGAAGACGCGGTCCCTCATAAAAGGAAAAAGTAAAAGTTTTTGTTTATGTTTTGATCTCGTTTCGATTGTTTTTGTACTTTTTAGGTATAAGTAATGTTTGAGGAGTGTAAACTATAAAATATAATCGGTATATAGGCTTAAGAAGTTCTTAAATCATGTTTTGAATAGCTATCTTAATATATTGAATATTGTAATATTGAATGATGTTTTATTAATGTAACAAAAAAACCTTACGTGTTACGACTTTTTTTTTGCCACTTTCGTGATTAGAAGGTTCATTCTACCACAACTGTTGCATTAGTTTTTGATTAATTTGGATAGTATAGTTTGTTTAGAAACTTTTTATCTCTTGTGTTTATTGATAAAACTCACCGATTTGAAATTAAAAATAAAATGTAAATTTTAAATGTCAGACAAAACATCTACAATTTTAGATTATAGAATCTTAGAACGTCTGGAAAATAACGATAATAATAATCATCTAGATAATTACGTATTGCGGTAAGTAATGCCAAATAAAATAATATTAGAAACATCCTAAAAAAGTAACAGCGGCCGACTAGATTTTTCCTAAATATAGTTACAGCCCACTAGATTCTTTATCAGAAAATGTTTTTGCCCTGACATGTAATGCTTTACATTTTATTTTTTAATTTCAAATCGGTGAGTTTTATTAAAAAAATACAAGAGATAAAAAGTTTCTAAACAAACTAAACTATCCAAATTAACTTTTGCATGTGTTTGATAAGATTTTTCTTTAAATTTCGTTAACAAGAATGATAGGGGTAGTTTATTTCAACCCCTTCCACTCATTTCCAAAAAGTGAAAAAAATTACCAGAGTGTGTTTTCATAACAGCAAATGCTTCCATAAAATTTCATTAGTTTATCTCTTTTCGTTTTCAAGATAAAAAATAAAAACATTATTTTTCCGCCATCTTTGTACCGCGATATCTCCCTAATGGTTGACTTTTGACCCAACGTTTATGAAGCAAACTACCCTTTATTTTGAACAAGGAATCACCCCCTGAAGTTTTTCGCATTTGTTTTAAAACACCCTGTATAAGCATGCAGAATCAGTGGGAGGAAGCAGCGCACAATAGAACGCTATGAAGAAATGGATTATACAGAGATTTTGATTGTTCAGATGCGGAAGAGATATATCATCGCGTATAATTAAGGGCTTTTCTCAGAAAATCTCATGACGTCATCTCAATCTTCTGATGCTTGTCATCAAATGAGATCAAATGCTGAAGATCCCCAACATTATTTTAAAAAAATAAAATAACACTTTTATAATAACATTGTTTTAACATTTGTATGCAGACTTTTGACAACAGTTGGCCGCAAATGTTGTATTCCATTAAAAAAAAAACGACAAAGGGTTTTAAATTAGTGTAATCCTGAGGAAGACAATATATTTGTCGAAAGGTCAACCCAGCACTAAATAATCTGATTTTCTTTTGACTCACATCCAAACAAATAAAACAACTTTCAGTATATCTGGCTTCTCATATATGAACTCTCTGTTAATATTTACATGGTATTATCCAAATATCTACCATTCCATATACATTTCATGTTAAAAAGGCATATAGAATTCTACTTCGACAACAGCCACAATGATTTCTCTGATGTTATCGACAAATAATTGATCAAGTTTTGTAAACACTGTCTTTGACATATCCCTATAAAAAGTCTGGATCTAGCTAAAAATCAGGACCGTTGGGATTACCTTATATTAGAGAGTGTATTAACACGGGTACAATAGCAACGCTGCGTACTAATTCTATTGCTAACAGTAATATCGTCTAATTTGATTAGCGTGTGTTGTGCCTGCTGAGCTAATTGTAACCCTCGTTAATTTTTTTTACGTGAGCATATTGTGTGCATTGTACTGTTGTATCCTAGTTTTTGAAGTTTCGAAGTTCAAGTACGTTGGGGTACGTACGGATTATATTCAGGTGTATTAATATGAAGTTATTATATTTCATTAAGAAAGCACAGCGTATATTTAAATATTAGATGATCATCACAATTATACCTTATAAATATTTAATGAGTGAACGTCTGGAAATCTCCGTTATATAGGGTGGGGTCACTCGTAGGACGCGGAGGCTCCAGGGAGAACGGTAGTCTATATCGATATAAAATTTTCGGAGCATATATAGCTAATTGAAATCATTTTATAAAAATATATATAGTTAGGTGTTCCCAAAAAAGTTACACATCAAAGTTGTGTTTTTTGTAATGGAACACCCTATATATTAATTGATTTTCTGATTCTAGGAAATAAATAAAGGTGAGTTTTATTAAAGAAGCACATGCCTAAAATGTAAGGATTTGACCCAATAAGATATACAGGGTGAGAAAAAACTAATATTCAACATTGGTCACTTTTAAAAGCAAGTTAATCCTTTAATTTAAATGGAATATACAGTATATTATTCCGGTGTTCAATGGGGAATTGATATATCTTCAAAATATAATTAAGGTTGTCTATTTCTCAGACAAATAGTTTCCTAGATATTTTAATTTTTATGATTTTGCGTCAGTAGATCTTTATTATTTGACAAAATCTAGGTGGCTGTGTTAATTTAACAAAAATTAAAGAATTTAGGGTAAAATGCTGTAATAGAAAGATACACGTTTAAAACATATTTTAATTCATCACAGAACTAAAACAAGATGTAAATCTATAATTATGTAATAAAAACTAGCTGGATGAAATAAAATACTCAATATACTTCCTTTCCTGTTTACTGCAGAACATGATTTTCTTTTCAAAAGATCTTTTCATGTTAAAAGGCATACATAGAATTCTACTTCGACAACAGCCACAATGATTTCTCTGATGTTATCGACCAAATCAAGTTTTGTAAACACTGTCTTTGACATATCCCTATAAAAAAGTCTAGACTAGCTAAAATCAGGACCGTTTAAATATTCTGTTAATTGGTGAATACACACGGGTATTCACCAACCAATAGAATAATATCAATTCTCTCTGATGTAGGATTTTTTTTATCTGACACAAAATGATAACTAGTTGCTAAAGCTGAGCTAATTGTATATTCTTCATTTTATTGATTTTATGAAAAGCACTGTTCATTAAAATGTTGTATCCTATGTTATAGGGCTTGTTTCTCTCTACAATTTCCTGTCTCACAATGTACCGTTTGTGACCAGGAAGGTTTCATAGTTTCATATATGTCGATTTTCGAAAGAAATCAGAACATGTATATTATTTCGTATATTCTTCTTTTTATTGATTTTATGGAAAGTACTGTTCATTAAAATGTTGTATCCTATGTTATAGGGCTTGTTTCTCTCTACAATTTCCTGTCTCACAATGTACCGTTTGTGACCCGGAAGCAACGGATAGTTTCATAGATGTCGATTTTCGAAAGAAATCAGAACATGTATATTATTTCCTATATTCTTCATTTTATTGATTTTATGGAAAGCACTGTCCATTAAAATGTTGTATCCTATGTTATAGGGCTTGTTTCTCTCTACAATATCCTGTCTCACAATGTACCGTTTGTGTTCAGGACGGGTTCATAGTTTCATAGATGTCGATTTTCGAAAGAAATCAGAACATGTATTTTATTTCGTATATTCTTCGTTTTATTGATTTTATGGAAAGCACTGTTCATTAAAATGTTGTATCATATGTTATATGGCTTGTTTCTCTCTACAATTTCCTGTCTCACAATGTACCGTTTGTGTCCAGGACGGGTTCATAGTTTCATAGATGTCGATTTTCGAAAGAAATCAGAACATGTATATTATCTCGTATATTCTTCATTTTATTGATTTTATGGAAAGCATTGTTCATTGAAATGTTGTTCACAACTCAGCTATGAAATAAAAAACTCTCCTTTTTGTTCCTCAATAAAGGTGCATCTTTCTCAATTACGATCCGACAAAAATAGGGCCGTTTAAAAATAATAACGAGCACTATTGCGCGCCATCCGAGCAAAGACAACGATAACACTCCGCTGAATAATAAACGACAAGGCCATAAACCTGGTCTAAGATTATAGAGCGAGCGGAATTGCTTCAGGAATTTTTATCTGTGCTAACTGCGGAAAACAAGAAAGTTTCCTTCCACTCTGGCGAGTGAGATGGTTGACTGGCCTCTTTATGGCTAAATGCGATATGAGATTTCCGCGCCAGCAGAAACAGAAAGAGGAAGGAGTAGGAAAAATACGTGTTTATCAGTTTATTATTCCGTGCGGGTACTCTCGGTGCTCTTGCTCGATTTGTTGTCCCGCTAGACGAACTAAAGGAATTTTATCGAATGGGAACTAGAACGAGATTTAGATTGGAGCCGGAGCAACTAGAAACTTAGTTTTCGTCGACAAACTAATTGTCTTTAGCGAAACGAAATTTCACAAGAGAGAAACCACACGAACTGGAATTTGATATGTTCTTCTCTTTTTTTTTTGTTTTTTTTTGGTTTTATGTCTGGCTGACAAGTGATCTCGGGACACTTGTGTCCAAAAGGTTCACTGTGCAACATTGTAAAACTTTACGGACTATTAGGCAAGTTCCCAATATTGCAGACTTCTTACTTCAGCATACCTTTCAATTAGCCGTTCTACTTTAACAACTAGATATAATTTTGTGTCAGTTAAAAAAAATTCAAAAATTTGTCGAAAATGCACTACACCAGAGAGAATTGATATGATTCTGTTTGGTGACTGGCAGTGTGCATTCACCAAATTAATAGAATTTCTAAAATGCTCCTCATCTATCTAGTCTGTAATTTTTTTTTATGGGGATGTGTTAAAGACAGTGTTTAAAAAACTAGAGTAACTATTGTCAACGGCACGAAAGAAATTATTGTGGCTTCTGTTTCTCGAAGTGGAACACTACTCCATATACCTCTTAACATAGAAAGATCTTTTCAAAACAGAATTTTTAATGCAGTGAACAGGAAAGGAAGCATTTCGGGCATTTGATTTAATCTACCTAATTGTTTTCACGTAGTTATACGTTTATATCTAGTTTTAAGTCTGCAATAATTAAAATATGTTTTAAACTTGTATTTTTATATTACCGTTGAATATTTTACTCTGCATCCTGTATTTTTTTGTTAGATTAACGAAAGGTACATCACAGTCACCTAGCTTTTATTAAATAAAAAAGATCTCCTCACGCAAAATCATAAAAATGGAAATATCTATGAAAATCTTTGGCTAAGGGTTAGGCAATCTTAATGGAATTTTAAATAAATATGAATTCTCCATTGAATACCAGAATAATATACTAGGTGTTCCATTTAAAATTAAGGAGCAACTTCCTCTAAAAAGTAACCAATGTTCAATAATAATTTTGACTCACCATGTATAACTTTTCGGGTCAAATTTTAATTTGGTTTAACATACAATGGTTAATTTAACTAAATATTAGGCTATACAGGGCATATTACAATTTATGTAGCTATCATTGAAATTTAAAGTTTATTCTTCATTTTTACAAAATGTGAAATATGTCAAAAACCTTACATTTTAGACATATGCTTCTTTAATAAAACTGACTTTTATTTATTTTTTTCTAGAATCCGAGAATCAATTAATATATAGAATGTTCCGTTACAAATAAAAAATTTTGATATGTAACTTTTATTGGGACACCTTGTAGACCATATATTTTTTATAAAATTCTTTCAGTTAACCTACATCCCAAAATTTAATTTCCACATCAAATACCTTTCTACTTGGCGCCTCCGTGTCGTATAATAATCTTAAGAAGAAAGGAAATATACTTCTTCTTCTTTCCAAAAGATGTTATCGGGACTATAATAAAAAAGAAGAATAAAATTATTGGGCAACCTACAGTAAGATTAGCCACGAAATATGGCTAAAATACGACTACCCGTAGACACTTAGTGTTTCTGCTTTCCGGCTTCATCAATACGGGAGGAATCAGCAACGATGAACTAACGATCCTGAAAATGCTTCCCCTTTTTTTTCAGTACCGCTAGTTCATCGTTGCTAATTCCTCCCGTATCGATGAAGGTGGAAGGCAGAAACACTAAGTGTCTACGGGTAGTCGTATTTAGCCATATTTCGTGGCTACTCTACTGTAGGTTGCCCAATAATTTTATTCTTCTTTTTAATTATTATATTTATAGCAAAATTTTCAAATACTGGTTAGATACCAGCCGGTACGGGAGCTTTATTTCTTTAAATAAAAATATTTATTTATCTAAATAGAGTGACCAGTGAGTCGCCACCTCAGTAGTAAGTGATAGTAGTTACAGTAGTAATAGCAGTTAATAAATGACTATTACACAGGGTGGTCCGAACTGTATTCCGGAAATTCGGCAGCATATTCAGCAAATAAAAATAGGTAAAAACAAACAAAAAAGGTTACAAAATATATATTTACGACGTTTTCTACATAAAAATGGTTCTTTGGTAAAAATCGCTGTGAGTAATTGTTCTTGAGACATTTGAAATCAAAATTATCAATACCTGCCGTTGAAATAAATTAAAACTTTGTTTTTGTGTTTAAAACATTAGAGAGTTTGTAATAATTATCCAAAAGAAGCAAAAAGACTCAAAGTCTCGGTCTCAACATTTGATCTTCAAAATGTTAATATAAACCAAATAATTAAATAAACCAGGTCTCTTTGGGTTAATGGACGTTTTTTTAAATTGTATTTATGTCGCCGTTAATATTAATATCCGAATATAGGTAGTATATAGAACCTAATTTTGAAACGCTTAAATTTGCACGATTAAAACATACGCTAAACGTGCAAATGTTATTATAATCTACCCCTGTTCTATATGGTAAGACCGGTACCACTTTGACAGAAAATTAATATGGCAAATTCTAAAGGCCAATCCGTTTCCAAAACTAAATTAATAACGTTCAATTATAACAGTATTTTCCGACGTATTATGGCCGTTGGTACGTGAATGCGAGCGTGTCAGTTAGTGAAAAATCGATAGCGGGTTATTCGAACCTAAAATATAATTTTGTCATAGTCGACATATCAAATGATAATTAGTGCATGTCGTAGCCACTGCTGTTATGCCCTTGATTAATATATCGTTTGTATTATAGTTGGTTGGTATATCGTACTACAAAACGTACACACACAGTTTATTATCGTGGTTGCGAAGGAAGCTCCTTTTCATTAACCGGTTAATTAATATAGTTGAAGTTTTGTCTCAGTTTGCATGACGTAGTAGTTTGAGTTGTTATTTACATCAAAGAATTAATAGCGAGATTAATAGTTTATTTTCCATAGAAAAATAAAGAAGACAAAATGGTACATTTTTGACACCTATTGAAAAAAACTTTACAGTTGATAAAAAAAATAATTTTATTAAGCAAATTAAACATAAATAATACAAAGATAGTAATCATTTATCACTTCTACCTCGGAAAGAATACAACAAAGCACTAACAGTTCTATTCTACTTATATTTGTAAATATTTTACGTATTTTTTAATATCTGTTCCTATATATTTCTAAGTCTATTTTATATATTTATTTTTATCTATATATATTAGTAACTTTTTTGGTTAACAATATTACTATATTTTATATAATTCTACTGAAAAAAATATATTTTTACAAATAGTTAACAAAAAAATATTATTTCAGGTACCCAGTTGAATGCTTTTTTAAGTCAAATTTTGATTTGTTATACTGTTGATATCTGGCCATACAATATATTTTGTATGCATTTTTTAAATATGTTATTATAGTAATTCTCACGTGACCTGATTATTCCAAGTCTTTTAGCTATTATTGCATATTGTTGACAAATACACCCGATAATAACGCAAAATCCATATTTAAAAATATATATACAGGGTGTCCCAGAAATAAGTGCAAGTATTTTAAGGGGTGGTAGATCTCGATAAAATAAACATATTTTCTGTTTATCGTTTTTCAAATAAGTGTAGTGATAAGTGTGGTGTTATTTTACTTTGAAAATTTCCAAAATAAAAATGATTTTTTGCTAAAATTTTGAGAACCACTGGATGTTTTCTGGATTTTCTTTCTTGTAAATTTAATCTATTACCTATGTTGCCATATTATCAAGAAATTATTTTTTATAGGAAAACTAAAAAAATTTTCAAAAAAAATTCAAAAAATTCAGAATTTTCAAATTTTTTTTCTTCGCGAAAAAACCTGGGGTTGAACTATACTACCAGTTAAAATACTTGCACTTATTTCTGGGGCACCATGTATAATTATTATATAAATCTATTTTGAATGCTGAATATGATTTTAAAAACAACAAAGGTGTGTGTATTTGCTGGTTTATAATATCAACAATAAACAAATATAAACCAATAAATAATAAGAAGTATGTTTTTCATCAACAATAAAATGAGTCTCGTACTTTAACAAGTTATGAATTATTTAATTTTATGTGCAGTCAATAAATAGCATATTCATTCGTATATTTTAAATTTTAAGATGCTACCTATCTTAAATTAAAGAATGCTGTACGTTGATGTTATAGAGCTCAAATTGTCACTTAAAACTATTAAGGACATATGGTGCATTAAATTATTTTTAACAAATTATTATTAATTACTTATAACATGAACTATAATATAAATGCTAGGAATGTTTATACTTGTATTCTCTCTAACTGCACATTTTCAAAAGTTGGTAGTTTACCAAAAGTAAAATCATAAAAATATTTATAAAATTCAGAAAAAATTAAATGTATATTTTCTTACAAATGTAACAGATTTCATTAGCCTATTTATCTATTCATACATGTTTGATTAAACAATTTTCTTAATCCAAATGGAAATTGATAACAGAAATCAAATTTCAGAATATCAACCGCCAGTTTCCCCTGCGGTGTAATTTATCCAAGGGTAATGTGCTCGAAACTTGAAACAATGTTCCACTAGTGCCAGTCTCTTAACGTTAGTTTAAATTGACATATTCCAAACGCCACTACCGTAAAATACGCAAATTATAGAACTAGCAATGTTAAATAATAAACAAGTAGATGTGATTTGTTTTCTCGTATTTGTAATTTAATACATAAAATTTAAAATACTTTAATAATGTACCACTTACGATTTAAAGATTTTTTGATATCATACTTATTTGTTTTTAGAGGAGAGTTTTGCAAAAAATAGCTTTATAAACATAATAGGTTTTTGTAAACCAAACGGCTCTAGCATGGCAAGCTGTACCTTGCTACACCCAAGGCGTTAAGCGCTATATACGGGAGCTATTATTATTAGGTTTTTGTAAACCATGATCCACTGATATAATCGTGTATTCAAAAGTGCATTTGAAAAATATTTGAAAATTTAATATCTTAACTTAACTAATGAAATTCAGATTTCTTCTGTAGAAATTACTGATATCAAAGAATAATAATATATATAAACGAAATTTAGAACGTCTAAAAATGCTAAGTAAGCTTTATATATTCTTTAATTAAATAATCCTATGACAAAATTTTATAAAAGAAAAGTTGAAGTTTACTAATAGTCAATGATAAGTTCAATGGTTTAATTTATATCTTATTCAGCATGATTTGGTTACACTAACAACAGTTTAAAATGTGTATACCTATGTGGTGGATTCATCTATACAAAAAAGTTCTATGGGTATTTCGCCAGTGGAAGAAAATCTACAAAATAAAATAGTTTTTTTTGTAAACACTGCTGCTTTAATCCAACGGAGACTAATTGTCAGCAGTGGCTAATTAAAAAACAAATTTGCCTAAAAGATAAAAAATATGCTTAACATTTCGGAAAGTATATCTCTTTCCGTTGTCGGAAGCAAAAAAATACAAAGAACAAAGAAAAAAACTATTTAAAATATCTAAATGAAGCTTTCGAGTAGTCGAGAACATTTTAGTTTTTTTAACAGATACGCCTATAAAAACCGTTGACGTTCTTTGACAGTTGTCGTTAAAATGACATATCAAGTTAAACTTTAAAGTTAACAATTACTACCTGATAACAATTACTTAATAAGGTTAAAACAAAAAGCTTTTAAACTCTCTATGATTATTTTTAATTTGTTTTTAATTTTTACCTCTGTTATTTTTATTTATGTTATGTTCTTTAAAATCAAAGAAGCGATTGCCATACAGTCCTAACATCTACAGATGCATGGGCAATACATTGATTTTTATTAGATTGCATTAAAAAACCTCTTTTATTTTACTTTTAGAAGCTATCGCTTCTTTCATTATAATTTTTGCATTGTTAAAATATATTGTTGTGCCCTCTGTCCCATGAATGCTGACAAATCTTAGATTTGTGAAAGTCGCCTTTTCTTAAATAGTTTTATGTTCTTTAATTCGAACATTTAAGGGTCTAGATGTTTATAAATAACAGTATATTTAAAAATGACGCAATATTTAAATTGTCGCTTCCAAGAAATAAACCCGTCACTATTCTCTTGTGGCGGATTTATTTCTTGAAAAGGAATTGCTGGTATTTATCACTAAAAGAATATCTACAAATTGTTGATCCAACGAGAACCAATGAGAACAAAAAAACAATTGTTGATCCAACGGAGGCCAACTTGTCAGTGTTATTTTTGTCGGTGAGACAAATCTGTTTTACTATTAAAATACCGCTGAGAAAGTGATCTCCGTTGGATAAACGCAGTCATGTTTACAAAAAATACATTTTATATTTTGTATATTTTCTTCTAGTGGTGAAAACTCTAGAATTCTTTTCACGAAACAGTATGTTTGTTAGCATTTAATAAAGATATTTGAACTTATTTTTTTCTGTAATTGTCTACTAGAGTCAATTAAACTTTCTTTGCGCTTCTTAAAACAACTTCTATTTTATTTTCAATCTTTGCAAATAAATCACACGATTTTATATCTTTCTCATTACAGGCGGCTTTGGTTCGGATCCAAACGAATCTGCAAACCAAATTTCTAGGGTGATTTTTGTCTGTTTTTACTACCTTCCATTAAAACGTCAGGTAATAAAACGGTACTTTTATTACCTCAACTACGGGGGATAGCACGAGACTCGATTTGCATGGCTATTTTACAGAGTAGTTTATCGATAGGAGTGCGCTGCTTCGCGCTAACAGAGGGAAAGTGATTTGTTTTTATAATTTTATTGGATTCTCAAATTAGCAGTTAAATCTTAATTGTTTCTCATTATAAGATTAGTTTAATAAAATCGTTTATAATACGAATTTAAGTAAATTATTTTTTTACGATTCATCTTTGTAACAATTTTTGATTTTTTTTATAAATACGAATTGAAACAGTATTATTTAAAGTATATTATACACGGATATAATGAATATAAAAAAAACAATTTTAGTACAGATATTGTAAGGAGTTTTTGTGTTTATAATAAGTATAATAAGTAACTAATTTTTTATAATCAATTCTTTTCGGTCACTTTCTGTCTCACCGAAAATGACTACAACTTTGGATTTTTAAATGGCACCCTTGGTACTTTTTTACTTTATTCGATAGAAAATGTCACTCTGAATTGAATAACATATCACATGTCAACTTTTGACGTTTTCGCTTTAAAATCATTTTAAATTTCAATCTTGAATGCCATGGCTGTGTTAAAAACAATAATTTTTGATGGTGTTTAATTATTCTTAAATGGTGGCAGAAGAATAGCAAATTTTTCATCATTATCTATCCTCAACGAACACCTCAGTAGATTGAAGCTGAGAAACAACAGCGAATGCATATTCTGTGGGGAAAATTGGGAAACACCAGAACCCCTTATTATTGACTGCGCCGAGACTACAATCGTTCGTGCCATAAACTTTGGTACGACTAACGTCGAAGTTTATAGAGCATTTAGATCCCTTAATTCATATAAGTAGATATACATAAATGTGTATTTCATATATCGGTAACCATACATATAAGAGAACTACACAGAGTAGTGAAGCAAGATATATTTTTAAACGTTTAAGTGGTACGACAGATGAATTCTAAGGTTTTGGTTGCTTATTTACATACTTCATTAATATGTTACTGGAAATTTAAATGATTATCAATGTAAATAATAAGATCCTTCGCAACGTCACAAGATTTAAAGGGGTACTATTTATGAAATTTATGTGGTTTATTACGTTGTTTTTTAGAAACAGTAATTTTATGAAACTTTCTAATTTTCATAGATAAGTTATTTCCTTTGATCCAAGAAGATATTCTCTCTAAAGATTGTTGGATTAAAAAACTATCCTCAACACTCACTATACATGAATGGGTAACGTTAAAAGTATGAATTAAGCTTCTTACTCTAAACTTTTGCATTGTCTCTGCGCTCTTTTGATGGCCTACACTCTGTTAAGTTAGTAATTTTCACTTAAACGGCTTCATGGGAATTGATTAATTAAACAAGAGCACATTCATCAGCTTCAATCTCCCGAGCGAAATGATTGAATTAATATATATTTGGTATTGTTACATTAATTACGGATTTATGTATTAATATGTATATATATATCTCTTTAAAAATAAATTAAAAAAAGTTTATTGATTAAATCAGAACAGCTTAAACTAATTGTATTTAATAATTAACTAGCAGACAATTCTCAATTATTTGATTAACTTGCTTAGAAGTTAATATTACTTATTCAGCATTCTGAGCTTAATAAATCAATACTAGCATACTTTTAATAGCTTCATTAATGTTCTTTCGATATAATAATTTTAGAAAAATAAGGATAACTAGAAATGACAAATGAAATATGATTATAACACTTCAAAATTAAAGTGATGTCAGTATCAATACTTGTGGCGGGTTCATTTCTTGAAAAAATCTGTGATTTAATCTCCAAAATAAAAAAGTTATTGTTACTTTGCGTTGAGTCAACGGAAACTTAAAAAATTCAAATACAACTTTTAATCAGCAATTACATGCCTACACAATTTTGCAAACGAGAAAATCAGTGGCGCATTTTTTTACAAAAATATTCCAGTGATAACCTATATGGACGTCCCTGGTAAACCTGTCGACACTTTTTTAGCATTAAAATATGTGGCACGTAAAAAGCACGTTAAAATATATAGCAAAATTTTAGAAACTTTTACCTTTAAATAAAAATAAAAAATAAATTTTGTTCGAATCGCTAAAGGCACTTGGAAAAAAAATTATAATAAATAAAAAAAAGACTTTAAAAAGCCTTCCATCTCGACTTTAAACAAACAGTTAATATTATACAATACAAAAAAAAAAAAAAAAAAAAAAAAAAAAAAAAAAAAATTATTTTAAAAATATATATCGTATTTTTAAAGATCTGTTTTAATGACATAAAATACCACTAACAAAATTGAAATTACTCATTTAAAAATTATTATTAAAGATAAAACCAACTCGTGTTCATACTTTATAATTACGAAGCTAAACCGATAAAATGACTTATTAAAATATACTCTTAGTTGTTTAATTTGATACGACAAGGAAAAATATAGAATTTTCCATATTTAAGTAAGAACAAAGTAAAGTAAGATTTCAGAACGTCTCCTTTTTGCTGCCAGGGCTAATCTTGTTTACGCGGAATCCGAACCGCGGTCCTCGGCTATATCACGGTCAATGGTCTACCGACTTGGCATGTGTCTAAATCGAGTCTTACTCACAAGATATCAGATCTCATCCGGCCTCGAACCGACGTGAATGAGCATTGTGTGTCAATAGATTTTACCTTTTGCCTTATTTCTTGGACAACAGCACGATACAGATTTTCGAACCGGTCCACAGTGCTTCGAACATGTGGCTCTAGAGGACAAAAATGCAAAATTTCTCTTTTATAGTAGCCATTTATTCAAACTAGGTTTATTTGACACAAATGATGAGTACTTCATTGTAACTAAATGATGATATTCATAGTCCCACGTTTATGAAAAAAATCTTATAAATAATAAAAATGTTGGAGCTGTGTTTCATCTAAGGGAATAATAATTAATAGTATAAAAACGGTGTAAGCATTAAAATCAAATCCTGTGATAAAAAAGAATTGGAAAACATTAGAACATGATTCCTACAATATAAACCTAATATCTAAAATAAATATTTTTCTCTATGACACAACGAAACTTTAATGCTATAATTTAATTAAAAAAAAAACTTTAGATACTTATAAATTTACTTAGGACACAAAATTGCATAGATCGTAACTACTCTGATTCAGAAGAATCAGTGCTGACAGAATCTTTTCCAAATTTATAGTATCCATATCACAGGTAGATGAAATATCCTCACATATAAGATATTTCTGTACCATAATTTTCTAATATGTTACTTTTTCGCGTTCTTACTGTTCTTTTTGTTGGTATCAGGGGTTCGGATGTTTTAATTAGTTACTCTTTAAATAAACCATATCCATATATTATTTTTTCGTTTTCTTGGGTAGAGGTTTTATATAAATTGAAGATTGGAAAACTTTTTATTGCCCCGTTTCGCTCCAATATAGTGGGCTTTTTTCAGGCACAAGTGGTTGTCTCGTTGGACTGGAAGGTTCATCAATATCTAATACAGAACACATTTTTTGAAATACAATAATTTTGATTCTTGTCCTTATGATCAAGCCAAGTATTAACCAGATCGGCTTTGCTTATCAATTTACTCCATCTGAAAAAGTATTAATAAAATAAATGAGAGATGAGAAAAATAATTAGCAGATGCAGGTGAATTATACGGAAAATTAAAAAGTGTATGAATATGATTAAACAAAAATATTCAATTAAATACGATATGTTTTTGATATGTTTTTTTTTAATGCCTTTTGAAGTTTTGGAAAACGTAAAAATTTATACCCATTTAAGATCATCTTAAAAATAAATAAAAAAACTAAACTAAAAAAAAAAAAAAAAATTGTTTAGAAATAAATTAACAGTACATACCTTGTTTAACAATTCCATAGTGGCTTTCAATTAAGTACATACCGTTTAACTCCATATACAGAACTACTATAAATGTTATTCTTTTCCCTGATATTGTAATGATCGCCAAATTTATTTTAGTGAAAATATTTGCTAACAAAAAACGTTGTTTATGAATAAAATAATATACAGGATTGTTGAACATTAGTATAAGTATAAAATTTTAAACAAAAAAAAATATTTAGTAAATTTTAAACTTTTTTTTTTTTCGATTTTTTGTCCATGGGCGAAGCACTGTGCGGTCACCCCATCCATTAGTATCGCCTTACGTCGCTGAACTTCGGTGTTCTAATTGGGAACCGTGTTTTGATGTAGCTAGGCTGTTGCCCTAAGTAAAACAATCTTCGGATTATTCACGGTTTTTAACAGAAGAACACTGTCTTATTAATGAACACCTCAGCCGATCGAAGGTTAGAAACAACAGCGAATGATAGATATGTGAGAAAATGGGGAACACCAAACACCTTATCACTGGATGCGCCAAAACGACAAGCATTGATGACATAAATTTTGGAAAGACTGATATTGGAGAAGGAGAACTAACCCCTGTAAACACCGTCTTAGATACTGGCTTTGCCAAGCCTCGAAAAGCTGTATGATGAATTATAGCTCAAGAAAAGGGGGACACCGATAGTTCTATGAATCACGGCTGATTAACCAATTTCAAGTAATTCAAGATTATTTTCTAATTATTAAAAAAAAAAAATTTTAAACATAAATTTAAAAAAAAAAAAACTTTATATTTTATATATTTCCTTTATAAATATATAGACACATTCGTTGCGGAAAGAAAAAACTATCTATCTATTATATTCACACCAGGATACGGTGTTTCGGGAATCTTTCGGCTTTCCATCGAAGAGCTTTTCAGAAATAAACCAATCAGTCGAAACATCTCTTTTTCGATGGCAAGAGAGCCGTTATACGGATGCTCCTCTAAGCGGACGTAGTTTGCTCCTGACAATACTGTATAAATGTTCTCTAAAGATAGATGTACGTTTACCCCATCGATCATTTTGATTTGTCTGCGTCTGATCGAAATATAGCGAGGGCGCCCAAACCCTGACACTTTTCCAATGATTGATTTATTTGTTTTCATAAAATACAGTGCCTATGCAGACATGTACATATTAAATTTACACAGATCATTGAGCGTCTACTGGGGCAAAACTTCCAAATCGAGTGTTTGTAGCTGTTCTTTGCGAGTAATTGTCTGAAACACAATTTCGATTTATTTGAAACCAGTTTCTGTGTACTGACTTATTTTGGTATAAATTAATCCTCTTTGTGTTTGTATTTTTCATAAAATAGTTCTATTGATGCCGTAATGCGATAATATACAGGGTGTCCTAAATAAGTGCAACTTTTTTTAAGGGGTCATGGAGATGGAGAATATCTTAAGCATCTAAGTTTCGCTGATGACATAGTCCTAATTGCTAATAGTCCAGGAAAAACTACAGGGACAAATTAATGAACTAAATACAGCCAGTAATAAAGTGGGTCTCAAAATGAATTTAGTAAAACTAAAGTAATGTACAGGTTGGACCATTTTAACTGTTTCTATAGGGTATCTAGGAAACCGTGAGAAATATTCAAATTTTGATACTGCAGTCTCAAGTTCTTTTTTTTTGAAAAAAAAATACAATGGCGCAAACGGATCGTGGCTATCTTGATCGGTTTCGAAGCTACAGGGTTCTCAAATTTTGTACTTTTGAAGATGTTCGATAGTTTGTTTATTTCAGCAACCACGGAAAAATTAGTTATACATTCTAAAGGCACTTTCTGTGTAGAATGCAGTGGCGTAGTCAGACTTTTCGAAAAAAATATTTTTGAGATAACTATACTTATGTTTTTTTTAATAGAACTACAATATTTTTTTAAATTTTTCTTATTCAGCTTGGCATGGACTTCTCGAGAATATATATAACGCTATATTTATGTTCACTATTAACCTCAACATTTCAAATTTTTTCTTAAATATCACACAGTAGATAGTAGGCCGCGCCGAGTAACGAAGTAAACAGTTGTCATGGTGATCGGAACATACCTTGATGGATGGGACATTTAATTTCAACAGGTGGTATTATATTTTAAATAATAAAAAATGAGTAAATTTGAAAGTTTTTTTTTTGAGAAATATAATATGATAGAATGTTATACCGAGTCTAACAAACATAAGCAAATGGCAGCTGATTTATATTTTGAGCAGTATCCAGAGCACGAGCAACCAAACCCAGCCATTTTAAAAAGTTACGTATTGTTGTATTGATAATTTCGTTTCCAACATCTCGAAAACCAATACTTGTAGCAATTTTACAAAGAGACATTTTTTACGTAAAAAGCCGTAAATGAATATTTTTTTTTTTTTTTTTTAATTTTATACAGGTTGGTACGAAAAGTTATTACCTTCAAACCAGTTAAAAAATATGTAGGTGGCCTTCTCTACTAGTAGGAGAGTCATATTGACATCAAAATCAAATTTCTCAGGTCAAAAACTCCCCAGACACCAATTTTCATCCAAATATTGACGTTACGCAGAATTATTTTGCGCTGTATTCTGCCGTATACAGCGCTGCGGTCGGAATTTTTTAGAAATTACCTTATGTTGGGGACTTGGAAATTACCTTAAACAAGACAGATTAAGGTAATTTCCCCTTACTTTCAGCTGTCACATCTGTCATTAATAAAGTTTTAAAATTTGTTTTAAAATATTATTATCCACTAACTCAAACAACATGCTTAAGTCTCCGAAAAATATATTACGAAATGTATCTGGATTTATTTTCTTAATTCTAAACCTGAAAATTAAACCTGAAAATTGCAAACAAACGCAAGCCCTGTCTGGGGTGTTTAATATCTTAATTTTATTACGGCTACCCGGAAGACTCAAGAAAATTAAAAATTATTTTCAATTTGTCTTTCATCTACCTACCTGTTCTGTCTTTTCTCCAAAACACAATTTTAGAAAACCTTTTATATTTCATCCAAGTTTTAATTAAAAGGCATAAGAAATTTTGTGGCTTTTGTAAACATCTTGCTTTTTTTATAAAACAAAAACATATTGTTTTTCAGAAATACTCTTTATAAGAGTAAAGAAAGTTTTATTAAAATTTAGTTCTTCTTTGTGTAGCAACTGTGCCAAAAAAATCTGTATAAAAACCTTTTAAAAAATGGATTTTTTGTATAGAAAGCTATATAAATTCTATGGTATTTTTTCTTTTCAAATCAAGCTTACACCTTTTTATGTAACAGGTTTTTGTGTGCCAATGCTTATATGTTGTCGAGGGTGAGTTGAAAAACATGTATCAGACGTGTAGATATATTTTTTCTAAAGCATTTTCGCCTGGTTGAAGATTGCTTCCTTTTAGCCATAATAGAGGTGTTAGATACAAAATAATTGAAAAAACATATTTCCTCTTTTGTGTGTATACAGAATGTTAACTTTGAATGTTATATAGGGTGGCGCACCTCATTCGCCTCGGTTGATTATACGAAAACGGAAAGATCTAGAAACAAAATATTGTAACGTTTTTAGTTCGTTACATGTTTTTATTATATATAATATATGATGTCTGGCCTATCATCACCGGATTCCCTCTCGTTCAGGCCGGATAGTTTATTTGACACGTAGTTTTTACGTTGCCTAGTCGCCAACCCTGTTATCGTTCGACACAACCCTGTTACTATTCTGTGGAGGCGCGCGCTATCAACATCGCTTCTGTCAACTCTCCGTGCTTACCCTCACTTTGTTTTGACGCTCTGTTGTATCCCAGCTTTGAGAAATGGTGATTATTTAAGTCTTGTTGTATAATTTGAATCAGCTGCTATTTCGAGGCACAGGTAAAGATGAGTTATTACCTTTTATAGATCTGATATTATTATTGAATATTTTTAGTGTAGAGTTAGGGATGTCCCAACTTGTATTTGTGTTTTGCTGGCACGTTGGCGTCCCTTTCTTTTGTCCTCCAGAATGTCACATGGAAGAAAGCACATGTTCTTTATTATTTATTGAAGTCCTCGGAAGTATTTGGAGGTAGGTTTATTTTGTTTATTGAACCAGTTTGGTTTAAACAAGAGTTTCATATTTTAGGGTCCAAGGTATGGACTGTGTCCAAGATACGGACTGTGTCCAAGGTAACGGACTATTTCCAAGGTAACGGACTGTGTCCAAGTACGGACTGTATCCAACGTAATGAATTATTTCCAAGGTACGGACTGTGTCCAAGGTACGGACTATTTCTAAGATACGGACTGTGTCCAAAGTACAGACTGTGTCCAAGATACGAACTGTGTCCAAGGTACAGACTGTGTCCAAGGTATGGGTAGTGCCTTATGTACAGACATTATTTTATGTACAGATGTCCTGTGGACGAGTGTCCCCAGTAAGAACGATTTTTTATTACATCTAAGTGCCACAGCGTGGATGTAGCTGGAGTCCCATGCTGCTTCATTCCCATTTCTAAGCCTAGCCAGTAGCTACGGCTGTAAGGATTCATGGTGTCCTCAATCTGGCCCCTTTTGTTGTTTTGACCAACAGATGGCTGACAGACAGTACAGAGATGCTAGACCACCTCACGCTGCTACTGTTTGAAGCAAGGTTACATAAAAAACAGCTATGTATATTTAAGTTCTAGTTTACATTTAATCTAAAAACATTTTCAGTCTTAAACAATAACGCATCTTAATAATATCGTACAGACTATGTTCAGTGATTAGATTGTTAAGAACATTCATGTCGATATAATCTTTAAAATATAATTTAGATCTTAGGTTTCATTGCATTACATCTTGTAATGGTATTACTTTTATAGATATTATTGCACTATTTTAATAGATGGATAATCAAACATAGATTCTATCTACAGGTTGTAACACCTTCGATTTAGCATCATATGGAATATATTAAATTAATTAAAGTAATGCTACATTTGATATTTTATCATAGTTGTTTTCACTGATATTTAGTACGACTCTTACCACCACTTTCTTTGACATATAACCACTGTATATTTACTAGAACTCTACAATGTCATGTATCAGCAAAGAACGTCATGAATAAATATAGTCATTAGTTTTAAGTATTATACAACTGTTTTCTTTCTCTGTACATGCCTGGCGCCCAATATCCATTTTTTTGTTTATTCTTAATTAGTTTTCTTTCCAGTGAAATACCTTATCCATGACTGCTCTACGATGAAAAGCTGCCGTTCGCAGAGGTAGTTGTTTAAAAACGCTACACATAATTTGGCACCTATGTGGGCCTGAGTAAAATAAAAGCAACCTTTAATTTGACACTTATTATTTTTAGTTTGACAGTCAGTCTGTTTTATTTTTACTGTAATGTATTTCACTGAGTCTGACAATTTTTCCTGATTAATTTTTCTTAAATTAATTTTTAGCTTTTTAATTTTTTTTGGCATGATACAGAGGAGGAAACAGTTGTTGTTTTCCTGGTACGATTTAGGACTGAAGTTTTATATCTTCTTATTTTTGATATTTCTATCAATATTATTTGGGTTCCATAGAATTAGACAATTTTCATATAACGGAGATGTGTCAGCTGTGTGTGTTTTGATATTTTTGGTATTTTGATATTTTTGAACTTGTATACAGGGCGGCTGGCATTTAATGCTTGGACCTGAATTTTCTATGGTGTTAAAAATTTTTTTTAATAGTTGTTTAAAATTTTTTTCTTGGTAGATAAACTTGAAAGTTTATCTATTGCTGGGACTTCCTTATACAGGTGGTCAATACCTTTTTGTGACTTTGAAATTTTAAATTTCGTTGGTAAGTTTGACATTTGATAAAGTTTGAAACTTTATATATACATATTTTGGTTTGTATTTTCCCATACAGGGTGGACAAGCATTAAATTTTCGACTTTGATTTTTTATATCTCTAGGTGTTTGGAAATTTGGCATAAATTTTTAAACTTTATAATTTAAAGTTGAGATTACATACTTTGATAATTTTACTATACATCTATAGTTCCTAGAATAAAAAAAATATTTTGATTTTGTTTTTGTTGATTAATTGCTTGTGATTTATTTTACAAGTTTCTGTGATTATCGATAACTGTTAGGGCTAGGTTTGCCAAACCTTTACATTTAGTTGCTTTTTATAATGTTAGAGTTAATCTCATCTAGTTTATTGTTTAGTTTACCTTCATGTTTCTATGCCATAATGTTTTTGTATTAATATTTTATTTATTTAGAATTAGAATTAGAATGAGCGGAGGGGGGTTAATCACTTCGGCCTTGCTATCCATTGTGTCCCCCTTTCTGAATCATAATCTCATCATAAACCGCAGGGCTGACAAAAGCCAGTATCTGGGACGGCTTTATAGAGGGTAGTTCTCCATCTCCAATATCACAATATCAGTCGTACCAAAGTTCGCACGAATGGTTGTCGTCTCGGCGCACTCAGTGATGAGGTGTACTGGTGTTTCACCATCTTCTCCCCACACAGAATCTGTCGGCATTCGCCGTTTCTTCTTAGTTTCAATCTATTGAGGTGTCCATTGATATGTCCTGTTAAAACTCCCGTGACAACTGAAGATTGTTCTTACCAGACCTTATATGATCTGTGATTTTTCTTGATCATAAGTCCTGTGAAACTTCTTCGAGTGTCCAAGACCATTGCAAGATTTCCATTCCAGGCTGCGGATGGAATCTTCCAAGTTCTTTGAGTTCCGCCTGAGTTGGTTACCACTTGGAAAAGCAGAACAGTTCTTGGTCCAGTTAGTGGGAGTGTCTGCTCCTTTCCTAGCTAGACCATTTACTTTTTCATTGCCTTCTATCCCTTGGTGAGCAGGCAATCTGTGTGTAGGAGGACTTTTGTTTTCTTTGCCTAATTTATTCAGCTTCTCTATGCATTTTTGACCAATTTCGAATTGATTGATAATTTGTTGATCGCCTTTAACGCTGCTTGACTATCAGATAAGATGGTTATTTTCTTTTGTTTCCCGATAGTTCCTATCTAAGATAAGTTGTACGCATCTTCGATAGCGTAGATTTCGACCTGAAGGATGCTGGGGAAGGTGCCCATTGGTTCGGCTCAAATACTCCGATCCCTGTTCCCGTATTGGTTTTGAAGCATCAGTATACCAAGTTATGGTATGGTCTTTTAACTGTTGGGCAAGCGTTTCGCTCTTCAAATCCTTCTTATTGCTCAATACTACATTGACATGTTTGTCAAAGTTGTACGTTCTTGGCATATCACCCACTGGGAGTTGCATGAGTGGTATTTCCTTTTGGTGTGTTCCAAGCCCTGATCTGACAATTCTCCATGTACTAATTCCGTTAGTGACCATTCTAATCATCGTCGCATTGGCATATCCACCAATGACAATGTGCAGTGGTGTTAGATCTAGAATAACCTCCATTGCTGCTGTTGGACAGGTTCTCATGGCTCGTGTGATGCAAACACATGCTAGTCTCTGTACTTTGCACAGGTTTGGCCTTGCTGTCTGTTGCTCTAGTTTTGTGTACCAGGCAACTACTCCATAAGTAATCATGTGTCTTACTATCATGGTATACATCCAGCGCAAAATGTTAGGGGAGCAGCCCCATCTATTTCCGGCCAGTCTTCTGCATATCATGAGAGCCTTTATGGTTTTGCTGGTAGTGTTCTTTAATATGCCTGTTCCACATGAGTTTACTGTCCAGGGTATTTAATATTCCCAGGTATTTAACTTCCTGTGTTGGCAGTATTTCCTTTCCATCTAGTTGGATTCTTTCAAGTTTTTCAGACATCGCCTTCTGGTGAATGGCACAATCGCGGTTTTGTCTGAGTTGATACTCAGCCCGACAGTCCCACACCATCTCTCAGTGATACGGAGTCCTCTTTGGATAATATCACACAAGGTGCCTTCATGTTTCCCCCGAGCGATTATGACTATGTCATCTGCATACCCAATGCAGAGTATTCCCGCTAGAGTTAATTCATCTAGTAGTTCATCCACCACCAAGCTCCACAGTAAAGGGGAGGTTACTCCACCTTGTGGAGTTCCTTGCGTTGTTTTAACAGCTACAGTTTTGGTGCCCATCTGCTGTTCGTGTTGACAGCATTTCCAAAACCAGCGAATAATAGTTCTGTTCACCCTCTTGTTTCTAGAGATCGCCTGACCACCTTATGTGGTATATTGTCAAACGCCCCGCAATATCCAAGAAGGCACAAATTGCTGTTTCTTTGCTATCCAGACTTGTCTGTATTAGCTCCGTTAATTGGTACAGAGCAGTTTCTGTGGGTCTGCCCGTTCTATATGCATTCTGACTATCATGCAGTGGTTTAACCTTTAGATGATTTTCTCCAATATGGTTGTCAACTACTTTCTCCAGCGTTTTTAGTATGAACGATGTGAGACTAGTAGGCCTAAATGACTTGGGATTTATCCAGTCACTTTTGCCTATTTTGGGTATGAAGATTACCTTTGCTCTTCTCCATGTGGTTGATATATATCCCATCGCTAGTCTGCTTCTTGTAATGCTTGCTAGATGGTGAGTAGCTGTTTGCTGACCCTCCTTTAGAAGGGCAGGAAAGATCTCATCCACTCCTGCTGCTTTATAGGGCTGAAAGGTGTCGATCGCCCATTTCAGCTTTTGTTCTGTTATTACTAGCTTGGCCACTTCCCAATCTTCCCTGCAAGGATTGTGGGGTTCAGTGGGAGCTACATAAGTATCAATAGGTATGCTACCTGGAATTTTATTTATTTAGTATCGCATTCAATATGTTTCATCATCTGAACCTTCAGTGTTGTCAGTTACTATCGACAGTTGTTAGACTGTCCTGTTTGGTACTTTAGGCACATTTTGAGTTTTTTTTTTGTTGCATAAAGGCAATTATGACTGTTATGTTGATACAGGAAGTGTATCTTTTGAGTTTTTTTGAGTGTATGACGAGGGTGACTTGTCATATTTGATACGTGAGGTATCGTTTCGCTTTCTTTGGCAGCTGTCTATATACGTGTCAAAGGAATGTTTGGTACTTGTTCTGTTATGATAGTTGCCGAATAACTTTTCATACAGACATTTACAGTTTAGAGATTTAATGTCAGAAGGACATTAAATTTTTTGCAGTAAGCTGTATTTTGTTGTTTTTGGAGACGTCCAAGATCATTAACGTGTTGTCATCATTTGATATGATGAGTTTTTGAGTTATTTGAGCGATTTAGCGCTTGTGACTCAAGTTTAGGGAGGATTGACGTTTGACATTTCTGTTCTCTTTATTCTGTTGCCGATTTTCAGTTTTTACTAGATCTGATAGCCAACGCAATGTTTCCGAAGAACTATATCTGTGTCAAAACGCGTCAATAGGTTGAATTTAGTTGGAGTTCTAGTTTTCTCTGTTTATTTGAAGAGAGATATTTTTTGATGACAATGCGAAGTCAGGTTTGGGATCTTTATTGTGAGATATTTTTGTCTTGGTGACATCTATATCATCTTTAGTTTTTTTTAGTGAATTTTGGCAGTGTCTGTATGGAATGTGCAGATGCATTGAGTTTCTTAGTGGCGTGCGTAGCGAGATGATGATTGCTCTGTTTTATTAGTTTTTCTGGTTTTTTAGTCCAGGTGTATTGTTTCGCGAAGCAATTACACCACTTTTTTGGTTTAGGATAACTGTCAGTGAGATAGTTCTTGGTTTGGTTTTGCCTGATGAGTTGTCATGGAGACAATTTCATCATTTTAGTCCCTTATGTGTAGTTTAGTTTAGCTCGTTAGTTTCATTTGGCCCTACAGTTTACTTGCGTTTAGCAATTGTGTGTGTTTTTTTTGAGTCTGGCTTTGAGCAGTGTCGTGTTCGACATTTTTGCATTTGACTTTACAGTTTTCTGTAAGTCTTTGAGTTTGTTTGATTGTCATTTTAGATGTATTTTTTTAGTTTCGATCTATGGCTATGACCTAGTCTATGGTCGTGGTTTGGGCCGTGAGGCCCGTATCCGCTCTACATGGTGGGCGAGCTGAGTGTGCTACTGGTTAGTTGCATACTCAACAGCAAAGAATAACCATGTACGGGTTCCTCGTGACGGCAAGAGTCCGTCAAATGCCACCGTAGTATGTGGTAAGTCTCAAAACACCGAGAGTGTCGGAAATTCTTTCCGTACACTTTATCCACATACTACGTATATGGTATTGCGTGTGTGGTGTTGTATGGGTGATGTTAAGTATGTGGTACTACGTGAATAGTATTGCGTATGTGGTATTACCTGTATAGTATTACTTTATCGTAATAATTATTTATAACAAAAAAAAAAAAAAAAATATATTTATTCATTTTATTAAAATTGATTTGATTATTATTTTGATTTTGATTCGAGATACCTGTTAGGGTTCCGTCGCCATTTGCTCGTCAGGGCGTTGACCTTCCGTCGACTACCCTAGGCGATGAGTAGGTTTTGTTTTCTTCGCTTTCTGAGATAGTGCTCAGAAGGATTTTCCTTGTATTTTTTTTATTTAGAGTCATTTTGGGGTATCGTTATAGGTATGCTCTATTTATCCCATTTTAGTTGATGTACACTACAGTGCATCCCCTCATGCTGACAGATGTAGGGTATATTTCTCCATATTCATTTCATTTTAACTTTTCTTTACAGTTCTGTCTCTTGGTGATTATCTCTGGTTTTTGTTGTTGTTGGTTCCAGTCACTGCGTTGGAGAGAAGGGTTGAGCTAGTGCAAATTTTGTTGAGTTGTTTAGGCTCGGTTAGCCTTCTTCAACCTCTGTTGCTCTAGTCTGTAATTCCTTGTCTGACATTGTTAGTATGATACATTCCGTTTGAGAGAAGGTTTGAGCTTGAACAGTATATTTGTCTGGTTGTCTTGGTCTTGTAGTACTGACCGTCGTCAACCTTTAACTGCTCTAGTTCCATATAATTCCTCGTCTGGCGTTGTTAGTATTGTTCATTCCGTCCGAGAGAAGGTTTGTACTTGCACAGTAAATTTGTTTGGTTGTTTTGGTTTTAGGTTACCGGCCGTTATATATCTTTATCTGCTCTAGTATTGTAGTGTTCCTTCTCTAGCGTAGTTGATCTGACATGAACTAGAATGCTGGTTTCAGAAACTATCACCAAGATTATAAACCGAGACATATCGATACCGTGAATCGATCGACGTTCTTCAATATTTTTGAGTCGCGTTGTTTTAGAACATTGCGTAATTTTGAGTCTGCACTTTTCTAGCCTGAGTTATCGATAATTTACACCTATATCGTTTTATAACACCTAACTATAGCAGTATTTAATGATCTTGCGTTCCATAATAGCTGATGTACCTCCGTACTATTTTATTTTAGCAGAACAATGGCTCGAGTATTTCTGTACTTTACGGCGTATCCAGTGACCAGCAACTTTAGTAATTTTACACCTTTAGCTTTTATGATCTCCTGCATCATATATTCTTTACTGGTACTTTTCGTTTTATTTTGGTTTACCGCTTCCTTTTTGAGAACCTGATCAATTTTCTAATGGGTTTCGTGTCTAGTCTGAAATCTCATAATGAAATAATTTTCTTTTGATTTTTAGCGGTGAAAAGAAAGTGTAATCTATGAAAACCCACGGCTTTTCGGAAGAGGGCAGTGTAACGTTTTTGTGCCTGTCAAGATGTTTTTATGGCACATATGATGTCAGGCCTATCATCACCGGATTCCTTCTCGTTCAGGCCGGATAGTTTATTTGACACGTAATTTTTACGTTCCATAGTCGCCAACCCTGTTGTTATCGTTCGACACAACCCTGTTATTGTTCTGTGGAGGCGCTGTCATCATCGCTTCTGTCAACTCTCCGTGCTTAACCTCACTTTGTTTTGACGCTCTGTTGTATCCCAGCTTTTGGAAATGGTGATTATTTAAGTCTGGCTGTATAATTTGAATCAGCTGCTATTTCGAGGCTCAATCAAATATCCTGTATTTGATTTTTTTATAAGAAAAAATATAACTTTGGTATGGATTTTAGTTCTGGAACACCCTGTATATTTCAAAATAATTTTAAATTGTGCACATTGCCTCCCCACATATACCCATAAAATATTGTAGCGTTTTTTTAACAACTACCACTGCGAACGGCAGCTTTTCATCGGAGAGCAGTCGTGGATAAGGTATTTCACTGGAAAGAAAACTAATTAAGAACAATAAACAAAAAAATGGATATTGGGCGCCAGGCATGTACAGAGAAAGAAAACACAGTTGCATAATACTTAAAACTAATGACTATATTTATTCATTGTTCTTTGCTGATACATGACATTGTAGAGTTCTAGTAAATATACAGTGGTTATATGTCAAAGAAAGTGGTGGTAAGAGTCGTACTAAATATCAATGAAAACAACTATGATAAAATATGAAATGTAGCATTACTTTAATTAATTTAATATATTCCATATGATGCTAAATCGAAGATGTTACAACCTGTAGATTCTAGAATCTATGTTTGATTATCCATCTATTAAAATAGTGCAATAATATCTACAAAAGTAATACCATTACAAGATGTAATGCAATGAAACCTAAGATCTAAATTATATTTCTAAAGATTATATCGACATGAATGTTCTTAATAATCTAACCACTGAACATAGTCTGTAAGATATTACTTAAGATGTACGTTATTGTTTAAGACTGAAAATGTTTTAGATGTTGAATGTGTAAAACTGGAACTTAAATATACACTTAGCTGTTTTTTTTATGTAACCTTGCTTCAAACAGTAGCAGCGTGAGGTGGTCTAGCATCTCTACTGTCTGTCGGCGATCCTGTTGGTCAAAACAACAAAGGGGGCCAGATTGAGGACACCATAAATCAATACAGCCGTAGCTACTGACTAGGCTTAGAGATGGGAGTGAAGCAGCATGGGACTCAAGCTACATCCACGCTGTGGCACTTAGATGTAAAAAAATCGTTCTTACAGGGGACACTCGTCCACAGGACATCTGTACATAAGATAATGCCTGTACATAAGCGGCACCACCCGTACCTTGTAAATAGTCCGTACCTTTGACACAGTCCGTACCTTGACACAGTCCGTACCTTGAAAAATAGTCCAAACCTTGGACACTTGTCCGTAAGACAATGTCCGTACCTTGGACACAGTCCGTACCTTGACACAGTCCGTACCTTGGACACAGTCCGTACCTTGACACAGTCCGTACCTTGGACACAGTCCGTATCTTAAACACAGTCCGTATCTTGGAAACAGTCCGTATCTTGGACCCTAAAAATATGAAACCCTTGTTTAAAACCAAACAAGGTCTAATAAACAAAATAAACCTACCTCGAAATACTTCCGAGGACTCAATAAATAATAAACAACATGACCTTTCTTCCATGTGACATTCTGAGGACAAAAGAAAAGGACGCCAACGTGCCAGCAAACACACAAATACAAGTTGGGACATCCGTAACTCTACCCTAAAAATATTCAATAATAATATCGAATCTATAAAAGGTAATAACTCATCTTTACCTGTAGCCTCGAAATAGCAGCTGATTCAAATTATACAGCAAGACTTAAATAATCACCATTTCCAAAAGCTGGGATACAACAGAGCGTCAAAACAAAGTGAGGTTAAGCACGGAGAGTTGACAGAAGCGATGTTGACAGCGCGCCTCCACAGAATAGTAACAGGGTTGTATCGAACGATAACAGGGTTGGTGACTAGGCAACGTAAAAATTACGTGTCAAATAAACCATCCCGCCTGAACGAGAGGGAATTCGGTGATGATAAGCCAGACATCATATATTATATATAATAAAAAATATGTAACGAACTAAAAAACGTTACACTGCCCCCCTCCGAAAAAGAAAAGAAATGGACCTGTAAGGTACACTTTCTTTTTCACAAATCTGGGGATGGTAAAAAAATCAAAAGAAAATTCTCGTGAATTTCAGAATAGACGAAACCCATTTGAAAATTGATCAGGTTCTCAAAAAGGAAGCGGTAAACCAAAATAAAAACGAAAAAGTACCAGTAAAGAATATATGATGCAGGAGATCATAAAAACTAAAGGTGTAGAATTACTAAAGTTGCTGGTCACTGGATACGCCGTAAAGTACAGAGATACTCGAGCCATTGTTCTGCTAAAATAAAATAGTACGGAGGTACATCAGCTATTATGGTATGCAGGATATTTGATTTGAGCCCAAAAAAGGCATATATTACCAGGGTTTAAAATCATCATATATGTTTAAAATCTTTGGTTGTTGAGATATTTAAAGATATTCAAATATGCATGCTAAAATAGTATCAATTATTAACACATCCATTATTTTATGGGAAATAAACCTTACTGAAAAATGTTATTTTAATTTTTTTTTTTTTTTTTTTTTTATCAATTTTAATTTATTTTGTTTGTATATAAAACTTCGTTATTTTAAAAGCAACAACTTATTACTTTTTAAAACAAATCGAAGCAGATTCTGATACTCTTTCAAACTATAATAGGGTTCCCTATATCTATCTAGCCCAGATTTTGAATAAAAAAGCGATTTTTCATCAAATTGCAATCAAGATTGCTGGTGTCGCCATGGCATTTTTCAAGACATTTAGTAACTAGTTTCAAAATCGATATTAGTTTATGGACATTATTATTTGATTTATAACAGTTTACTCAAATTTATCTACAATAGTTTAATAAGTAAATATTCATTGTTTTATCAAGAAAAATATAGCAGTATCTGCTAGCCGAAAGAATGGATCTGTTACTAGTCATTTTATTTTGTGAGGAAAATTGCTTCTTGGCCTCAAGGGCAAGCTTAAAGATATCCAAATAGGAAACTTTCTGATAAGCGTTCCTTTCAAAAACAACTTGTCCTATTTCCTTTGTTTTTTTTTAGAAAATGAATTTGCGGTAATTGGCTCTTTTACAGAAAATACATAATACCTACAAATCATCGTAAAATAAATCACAGAACTACTTCTTTGATATAATTTATTATTCTTGATGAAATAATAAATACATCTTTAATAAATATTATTTATTAAACTATTAATTCTTTAATTCTAAAAAAAATCTAATTATAGGAGTAAATTAAATAAAAGTAAACTGGTGTAAATTTAAATAAAGTATATATCGATTTTGAAAATAGCTTGAAATTGAAAATAACTCTCACTAGAAACTTGCCATAATGACACAAGCCCTCTTGGCTGCCATTTTATTGAAGAATTGCTCTTTATTTAAAATCTGAGCTAGATAGGTTTAGGAAACCCTAATATAGTTTAAAAGAGCATTTAAATCTGCTTCGACTTATTTAAAAAAATATAAGGTGTTGTATTTGAAATAACGAAGTTTTTATGTAAAATAAATATTCAAAATAGATCAGGAATTTTTAACACTTCTGTATACATTAAACGAAGCAAAATAAAATTTTTCAGTAAAGTTTATTTCTTTGCCAAAGTCAACACAAAAATTAATTTTGAGAAAAGCAATGTACAAAGTGTTGACATTTATTTTCATTATAGCATGCATATTTAAATATCTTTAAATAACTCAAAAATCATAGCCTGTAAACATATTTAACGCTTATAATTAATTCCTTATTTTGTGTCCTTAAAGGTGCCCGGCGGCGTAGAGGTACAGGCTCTCGTCTACCAATCTGGAGGTAGTCGGTTCGAATCCCACACCCGGCATTGCATCAGCCGACTATTTTTATTAAAATAAAAAATATTTTGTGTACCTAGGTGGACTCAGCCTTAAATGAGTACTCTGGGATTCACAATCCTGAGGTAATAATAGGCGGTTGAAGCGTGAGTGCAAGCCACATTACCTTCCCTTTGTATAACGAATGGCTCCTAGTATGGCAATTTGTACCTTGTTACTCCCAAGGCGTTAAACGCTATATACGGAGCTTAGTATTATTTATTTTGTGTCCACGGATCCAAATATGAAATAGAATACCGAGTGTTCCATATGAAAAAAACTTTAGTGTGTGGATCTTAGTTCTGACATACCCTGTATATTTCAAAAATAATTTTAAATTATGCACATTGCCTTCCCAATACATATACCCATAAAATATTTTGTTTCTACATATTTCCATTTTCGTATAATCAACCAAGGCGAATGAGGTGCCCTACCCTGTATATTAAAAAAACCCAAATATTTAAAACTGTCTACTTGATTGACCGGGGGCAAAATATATACAATGCTAAAAAAATCTATATTGACCGTGTATCAGACAGACAATTGGTAAAATTATCTAGAATTTATTTGTTATGACAAATAAGGGTTTATTTAAATGTATTTAAGTGTATTTCGGTATTTGGGAATTTTTCTTATCCTCAAAATGTATGTCATATATCTTCAAAACATATGTCAAATAAATGTAATAATATATGCTCCAGATAAAATAATTTCTTTTTGTCTGCACCGTATTAAACTTAAAAGACAACATATGGTGTTAGCATAACGGAGCATACCGTATGTTAGCGGATAATCATATCTTCATAGAATAATTCTAATTACTACCTTATCTTGAAAAACTTCTGGCATATTTCAGTAATTTATGTACCTAGTTTTCGAGCGGCGAAAAAATAAACCTAAAATATCGATATGTGCTGCGTGCTATTACATAAATTCCTAAGGGAACATTTGCTCGAAACTTTCACAGGTGAAATGATTTATCAACTATAGAGAAGGCCCGTTATTTACGAGCGCGATAAACGGATATTTCACAGTTGTTTCGGAGCTGAACGAAACTACAGCTAGCTCTAGTTTTATCGGCGAGTGGTGTTAAACTATGCCTGATTCCGTTCAAAGCAGTAAAAGCTTCAACAGTTATGTTTATACCTACATATAGGGCAGTTATTTTTTTAGTTTGAGTTTCTGTGTATATGATCTGAGGAAAAAATGAGCTTTGTAAGTAAAAGTCCTAGCTTAAAATAATAGAAAAGCTCTATAGAGAAAACGAATCATACATTAAAGACACAAATTATCCAATTTAGTTAAGTTAGGGTGCAGCTTGTATCCTTGATTGCCTCTAATCTTCACTGCTATGTGTTGAAGTAACTCTTAAGGAGATGATGAGAATATATCAAGATATGGGATGCTCATTGGGGCTAATAAACTCTTTACACTAAGCTTTTCAAACCGATCAGGTCGTGACTACGCAGGACTAATACGATCTGATCTGAATTAAGAGACTTATGGAGAATATAGAAAGTGGATACCTGGATGCTGCAAGTCAAATCACTAAATCACCCACAGTACGCCAAAAACACTTTCCTTACTTTCGACGCCCGTTTCGCTAACCATAAATTATCAGCAGACGATTAAGACCTCGTAGTCTTAATCACCTGCTGATGATGCTAACATGGTTAGCGAAACGCGCGTCTAGTGTAAAAAAAGTAAAAGTGTTTTGGTGTATTGTGGTGATTTAGTTATCCTTTTATTTTCTGTGTAACACCAAAGGTTCCAACCCCCAACTGTAATTACCTGGATGCTATCATCAACAACTAGGTTTGGGTAACAAAAAATACAAACCCAAATTCTGAGTAGCAAACAAGCTATTAGACTTTTAATAGTGCCTGGGGACTGAAACTTGTTTGCAACAGCTAAAAAAAATTGGACGGACATTGGTATGGTCAGTTCATTTTCATTGTTTGGAGATATGGAAGTGCAGACGCAAAGTGCAAAATCCAAGTGGTTGAAATGGATTATCACAGAAAGTGCAGGCATATCTAGAATGAAACAAATATCGAGGACAGGACAAATATTGAGGTCAGTCGTATCATGAATGCATCGGATGAAATAGTACTTGATCGAAACTAAAAGTGGTTCGGACATGTTCTCTGTATGTCGGAGAATAGGGCGCCAAAAAAGTGTTTCATTCGCTCTCCAGGGCAGAAGAGAAAGAGGTAGACCGAGAAAAAATACTGGAAGGGAACCGTTCAGGAAACGATGGACACTCGTAACCTAGAAGCTGATGACGTCCTAAGAATGATGCGTAGTTTCATTTCTTACCCTGATTCAACAATGAAAAATCCTAAAAGAGAAAAGTTACTCATTAAATTAAAAAAAGGCTGTATAAAAATACCATTTGATAAAAAAAGCGCATCGAAGAGGGCTGGGGAATGACAATCGATGATAATTTTGGCGAGGTCCTAGACCTCATTTACTTGGCCTGTATTCTTCTTTATAATTTAAAAATATATTGGTATATTTCCTTTAATATTGCTAATATCTTAATATTAATATATATTGCTATATTTTCTATAATAATTTCTTAGATATGGTTAGATATAAAATGTATATAAAAAATAAAGAAAAACTAAAAGGTTTTCTAAAGTAATTGCAAAACAATTTGAGATGACCGTGATCTACTTTGAGTGACAAGCGATGTGACAGATTGTGTGTTGTGATAGATTTATGAGATGAATCTTAATGTAAAATTAGGAAACAGTATATTTATTATATCATTTTTTATAAGATTTTTACGTTTTATTTTTAATTTAATAATTAATATTTTAGTAATTAATTAATGTATTAACAAAAGCCACTAACACTCACAGTAGCAATATTTGAAGTTAAGGCAGCAGCTACTCGTTACAGATCGAAATAAGTAGAAATAACTTTGAAAATGGTATAATGGTACTTACCAATCAAACTTACCTCTCTGACTGCAGTCAAGATTAACAAAGAACCTTTATTGTCACGTTCTCGTTCAAAATAGTTTATCAGGAAAGCTACAAGCTCTGTGCTTCAACTGTTTAAATGCTTCGGCATATTTTCAACACACAATTTCAAGAAATGTAATACACAAACACGAGAATGTATTTCTTAGGGGTTCATTTCACTAGTCCAAAAAAGTAGCAAAGTAAGCGTTCGGCATTTAACGTTTTCTGTAAAACTGGCTAGGTATTTTTACACAAATCAAGAAGGAAATTAAAGATAAAGGAGTATGATATATCCGTATTGTAGCACATTTTTAGACAACTTCTTAATTTTTAAGATTTTGAAGGTCAAACATCAACAAAATATTTCTTGCGTTTGGATAAAATTTTCTCAAAAATAAAGACATAATTTAAAATTCCGTTATAATACGGAAATATATTGAAATTTTGTGATTACAGTGATATATAATTTATATGGGTTTGTAACAAATTGCTCTCTATTTTATGGCAAAAGCTAAAGCTTTACAAACCTTAATCAAGCCTTAATCAAAGCACGTGTGTTTGGAGTTTTGCGTGTGGCTTAACACAGCAGGATCGGGCTAAGTCTTAAGCAGATTTCTAAAATATAATAATATATATTTTCTTCGCCCACAGACTCGCTTTACTTGACCTATGAGAGCGACCCGAACAGTACAGTGTAATAGACTCTTAAAAGAACTGTTTGTGCTTAAAAGTACAATTTTTAAAAAAGTCTATGAAAATCGTCAAAAAACGAGAATTACTCCCAAAGATTCAACAACAAAATGATATTATAGAAAATAATGACTGACGTTATAATTTTCAAATAATAAACAGACAACGTTGCTGCGATCGCGGCGCAATGTGACCAACATGGGGATAATAAAAGTCGCTTTAATCTAAATAAAATATATGTTACCATCATTTGTTCTATGAAGTAAAATAAAGAGCTGCTCGTTATCTTAAATTATACAACAAATTTAAACATCTTAGACAAAATTTCATTTAGTCAGCTTATAAGCTTTAGTGTCAATTTCAATATGATTGATGACGTGCATCGGAAAATGTTTTGCGATTACCGTACGGAAGTAGTATAATATTTCTAATATTAAAAATTGCACATTTCTTATCTGTGAAACTGAGCCACCCTATATATGTACCCCATCTAACATTCTGCCTCCAGCTGAGTTGTAAAAATAAAGGATAGGCCATCTGTTTTCCACAAGTGCCCGTGTGTCAAGTTACTCAAAATAAATTAGTTCCCTGTAACGATTTAACTTTTGCACAGCCGGCGGATGTGAATTTACCACTCTGCAAAGTTTGTAGACTAATTGTCCTTTATACTGACTATTACCATAGCTCTTGCATTACTTTCGAATGCATATATCATAAAAGCTATATTTTATAGCCATATGTGACTCGGTTACCTTTTTTTGTATTACCACTTACTTCGGGCAATACGTTTTCCACCTATCGCTGCAATCTGAGGCTAAAAAACATATGTAACCGAGGTATAAAATTTTTTACGTTTTACCCATAAACACATATTTAGTTAAATTCTAGAGTCTGATTGGAAAAATTAAAAATCGAGTATACAGGGGAATCTTAAATAAGGGCAAATATGTTCAGGACGGGTAGATCTCGATAAAAAATAACATATTTTCTCTTCTTCTTCTTCTCGTCGGTTAACTCTCTCGAAGAGTATGGTGACATCATCCCTCTATCTTGAGCGGCTATAGAAGCCTCTTGCAGGCCGTGACCAATAATTTCTTTTGACTTTGGACAACTCCAACGCGTCGGAGATCTTCCCTTGGGCGTTTACCATTAATCTTCCTTTCGATTATGATTTCCAGTACATCTATTCTTCTCGAAATATGCCTGAAATACCTAAGGTATGACTGGTTTACTTCGGTTGAAAGTCTTGTGTTAACTTTCAACTGCCTTAGAATTGATATGTTACGTTGGTCCGATGTTCTGTGTATGAAATTCGCAGCATTCTTCTGTAGGCCCACATTTCGAAAGCATCTATTTTTCGTCTGTTTGTAGTTTTCAAGTTCAAGTCTGAGATGCATAAGTAGCGATATGAAAGATCAATGTGTTTACTAATTTTAATTTTTTGCGCTGGGATATTGCAGAGTCTTTCCATATTCATGTCAGTTTGATAGTCGTGTTACGAGCTATTGCTAGCCTGCCTTTGATTTCCTCGTCACCGCCTCCCTTGTGTGTGAGAGATCCGAGGTAATTGAACTTTTCGACCACCTCAAAACCATCAATCTCTCTGATGTTAGTAGGATTTCAGTCTATTATCATGACTTGCATTTTCCTTGTGTTCAGCATAAGGCCAGGTTTCGCATTGATCTCACTAAACCTTCTCATTATTTGAACAAGTTCTTCCTCAGAGCATACTATAATAATTAAGGTGTAATCGGTATTTTTTATATACTCTATATTTCAAAGAGGAATCGAGCAAAATATCAAGTATGTTATATTTTTGGAAAGGTAATTTTTAATTCTTTTCAATTAATTAAAAATATACAGGGTGTCCCATATAAAAAATCAAATTTTCTGTTGATAATTCTTAAATTATTAATTTTAAAAAAGTTATACTTAAACCATTAAATTCTACGTAGAAATGTACTTTGGAAATGTTTATATAAAAATACAAAATTTTCCATAGCAAAAAAGTTACAGCGATTTGTAAAAAATGTATATTTTTGTAAAACACCCCGTAACTCCCAAACGGTAACGGATATCGATATGCGGTTTTCACCATCATGTTTTTGACAAAAATTGAGCTCCAGACACCGATATTAGTTTTTGTCTATCTCCTATAAAAAAGGTGTTTCCATTTAAAAGCGTCGAATTTGACCCACCCTGTACATGTACTGCCAAAATATCATTCTATTTCCAAGCGACTGCCAATGACTGCGTAGAAGACTGCCTATGACTGCCATGTAATTATTATAGGCGACTGCCATAAGACTGCCAATGACTGCCAGTTACTGCCAAGAAAATATACATGTAATTCCAAAAGTGAGAGACACCCCTCGGTTAAATTGTAAGACAGCGCCTCCTGGACTCTACTGTCGAATGTATATTATTATTTTTTATAAAGTACAAGCATAGATAAAGGAAACAAGTTTAGATTGGAATGCTCGACTTGCCGCCAAAACTTTAAATACGTTGGAAGGCGCTGCTATAGCGGTTGCTAAAAACAACCGCAAACAAGAACAGAAATAATTATCTCTTGTCAATGGAAGAAGGTTCAAAGTTTAAACCGCCCTCATTGAAAAAATACCGAAAAGTGTTTAAAACGTCCATTTTCAAAGTATCTATTCGTATCTTGTAAGTTTCATTTAAATTTTATTTGCTCAAACCCGTGATAATTGTTAAAAAGTAGCATTAAAAACTTAAAAAACCGTGTGCACTGTGAACTGCAAAAACCATCGTGGATCGTGGCAAAACGTCGGTTTCTAATATTTCATAGGCATTTCATACGTGTCCTTATATAAAATAAGTTTCTTATACGCAACACACTGTTTTTTATTTAAAAAATTAAAAGTAAATGATAATAAATTTGAATAAATAATATTTAGCGATATAATTCAGGATAAAGCCGAACTGCTCCGAAATTATCAAAAGCTTTGAAGAGCGACCATTGTAAGAATAGCGTCAAATAGTATGTATTTAGTGTTGTTTATTATTATAGTGTGTATTTACATTGTCCTTGTGGACACTTTCCAATCTAAACTTGTTTCTTTTATCTATGGGTATAAGTAATGATTTTTTCAACAAGCTCTAGTTTGTTGGATTGCTATAACTACTGATTACCCAGTCTGGAGTTTTTTTTTTAATCCAGTCCGGAGAACATTTAAATAAAAATAAATCTAACCTACCTCTACCGCTTCATATTAGCACATATGGCAAAATGGTCCAAACAAAAAAAAATCTGGTGATTCTGACTATTATTTATAGTACCCTTACTATATAGTTAGCTAGACAAAATATATCTTTTGTATAAATTCCATTTTTTTTATTTGCCATAACTCTGTAGCGGCCTTTTTACAATCTTCAAATTAATTTTCAGCAATGCTCATAGTCTCTTTAGTTTTAAATATTTTTTCTCCGTGAATATTTTTTCCGTGATATAGCCGTAAGCCGTTACAAGTAGAACACTCGATACAACCTTAAGGTTATTTCTACAATTCTTTAAATCTACAAGAAATATATGGATACTACAATAAATTACCCATTATGTACTGAACCTTTAAAAATCTAAAACTTTAAAATTCTCGATAGGGAGCCCTAGTAACTTATAGCAATATTATGAAAATTATTTATTAAAATTTTGTCAGATGAGTGGGACTGGTAGTTTGACAGACGATCAAAACAAATACTGGAAATTCAATCTACTTTTGTATTAAAATGACACACATATATCACTATCATTATTTTAGTGTTGGATAGACTTTGTACTATAAATGTAATGTGGCTGATGAAACGTTGTGACAAAAATTTGGAATTCAAGTATTTCAAAATATTCATGTTTTTTCATGCATTTTAAAATATAAAAGCTGTCTTGCTCCATAAAATAATTTACTTAAAGGCGGCGCGGCGTCCAAGTTTGATTGGATTTCCAGTCAGGTCTTCTATAGAGATACGAGACCAGATATGCAAAATCTGGTCAAACGACCGGCATGAACCATTAACAAGTCGATGACCGAAGGCATGTTTGGAAAGTTTCAGCTTCTTATCGCAGACTATTTATGGCTTTGGGAATTCTGCGGAGTATATTGCATAGCTTGGCAACATGAGCTTATATAAAACCATAAAACCGCGATGAAAAATTTCGCCAGTAAGCCTTTACTTATTTTTTTCTAAATTTATCTACGTTTGCGTTTGAAATTTCTGATTTCTGTCGGAAACGGAATATGTTAGATTAATACGGTTCTTGAAGCCGTATCCCTAGAGTAATAAATTTGCTTGTTTACATAGGACTAAAAATGGAGTATCATTTGCTGTTCAAGAAAACTGTGTTGAAATATTTATTCCGCAAGACCCGTATTGGATATATCAAATATTATGACTTTGAAAGTAACACAAATTTATTCAGTATGGAAACTAAAAGAAGTTTGAACTTTATCTTTATTTACATTAAACAGTTTGGAATCTCTTTATTTATATTAAATTACACAACGTTTCGCTCAGATGTATCACTGACCGTTATCAAGTGTAAACTGTTTTAAAAATTTAAACTTTAAAAGCTTACATTTGATGTGTGAACGAAATGCTCTGTAATAAATAAAGACAATGGAAATCCGAAATTATTTTAGTTTCGTATATTATATCTGTCATGTTCGATGACAAGACTTATCTATATTTTTGAAGATATAGCAACAATCTTTTTTTTGATAAACGTTCAAAATTTTGGACATGTAGTTTAGCCACAAATCCTATTCTGTTATACCACTCAATCAAAAAAAAAAAAAATTACGGCGTCAAGATGACTGGGGAATGAAAATCGGTAGTATTTTCGGCGACGTCAAGCCCTAGACGTCATTATTCGGCCTGTACTCTTTGTATCCTTGGATGACCCTTACTGCCAATTGGTCTTAATAGTCCGAGAAAATAGGCCTTTAAATACGAAGTTTTAGTAAAAACTTGAAATTCTTATACAGGGTGTCCCAGAAATAAATGCAAGTATTTTAACTGGTAGTATAGTTCAACCCTAGCAACACGCCTATGAGGATTTTTTCGCGAAAAATTTTTTTGGAAAATTCGAAATGTTTTTAAAAATTTTTAGAATTTTTTTTTAGTTTTAAGTTAATAAACATAATTTCTTAATGATATGGCCCCATGGGTATTATATTAAATTTACAATGAAGAAAATCCAGAATAGATCCAGTAGTTCTCAAAATTTTAGCAAAAAATCATTTTTTTTTTGGAAATTTTCAAAGTAAATTAACTCCGTTATTTTGGACTTATTGAAAAACGATAAAGAGAAAATATGTTTGTTTTATCGAGATCTACCACCCCTTAAAATACTTGCACTTATTTCTGGGACACCCTGTATAGGCTACTTTGAAAGATCTAAAAATGAATTGTGATAGATTTTTTTAAATTCACCCCCGAGAAGGGGTGAAAATTGATATCTGCTGAAAAATTCATATATTTAACATTTTTATTCAATCTGTTTGGAAAATTATAAATTTCAATTCAGATTTTTTACATTCACCCGAGAAAGGGTAAAAAACTGAAATAAAGTATTTTTCTCCAAATTTCAGAGAAACGGAAAGGATTTTGAAAAAAAATGTTTCGATAAAAGCTGTCCTCTAGCTTCTAACAACCTTATTTCAAGCAAAAAATGTATAGATTATTTCTATGTAAAACTGGACAATCTACAACTTTTATTTCAATTTTTTTCTCGTTTCTCCAAAATTTCGAAAAAATAATTTTATTTATTTATTTCACCCCTTCTCGGGAGTGAATTAAAAAAATCTTTCACACAATTTCTTTTTAGATCTTTCAAAGTAACTTATATCAAAAAATCAAGTTTTAGTATTCGAAGACCCATTTTCTTGGACTATAAGAAAGTTTGGTTAGTCATTTATTTTTATATTGTGTAAAAATTATTTTTAAATGGTTAGTTTAAAATTCGAGAAAATAACATTTATTAGAAATAGATTTGTGTCTGCAAACGTTATATGCTTTTTTAATCTTTCTAATTAGTGGTAATTATACGTATATAGAAGTTTTAAGTCAATTTTTAGTAAATGAGGTCTAGAGCCAAAATTATCACCGATTATCATTTCTCAGCTGTCTTGGACGCCTTTTTTCGATTTCGAAAATCTTTAGTATAAAAAATATAGGTATGTAATAAAATATGTTAGCACTAAAACATAACATGTTAAAATATATCTTAAACAACTTCAACATAACATGTTAAAATATATCTTAATTCTCAGAAATTTTAGTACACATTTAATCAAATCATATCGGTCACATTTCTAACCAAAGGTTAACATCAAAGAAGAAAAAAGACCTGAATATAATCCCTCACGCGAACCTTAACGCCAATCCAATATTTAACGCGTTATCATATGACTTCATCTATTTTTTCGAACAATATAAATATTAAAGAAATAAAATGGTATGCGGCAATGTTGGCCATGCGAAACCTTAATCACAAGATATATACCATTAAATACGTGATAACCGCTGGTTTTTATTTCACCATTATGAGAGCTGCGTGTTTACCTTACTTCTTAACTTTGATAAAAAATGAGAAAGAAACCCGAATAAAGAAAAGTTTTATCTGGAACGATATAAACAACGATACCTGGACGAAACAACATATATTTTGCAGACGTAAAACTGACGGATAAGATAAAGCAGGTATAATATAGTAATGTAAAGAATTATGTCGTATTACATACAGGTTTATATGTCATATTTAGAGATATGTGAACCAGTGAAAGCGTAGGAAGACTGTTTCGTAGTTTATGTAGCCAATTTGTCAAAAATTAAGAACATACAGCATAAATAAATAATGTTTATACCTTTGTAGCGGATTTGTTTCTTCAAAAAGTCTTCTGGGTATTACGCCACTGTAAGAAAATCTACAAAATAAAATAGTTATTTTTATTTTCAAACACCACTGCGTTAAACCAACGGATTCTAATTTGACAGTGGTATTTTACTAATACTAGGGCTGGCATTTCTGGTCTTGGGTGCCGATTTTCTTGTGTACGAAGAGTACGGTCAACACGCTTAGCAAAATAAGATGTACTGAATAAAGACAGAAGGCAAGCATTTTCCCAAGCGCATGGAATCTAGCGTCAGATTAAGTGATTATGTAATAAATACTTCGTATTTTTGCTCTTTCCGACTTACTAGATTGTCATAGCGATTCACTCCTATACATGTAAACGGCGACCCAAGATTTCGCTTGCCAGCAGGGTATAACAAATTTGCCAAACGGACAAAAAATGATTAACGTTTCGGGAAGTATGCAGGGTGTCCCAATATTCCATTCAGACTGGTTACCTCCTTTAAAGAGATTATTCGTTACAATAGAGGTCAGCGACATTAAAAAAAAATAAACACATTTTTTCAGATATTTTTAAAATGTGTTATTCTGATTTCATTGAGATTTTGGGTATCTATGTTTTGCCAAGTGCTCCTAACATTTGACTTTCTAAAATTTCAAGAAACAAGCTCTGGGAAGGGTAAAGCCTACCCCCACCCCTACACAAATTTTAGTATGGTTATCTTCCAACTCCACCAACGGCCGATATTCTTTGAGATTGTGCATAAAATCGTCCCTCTAATTATTTACTACATTTTGTCTCTTGTAAAAAATCGCCATCGTGCATACTGTTTAAGGAAAAAAATTATTTTTTCCAAAGCTGACCTACAAAATATTTTTGACATTAAATGATGGAAGGGCATAAAATCTATTATGCTATAATAATCTAGTTAGCAAAATATGGAATTTTATATTAGGATTACAAATTATATTTAACGATAAGCTTCATAAAAAGCTTAAAAATTATTTTAAATTAATAATTATCGTTCGGGTTTATCTTTGATTGCACCCCTCTAATGGACAAACACTTTTTGTATAAAAGGTAAATAAATTATGTGCAATTAACTTGTTTCGATCCAAAAATACGTATGGCAACGAAATATTGAAACACAATGTATATTTTTCGGTCTGCTTTGGAAAAACCATTTTCAAATAATTATTTAACAAAACTATGTTATGTGGCATTTTTACACGTATATTTACTACAAAAATGCTTAGTAAATACTAGAGGCTCATTTACAAAAAAATCTGTTGTCGATGAAGTTGGAAAATATTAATACTAATATTTCTGAACGGTTGGGATAGTTTTTCACCCTTCCCGTATTTTTCTTGATGATTTTTTTGAACGCCATACTCCAAATCACTACGTGGTAGTTCTATGTCCACGGAATGTTAGACACCTTGTATATCTCTTCCGGTCATCGAAAGCAAAAGAATGCACAACTAAAAAAATTAAAATGTATGAATATGCAGGGTGGAGTAATAAAAACACAAAAGCAAATATAAAATAAAATGTTTTTGGTTTGGTTAATAATAATAATTATTAGTTTTTTTTTTTTTTTGATTAAAATAAAGGTAATAGGTACTGATTTTTTTGTCAAAGTCCATTGCTAATTTTTATAGGTTTGGTGCATTCTCCGCCGATCATCGGATATTATTGTAAACAACCGGCATATACAAATGCACGGGATTTAATTGCGAATATACGAAAATGTATTATTCTAAAAGTGTTAGGATACCTATATAATTTGAGAAAATTCTAAAAATAAAAAGTAAATATTTTGATATTTTCCAAATTCTAAATTAATATAAAATTTATTAATTCAAGCTAATAAAACTTTTTAGATGAGTTCAAATT